>NC_059282.1:3742269-3747269 GCF_017591435.1 Portunus trituberculatus
GTGTGTGTGTGTGTGTGTGTGTGTGTGGCAGTGATGGGATGGAAAGCTAATTATGTGCCTCAAAGTCCAGTGTGTAGTAGATTTTCTGTTTCTGGTGTACTGTTGTGTATTCTTGCTCTTCTTCAGTGTACAATAATAATTTATTTTTGCCTTTGCTTTTTTCAAATTTTTGAAGGTTATTTTTTTTTATTCATAGACGTAGATAAATAAATACTAACTGTGTGTTGTATAAATCTTCTCAACACGTGATTTCGTTTAGAAGTGTTTCAAGAGGCAGTAAACAGAATGGGTGTATGAATAAAAGACAATATTTTTTTCTTGCCCGTGGACGTAGATGAAAAGAATACTAACTGTGTGTTGTATAAATCTTCTCAATATGTGATTTTGTTTAGAAGTGTTTCAAGAGGCAGTAAACAAAATGAATAAATGACCAGATTTTTTTCTTTTTGTTCATAAACGTAAATGAATAAATAGCAATTGTGTGTTGCAAAAATCTTCTCAACACGTGATTTCGTTTAGAAGTGTTTCAAGAGGCAGTAAACAGAATGTGTGTATGAATAATAAAGAGCTTAATGTGAATTCTAAACTTGGTCGTTAACTGTTAAATTAAATTCGACATTTTCACGCCTGTTCACATTGCAGTGCTCCATTAGGTAATTATAATTAGTTCCACGAGTTTACAGTTAAGTGGAAATGAAATGACCGACTGTCGCTTTTGTACAAATATAAAATTTTTAAACTTGTTTCATGCCCTTGTAAAATTTCAGAGTTAATACACGTGACCGACTGTCGCTGCTGTACAAATATAAAAAATTTCTTAACTTCTTTCATGGCCTTGTAAAATTTCAGAGTTAAAACACAAAAGTAATGAGCGTGTCTTGAGATGCTGTACTCTTTCTTTATGTACTGAATAATTCTCGGGTGAAATTTGAAGCGGTATATTTATTTTCTTTCCATCATAGAATTGAGTGTATTTTATGTTTATGTATAGTCAAAATTTTTTACCTACTTTATAAACTCATGAGACATATTTCAGAGAGTAAAATCCCCAGTATACTATAACAAACTCATAAATATCACTAATACTTTCAAAACCACTTCACTGTCTACACTTGAATCACACATCACCACTGCCTCATAAACAAGTAGGTACCAAAACACTTAATAAAACCACAAATCCTGAAAAAAAAAAAAAAAAAAAAACACAAGATCATTTTATCACCACCAGTATTTTTCAAGGCATTTCAATACATTTTCCAGTCACGTAAATCTTCAGTCTGTATCATGAACACTCAAATAGCGAGTTTGTGCTGCGTGAGTAACTTTTCCGCAACGTCGGCCCTCCATCACGCCCCTGAGGCCCACGTGTTGCCCTGACCAGCGAGTCCCTTCCGTCCCTCACCCATACAGAGCCTAGGCCGCCCCTGTTCCCTCCCCTCATCTCTGTAGCCGCCCCATCGCTCACAACCAGGCAGGCCCTCATTTTGTATCCTGGACCACGCCTCATTATTAATTCTCTCTCTCTCTCTCTCTCTCTCTCTCTCTCTCTCTCTCTCTCTCTCTCTCTCTCTCTCTCTCTCTCTCTCTCTCTCTCTCTCTCTCTCTCTCTCTCTCTCTCTCTCTTTTTTCTCTCTCCTTCAGATTTCATGTCTATATTATTATTATTGTAGTTATGTCTACAATTATTGAGTGTAAAGAAATTATCTCTTCTTCTTCTTCTTCTTATTATTATTATTATTATTATTATTATTATTATTATTATTATTATTATTATTATTATTATTATTATTATTATTATTATTATTATTATTATTATTATTATTATTATTATTATTATTATTCTTCTTCCTCCCTTTTATTCCCATTTTCTTCATCGTATTTCTCATCCATATCTTTTCCTAGTCATTCTCTCTCTCTCTCTCTCTCTCTCTCTCTCTCTCTCTCTCTCTCTCTCTCTCTCTCTCTCTCTCTCTCTCTCAGCTCTCGACTTTTCCACGATCTCCACGCAAATGCTCGTAAAAGTGTGCACAGTGGTCAGTCTCTTCGCAACACGTGTTTTGGATCGAAGATATCTGACACCGCCTTCATCCACAGTTCATTGAGACCCGTGGGCGGAAATGGGCCAGGCAGAGACTTAGTTATTTTTTCCCCAGCGACCATCCACAAAAAAAGGATCCATATCTTACCTTCCCCCCTCTCCACATCTCTCTCCCTGCCTCCCTGCCTCCCTGTCTCCGTCCATCGTCTTTCATACTGGTCTCAGAAATCTTGCTTCCCTTTCCAGCCTCACGTGACCTTTCTCTCTCTCTCTCTCTCTCTCTCTCTCTCTCTCTCTCTCTCTCTCTCTCTCTCTCTCTCTCTCTCTCTCTCTCTCTCTCTCTCTCTCTCTCTCTCTCTCTCTCTCTCTCTCTCTCTCTCTCTCTCTCTCTCTCTCTCTCTCTCTCTCTCTCTCTCTCTCTCTCTCTCTCTCTCTCTCTGTTATGTACATGGATATTCAGATGAAAAAAATATGGATGGTAGAATAAAGTAGAGAGAGAGAGAGAGAGAGAGAGAGAGAGAGAGAGAGAGAGAGAAGCATAGGAATAGATGAGGCAGGCAAGGCAATGGAGGGAGAAGGGAGAAAGACAATGAGAAAGACTGATGGAGGATAGAAGGAAAAAATCCTTTTAGATATTCAGCTTCGTGTTCCTCCTGGAGAAGACGAAGAGGAAGAGGAGGAAGAGAAGGAGGAGTAGGAGGGCGACGATGATGACCCTGCTACGATGAGGAGGGAGAGAGCAAAGAGGAGATAAGACGAGAGAGGAAAGGAGGGCAGAGGAGAGAGGAGAGGATAAGAGGAGAGAAGTGAAACAAGCGGAGGAAGAAGATGATGACTCTGAAAGGTTCTAGGAAATGTGAAGAGACACTTAGAAATGGCGAGAGAGAGAGAGAGAGAGAGAGAGAGAGAGAGAGAGAGAGAGAGAGAGAGAGAGAGAGAGAGAGAGAGAGAGAGAGCTATACGTGCATCTAAACCAAATAAGAGAGAGGAAAAAGATGAAATTAATGAGTAGTGAAAATAAATACATGAACCTCTAACGCTAATGAGTCGTAAATGAGTCACTTATTAAAAAAAATGCAAGAAAAAATAGAAAAGGGAGAGAGAGAGAGAGAGAGAGAGAGAGAGAGAGAGAGAGAGAGAGAGAGAGATACAAACTGAAGAGGGAGAAAAGAACTACAGTAACAGGAAAAGCACATTACTAGGACGGGAAGGAAGGGAGCAAGAGGAAAAATGGCAGCAAGAGTAGAAGTACCAACAGAAGTAGCAGCAGAAGTAGTAGTAGTAGTAGTAGTAGTAGTAATAGCTTGAGGAGGATAGGAAAACGATGCAAAAGGGGGAAAAATGGAGAGCAGGAAGGGGAAAAGGATTATTTAGAAGCATTAAGAAAGTCAATATTTGCCTTTTGACGGTCCCACAAGCCTTATCGGGGACAGGCTGGCGGTGGCGGTGGCGGCAGCGGGGGATGGCGGTGGTGGTAGTCGTGAAAATGGTGGTGAGAGGGCGAAGAGGGAAAGAAGACGGGAGAGAGAAAATAATGTAATAATGTGGCGAAAGGAAGGGGTAATAGAATGTTGAGTGTGAGAGGTTGGGTGTCTTTAGGTGGAAGAAGAGACGTGGAAGAGAGAGAGAGAGAGAGAGAGAGAGAGAGAGAGAGAGAGAGAGAGAATGGAAAGGAGGATGGAGATGGAAGAAAAACGATCAAATTGGGAAGAAAAGAGACGAGAATGTAGAATGTGATATAAGAATGTGTGAGAGAGAGAGAGAGAGAGAGAGAGAGAGAGAGAGAGAGAGAGAGAGAGAGAGAGAGAGAGAGAGAGATGGAAAACAAGAGGAGCTGACTGCAGAGGCTTGGGAAAGAGGGGAGTTTAGAAAGGGAGTTAAGGGAGGAGGGAAATGTCTTTGGTGGAAGGAAGATGGAGGAGGGCGAGGAGAGAGTTAGGAAGCGGGGGAAGGAAGCCAGTGGGTGGAAATGGCGGCAGTGTTTGGTTCTGAAATGACTCGGAAATCCTAAAGTAAATAACGTGTTTGCAGGATTAAAAGCTTTGAGATGAAATAAAGGTCGAGGCGAAGAAAATGGAAGTCGGTTCTGTATTTATTCACTTCATATGTATGCATTGCCTCCCACGCCACCTGCTTCGATTTCGCTGGAGTGGCATACCGTTGCTAGCTGTATAAATATTGCGTTGCGTGGGGAAGTGTATATACGCGTTGTACTATATCACTAATAGCTACAGCGGAACGAGAGCAAGTTTCATTGTTGTTGTTGTTATGCTAGAGAAATTAATTTACTTACTGCATCGCGTAACTTGTTTGTATATTTATTCGCAATTTTTGTTAGGAATTTCATGTGTTTTCTGTCCTTACCCTTTATTTTGTGCTAGTATTTTATGTGGCACTAGTTTATTTTTCTCACTGTTTTTTTTCCTGATCGTTTGTTGAAATGAATTTTAGTGTGTGTGTGTGTGTGTGTGTGTGTGTGTGTGTGTGTGTGTATGTTCATCACTTTCTTTTTCTCTCTCCATCTTGCATCTTCAGGTGAAAACTTCCGCCTCGATGTTTGCAAGCAAGTTTACAACCCGCGCGTGAAATGTCACTCCTATCTTCTCTTACAACGAGGGAGAGAGAGAGAGAGAGAGAGAGAGAGAGAGAGAGAGAGAGAGAGAGAGAGAGAGAGAGAGAGAGAGAGAGAGAGAGAGCCAACACACAAACGAGGTAAATAGGAAGTCATAAACAAAAGAAGAGCGAGACAACGAGACAGAGAGACACAAAGAAAATGTTGAAAAAAGTCAAACTCTCTGTTTTCATAAAACTTTTTGTCGGAGTCACATTTTCAAGAAATCATGTCGTTTATTGTTTAAAACTTCCTCCATAAAAGCAAGACTATCTGTTTTATCACTTTATTAGGAAACGCAAGAGTCTTTATTCTTTTCACCTTGTCCGTGTTGTGCTTTCTGTGCCTGTG
>NC_059282.1:3752269-3797269 GCF_017591435.1 Portunus trituberculatus
GTGTAGTGAAAATTGGCAGTTTTGTATTTTGATGATGTAGTTTTATGCCTTATTTTTCGTAATGGGAAGTTATTATTTTTTTTTAATGTAAGGAGAACTACTAAGGGCAAAAAAAATTAATATTAGAAAAAAAAAAGGCTCACTGGAATTGTAATCTCCATAAAAGATTCAAAGAGTTAGTCAAAATTTAAGGACTAATGTCTCGACACCTCTCTTAAAATGGAATGTATGTGTATTTTTTCAATGTGATTCCTTACGTAAGAGTGGCAATGGTCATGGGAGGGAGGGCAAATAGGAGTGAGGAAGTGGAGGCAGGGAGGGAAATAATAGCCCCAGTGAGGAAAATAAAAGGTCGAGTGAGGAAGAAAATAATGTTAAGTAAAGAGGAATGAAAAGGATAAGCATGGAAGAAAAATGGTGAATGAGGAAGGATAAAAGGTTCATTGAGGAGGTAAAAGGCAAAATGAAAACGAAACCCTCGATTGAAGAAGAAAAAATAGCCGAATGAGGAAGAAAAGGCTTGAATGTTGAAAAAAATATAAGCTTCATTAAGGAAAATAGCGGAATAATGAAAGAAATGCTGATTGAAGAAGAAAAAGACTGAAAATGAAAGAGAAAAGCTGCATGAGAAAGAAAAGAAGAAAAAAATGGCTGAATGAGGAAGAAAAGGCTTGAATGTTGAAAAAATAAAAGCTTCATGAAGGAAAAAAAAGCAGAATAAGGAAAGAAAAACTAATTGAAGAAGAAGAAAAAGACCAAAAAGTGGAAATAAAGAGGCTGAATGAGAAAAAAAAGTAATCTCAATACGATGATACTGTTTTGCAATTTGACTAATAATATATAAGCGAGTGGAGATCTACATGGACAGAATAGTAGGCAAGTAGGCAACAGTCCTCTCCTTCTTGTCCGTGAGTGTGAGGAGACGGGTCCGTGTGAGGGTACAGTGGTTTCTCTCACTCTTCTCGCAGAGGCTCGTGTGTTGCATTATATCTGGAAACACCTAAACTGCTTCTCTGCTCACAGCTTCGATGCACGCACACACCACACACACTCTCTCTCTCTCTCTCTCTCTCTCTCTCTCTCTCTCTCTCTCTCTCTCTCTCTCTCTCTCTCTCTCTCTCTCTCTCTCTCTCTCTCTCTCTCTCTCTCTCTCTCTCTCTCTCTCTCTCTCTCTCTCTCTCTCTCTCTCTCTCTCTCTCTCTCTCTCTCTCTCTCTCTTCTTCCTTTGTTGTAATTCTTGTTTCCCTCACAAATATTTCTTTTCCTAACTTTATTTCTCACCTTCTCATTGGTCATGTTTTCTTTCTCTAAACTCTCTCTCTCTCTCTCTCTCTCTCTCTCTCTCTCTCTCTCTCTCTCTCTCTCTCTCTCTCTCTCTCTCTCTCTCTCTCTCTCTCTCTCTCTCTCTCTCTCTCTCTCTCTCTCTCTCTCTCTCTCTCTCTCTCTCTCTCTCTCTCTCTCTCTCTCTCTGACGATGCTCATCCCATATAAACTTCGCAAATGGAAACACTCGGACATAAATTTTACCTAACAAAAAAACATCCTTAGTCCATTTTCTCTCTTTAGAAGAGATGGGGAGGGGAAGAGAGAGAGAGAGAGAGGGAGGTTCAGGGGGAGGGAAGGACAAAAACATCCTCTTTATATTCCCTCCTTGATAAAATGTCAGCAATATATTGTACCTCTTGGAAAAAAAATACTTTGTAGTTTCATTCTCTTCTTGTGCATTCTTTACATTGTACATTCTCTCTCTCTCTCTCTCTCTCTCTCTCTCTCTCTCTCTCTCTCTCTCTCTTGAGGTGAAAAAGAAAAAAAAGAAATTTGAGAAAATATTCTTTCTTCCACACACTTGGGAAAAAAGATAGACTTCCCTTTTCTCTTGCTAAGAAAATATGTACCGTATAACATTTTCTTCGTGTGAGAAAAGCGATACATAAATAGACTCCTTTTTCCTTTGAACGGCTGCCTAAACACATACTTCCCCGAGAAACAAAGACCATAAAACATTCTCAGTTTATAAAAAAAAGACCAGTTATCTCCAGGAAAGTAAAAGAACGCACTTAAACACAAGATCCTAAGGCAAATTCTCTCGGCGAAGATAAAAAAGCGAAACTAAAGAAAAAAAAAACACGTAAGTAAAGAAAAACAAAGGAGAAAAAAAACTCGCATACCAGAAAAACCTACCGTAAATTCTACCTCAACATTTTCTCTGTCCTGCATCTTACTAGAGAGAGAGAGAGAGAGAGAGAGAGAGAGAAAGACGGTGCAACATCACATCGATTATAAAAGCAATTTCACCTTATAATCTTTCTAATCACGGATATTGCCCCTGCCACCGCTGCCCAATGTTATCTGAGGCGCCCCGCTGATGCATCGCGGTGGTGCCTCTCTTTTCCCTGTGATGGCACGCGAGGCTCTATACTTGGCGGGGCGGGAATCAATACCATCTTACCTTCCCGCTGATGGTCGGAAAAGAGGACTGTCGGATCTCCCTCAGCCCAGCCTTACTCAACAGGTGGGAGGGCAGCGCCACCTCCAACCCCCTGATGACGAGGTTCAGAGAGAGAGGGTGAGGGAGAGGGAAAGGGAAAGAGAGGATGAGGGAGAGGAGGAAGAGAGAGCGTTAAAGAATAATGAGGTTTCATATGTAATATATC
This sequence comes from Portunus trituberculatus, assembly GCF_017591435.1. NCBI lineage: Eukaryota > Metazoa > Arthropoda > Malacostraca > Decapoda > Portunidae > Portunus > Portunus trituberculatus. Next base: position 3,754,924 of record NC_059282.1, read on the forward strand.
TCTCGCTCTTTATGGGATTATCTTGCCTGTTTTTGTATGTAAGCGTTAGTTTGTGGGTTGTGTCCTTATTCGTGCGTGCGTGTGTAAGTAATGGTCTACTTTTTCTGCATTTCAGCCTCGCCTAAACATGGAGTCGGGCGTGTGAGGCAGCAGCAGGTACGTCCACTCTCAAAGCATCGCATTCTCTAGGTAAGAGTAAATGTGTGTGCTTACGTTGCTGTCATATTTTCGTGAGCATTTTTCTCCCCTCAGCAGTGCTATTTGACTGTCATTACGAGTTTGTAATTGATGTGTGTGTGTGTGTGTGTGTGTGTGTGTGTGTGTGTGTGTGTGTGTGTGTGTGTGTGTGTGTGTGTGTGTGTGTGTGTGTGTGTGTGTGTGTGTGTGTGTGTGTGTGTGTGTGTGTTTGTGTGTGATAGATAAAAACATTCTATGCGGGTAAAAAGTACATTTGATGAGTAAATTGACTTGGAATATGAAATTTCTCGAGTAATTTAATGTCACAATTTGTACTGAATAAACGTTTCATGGTTAGGACAACCGTGGTCAAGATTATCTAATTTCGATATATATATATATATATATATATATATATATATATATATATATATATATATATATATATATATATATATATATATATATATATATATATATATATATATATATATATATATATATATATATATATATATATATATATATAGAGAGAGAGAGAGAGAGAGAGAGAGAGAGAGAGAGAGAGAGAGAGAGAGAGAGAGAGAGAGAGAGATCATATCAATTGAAATAGGTAATATCTGGTGTTCGGATCGCTTAGGTAACTGTCAGAGTGTTTTATTTTCGCTGGAACATTTATAGTTTAACATTTCTATAGCTAAATGGAAACTCAAAACCTGTTTCCTCGTGACAACATCGTTTGCGGATGAAAATATTCACCGAAATTGAGTTGCATCTGAAAATATTTGATCTTCATTTCATCAGCGTCCGTGTGTCTGTTGGGATCAGGTAGAAAAAAAAGGTCTGATGCCTTCGATGTTTCTTAAAAGCCTCAGATGTTAAAGAATATTTAATTTCGGGGACTGTTTGGAAATGGTGAAACTTTACACGCAACGTAAACTTGGAACGCTTTTAACGCTGAACGAAAACAGACATCAAAGGCGGCGCTTCAATGGAGAGAGCGTCGTGATCCTTTAGTGTCATCTTGTAAGGCTTTTATTAAGGAGGGCAGGGTCTTATTTCACCGTTGCAAAATATAACAATCCGCGCCGCTGCCACCAATGTATTCCACAGTGACACAGGCCGGGCGGACATGCGGGATTGACACAATGCACTCTATCTCAGAGACAAAAGGATATTTTACCTCAGTTTTGTCATTTTATGTGCGTAGCTTTTATTGTGTAAATTCTGTTAAAAAAAAGAGAATGCGATGGCTTTAATATCTGGCTCGTTACATATGGTTGGTGGACATATTTCACGGTCTGAGTGGTGGTATGTATCAGTTTGTGCGTTTCCTAGTGGAGTTTCATTGTATTTCTCCTCAATCAGTTACAGCACGTACGTATGGAACATTCTGGTTCATCTGTGTAAAGCTATTGGCGTTTGCGTGTATTGAACTCTTCCCCGTGCATTTTGTGACATGCTTGTGTTTGTAATGCAGATTTAGGAACTCTTGAGGTTTGCTTGGGCAATTTCTGCTTAAAAATACATCACGCTGCGGGTATTTCCGATTTAAAGGCATATGTGGTTGGCAATGTCGCCATTTAGAAAGTACTACCATTACTACTACTACTACTACTACTACTACTACTACTACTACTCTTCTTCTTCTTTTCCTTTCGTTGTTATTGTTGTTCTTATTCTTGTTCTTCTTGTTTCTCTTGTTGTTGTTGTTGTTGTTGTTGTTGTTCTTCTTCTTCTTCTTCTTCTTCTTCTTCTTCTTCTTCTTTTCTTCTTTTCCTTCTTCTTCTTCTTCTTCTTCTTCTTCTTCTTCTTCTTCTTCTTCTTCTTCTTCTTCTTCTTCTTCTTCTTCTTCTTCTTCTTCTTCTTCTTCTTCTTCTTCTTCTTCTTCTTCTTCTTCTTCTTCTTCTTCTTCTTCTTCTTCTTCTTCTTCTTCTTCTTCTTCTTCTTCTTCTTCTTCTTCTTCTTCTTCTTCTTCTTCTTCTTCTTCTTCTTCTTCTTCTTCTTCTTCTTCTTCTTCTTCTTCTTCTTCTTCTTCTTCTTCTTCTTCTTCTTCTTCTTCTCTTCTACTACTACTACTACTACTACTACTCCTTCTACTACTACTACTACTACTACTACTACTACTACTACTACTACTACTACTACTACTACTACTACTACTACTACTACTACTACTACTATCACCACCACCAAAGCCAGCATCACTACTTCCATAACCACCACGAACAATGGCAAGAACAGTAATGGAAAATAACAACAATGACGTGAGTTGAAATGTAAATACAATGAGTGAGTGGACTAATAAAAGTCTATCCGCAGAGCGCGTCCCTTCCCCTCGCACCGCCGCGACAGAGGAAGAGAAAGAAAGAAAGGAGAGAGGGAGAGAAGAAAGAAAAAGATAGAGTTAGACAGAGGGGAAAAATATAATTGGTTTTAGCATGAGTGATGAGTTGTGAATGCTGCCAATAAACTTGTACCACATTATTATAATTGCTGCTACTGTTACAGATTTTTCATTCCCCCAAAAATAACATGATTAAGATATAAATAAACACACGTCACTATTAACTTGTATTTCTCCACTTGTGTAAAAAAAATTCAGCTCGAGTATTCCATAAACTTTCCAATAACACTTTAGTTTCTTTTTTTTTTCGCTCCCTCCTTTCTTTTTAATTTCCTGCATGCATTTGTTTCTATCGTATTGAAGTTACCATTGTATTCCCTTTGTTGTCGTTTCTCTCCGACGCGAGTTCTTGGTAAGTATCTTTTGTGTTATTTCTTTTCCTCATTCTATTGTTGCCTTCTGGATAATCCTGTGTGAGGGGAAGGATCAGCCTCCTCGTCATGCTTTTCTTTATTTGAGTTTTCTTTAATTCTTTCTCTTATCATTTTTTTCTATCCTTTGTAAGTTCTCGGTGGTAAGAGATAAGAGATATTAAAGGAAGGGGAACTGAAGTAGATTATTCCTGTTACGTTCTCTCTCTCTCTCTCTCTCTCTCTCTCTCTCTCTCTCTCTCTCTCTCTCTCTCTCTCTCTCTCTCTCTCTCTCTCTCTCTCTCTCTCTCTCTCTTTCTCTCGATTCAATGGAGTAAGATATTTTGATACGTGCTTCCTTTCTTCTCAAATCCTCCTCCTCCTTCTCCTCCTCCTCCTCCTCCTCCTCCTCCTCCTCCTCCTCCTCCTCCTCCTCCTCCTCCTCCTCCTTCTCTTCCTCCTCCTCCTAATCTTTTTATCTTTAATCCTTCTTCACAATGTTTCCTTTTATGAACCCGATATTTTTTTTCTCTTAACTAAACGTGAGTCTCCAAAAATGTGAAATTATCGAGATTAGTTTTTTTTTTTCAATCTTTATCATTCGATTTTCTTTTTCTCTCTCTGAAGTCTCGTTTTACTTTATTTGACTTCGTTTGTATTTCTCTTTTCTATCTTATGTTCCCAGAAGTCTATACTCTTTTTTTTTCTGCTGTGGTGAATATATTTCCTTTTTATTTCCTTCATTTTTTAACCTTAGTCCAGTTTTCCTTTTTTTTGTTTTATATCCTTCCATTTTCCTCCATATTTATTTCCTCTTTCTTTTCTTTCCTTTTTCTCTTGTTTCTTCCTTCAATTCTACACCTCGTTCACTGTCTTTAATGTCCCTCCTACTCTTTTCCTTGCAATGTTTTCCTTCTATTTAATCGCCCTAATCTGTACAGAACTCTCTCAGTCTTCCCTCCATCACTCCACGACCCCTCCAGCCCCTTCCAAAACTTCTCTCCAAGGCTACAGAGTTTACTTCAAACTTCCCTCTACCTTTGCCGGCTTTCTCTCTCTCTCTCTCTCTCTCTCTCTCTCTCTCTCTCTCTCTCTCTCTCTCTCTCTCTCTCTCTCTCTCTCTCTTTCTCTTTCTCTGTGTTATATTGTTTCCTTCCTTTCTCTTCCTTCCATATTTTTTTTTTTTACCTTTCTGTCTATAATCTTCATATTCCTTCAGTGTCCCTTCATCTCTTCTCTCTTAATTCCACCCCCTTTACTTCCTTCATCGTTCAATTTCACACCTGCAATTATCTCTTTTACTCCTTTATCTCTATCTTCACCTCTACATCACTCTTACTCTCACCTCTCACCGCCTCTTGACATGTCCACCTGTGTATCTTCTTTTGATGACCTTATTTTCCTCCTTTCTTGCCTATCTTAATCTCTCCCATGTGTTTTGATTCTTCTGTGATTGTCTCCTATTTTTCTTTCCTATATTCTGTTAAGTTGGGTTAGGTTAGGTGAGGTTAGACTTGACCCCTTCAATCCCATGTTATTTCTCCTTTCTCTTGCATCTCTAATTTTCTTCCTCTGTGACTCTCCCCATTTTAACCTCCCTTCCTTCTCACTCTCTCTGCGACTTCCTGGTTCCTAGCGCCACATTCAGAAACGCTTTAATCTCTCACCGCGACCATTTTCAAAGGCCATAGACACGATTAGCTGAGTTTTAAAGTGTTTTTTTTTTCCTTTAGATAACGCAGAAAACTTAGAATGTCACTAGAATTGCAGAAACATCCTTAAAAACCCGTATCAGACGATTAGCCGAGTTCTAAAGAGTATTTTTTCTGTAGATAATGCGGAAAACTTGCTAAAATGTCACTAGAATTGCAGAAACACCCTTAAAAACCCGTGTCACTTCAACTAGACCCCTTTGAAAATAGTGAAAGTGTGGCGTGTGTTTCAGAATATGGCCTCGAAATTCCCTTCTCTCCCTTCTCTCCCCACTAAAGGTTCGTGGCTGATGCTGTGCCATAACTCTCTCTCCTGTATAATGGCCCCACTAATATCCCATAGTTTGCAATTCCCCGTCAAAGAGAAACATCTAAAACCAAGGGGACGGATCTGTTTGTCTTCCTGAGGGTGTGAAGGGGGCAGAGTAAGGGCTGAGGGGGGGTGTGGCGAAAGGGAGGGGTGTGTGGGGTGAGGGATTGTGGAAAATGTGTTTGTTTATATGATTTTTTAGTGGGTATTGTAAAGTAGGGTTAATAATGGTATATCTTCTCTCTCTCTCTCTCTCTCTCTCTCTCTCTCTCTCTCTCTCTCTCTCTCTCTCTCTCTCTCTCTCTGTCTCTGTCTCTACGATTCTCTATTGTCATCCGAGTCGCTTTTGATTCATAATTCTTTTTCTATATTTTTTTTTTGTCTTTTTTCTTTCTTTGCTCGTCAACAATAGATTCCGCGATGCTCCTTTGTCCGTGTTAAGTTGCGGCGAGTCAACAGCGACTTTCTTTTGTTTTATGGATAATTTATTCGCTTGCAGATCCTTGGATGCTAGCACGAGAGAAGCGAGTTTGATCGAGAGAGAGAGAGAGAGAGAGAGAGAGAGAGAGAGAGAGAGAGAGAGAGAGAGAGAGAGAGAGAGAGAGAGAGAGAGAGAGAGAGAGAGAGAGAGAGAGAAAGAGAGAGAGAGAGAGTTTGGGCCTTGAAGTAAAACAAATGTAATATGGAAAGTTGTAGACACACACACACACACACACACACACACACACACACACACACACACACACACACACACACACACACACACACACACACACACACATTCGCAAGTAATCTAGAAACACCGAAATTGTTTTCATATAAAAACTCCACACCTCAGTTCGGACACTTTGACCCATAACGCACTCATACACACACACACACACACACACACACACACACACACACACACACACACACACACACACACACACACACACACACACACACACACAGTTCACCTATTATTCCTTGTTCATTTTTCAAGCTAAAGGTTTTAATCGAGGAAATCTTCATCGTATCTCAAAAAGGTTGCTGGAGACTCAGGAATGAAGGTTTAAAATTCCCACGACATTACCTCCCCTCTACTTCCCCTTTAGCTCCTCTCTTCTCTCCCTTATTCCCAAACATCCCTTGCGACATCTCTGCGCCACTGGGAGTTTAATGATTGGTCAGATCGCTCATAAGGAAGTTTTCACAAAGTATTTCTAAGCTCATTACAACGCGTTCCTCTCCCCCGGTGACCCCCTTATTTATTTTTTATTTTTTGGGGTTTTGGCGGGAAACTATCGGGGAATTCTTGGTCGTTGAGGTCACGAGGACATTATTTATATATTTTTGAGGTAATCCTGACACTATGAGGGCTCGGAATTTCTCATTTTCTATGTTATTGGAAAAGAAAACGGCTCGACCTTTGACCAAAAACTCTCTCTCTCTCTCTCTCTCTCTCTCTCTCTCTCTCTCTCTCTCTCGGTACGTCGTTTAGAACTATCTGGATTTTCCTGTTTTATCGTCTTTTCCTCTTTTTATCGTTTTTTTTATTTGTTTTCATTGTCTTGTTTTTTGCTCTCCTCCTCCTCCTCCTTCTTCTTATTCTTTTCTTTCTCCTTCTCATTCTCCTTTTTCTTTTTCCTTCTCCTCCTCCTCCTCCTCCTCCTCCTCCTCCTCCTCCTCCTCCTCCTCCTCCTCCTCCTTCTTCACACTTTCTTGTTGCTCTCCATCTCTTCTTCTATTTCCCTCCTTTTTCTCTCGGTAATTTTTTCCTCCTTGTCTTCTTCATTCTTCCTGCAACCTCACTCTCTCCCAATCACCCTTCTTATTCCTCCATCATCCTTGTCTTACACCTCTTTCCTCCTCCTCCTCCTCCTCCTCCTCCTCCTCCTCCTCCTCTCCTCCTCCTCCTCCTCCTCCTCTTCTTCGTCCTCGTTTCCCTCCTCCTTTCTCCTCCTCATCTTCTCTGTCTCTCAAATTCTCTACTCGCTTCCAACGTGTGGGAAAAGTGTGGGGTAACCAGTTTTATGTGGGGAGAACGTCCTATGAGGCCTCAGCTTGCGTGTTATGCAAATCCTCAACACATGAAGGACGGGGAGGGGCGGGGAAGAGGCGGGGCGGGGCGGGGCTGGAAGGGAAGGAGGCGGGAAAGGGGAGAAAGGAAGGGTAAGGCTCTGCTACTTACTACTGTTACCTTCTTCCTCCCTCCTTCAGCTCTTTCACTGCAAGGAACCGCAAACACAGCCACTTTGGGGAGGAGGAGGGTAAGGAGAGGAGTATGAGGATGATAGGGACAGAGAGAGAGACAGAGGAGAGAGTGATATCTATACCAGCTTTTATGGCATCAGTGAATGTATGTGTATGTGTGTGTGTGTGTGTGTGTGTGTGTGTGTGTGTGTGTGTGTGTGTGTGTGTGTGTGTGTGTGTGTGTGTGTGTGTGTGTGTGTGTGTGTGACAAGATCGGATAACACTTGACTCCTCTTCCCTCCGTGGTTTAGATCTGTTTTGAGCAAGTGTGTTGATAGGTTTCCCTTTTCCCTATCTCTGTTTTTCCCACCGAGTAGTTCCCCTCAGCCTTTTAAGACCTATAGTCGTGGGAGAAGGGAGAGAGACGGCTAGAGGAAAGAAGGAAGGGAAAGGAAGGGAGGGACAGAAGGAAAGGGAAGGGAAGGGAGGGAGGGAAAGGTATATTAGGGTTACTTTAGTTGTTTCAGAAATGGAGGGAAGATTGTTGTTTTATTTTATTTGTATTCTATTTTTCATCGGTAAATCTATTGAGGAGGTGAAATATTTTGCGGTGTTTATTTCAGGTTTTCCTTGTGTGTTTGGCGAGACAGTCTGCTGAGTCTGTGGTAAATGTGGTGAATGTTGTGAGTGTTTGTATGCCAGTGATGTGAGAAAGTGAGAAGCACAAACAAATGTGGAGAAGGCAAACACATACAACAGAAAAGATAGAAGCAAACATGAGAAAGAAGAGAAGGAGAAGGAGAAGGAGAAGAAAAGGAAGTAATAGATTTGGTGAATGTTTTGAGTGTTTGTATGCAAGTGAAGTGAGAAAATGAGAGAAAAACAGAGACAAATGTGGAGAAAGCAAAAAAAATAGAAAAGAGAAGCATACATGAGAAAGAAGAGAAGAAGGAGGAGAAGGAGAAATGAAGTAATAAGTATGGTGAGTGTTGTGAGTGTTTGTGTGCAAGTGAAGTGAGAAAATGAGAGAAAAACAGAGAAATATGTTGAGAAAGCAAAAACAGAAAGGAGAAGCATACATGAGAAAGAGGAGAAGGAGGAGGAGAAGGAGAAGAAGTTGTAAGTATGGTTTGAGACAGTGAGAGAGAAACAGGGAGACAGAGACGTGGAAATGAAAACAATGATAAAAAAAGAGGAGCATAAGCGAGGAGGAAAAAGAAGGAAGAGGAAAAGGAAGAAAAAGAAGCTGTAAATAAAGTGAATTAGGTGAGAGATTTCTTATGCCAGTGAAGAGAGACAGTGAAGGAGAAAGATAGATAGAGACGTGGAAAAAAACAACAACAAAAAAATCAGAAAAGACGAGCACTGATGACAAACAACAGAAGGAGGAAAACAGAGAAGGAGGAGGAGGAGGAAGAAGAAGAAGAAGTCACCACTGGCCCTTCGTAAGGTCTGGACAAACTTGGTTACGGTTCATAAACTGCAAAATCTCTCACGGTACAGAATTAAATTTCTTTCAAATGGACGAGAGCCAGCGGCAGTAAGCGACGTTTGCTGCCAAGAGGTGACTAGGATTTGATTAAGTCTGCTTGACCAAGACGTGTGTGTGTGTGTGTGTGTGTGTGTGTGTGTGTGTGTGTGTGTGTGTGTGTGTGTGTGTGTGTGTGTGTTTGTGTGTTTGTATATGTAGTTTTATTCCTGACTAAATCAACGTTGGAGTTTGACTTTCAATATCAGTCAGGAATATCACGGAAAGAAGAAAAATAAAGAATCAATGTTGGATTGAGAGCATTTGGTAACAGAGAGAGAGAGAGAGAGAGAGAGAGAGAGAGAGAGAGAGAGAGAGAGAGAGAGAGAGTTTTTCTTGAAGGAGGCCCTGAAGGAACAGAATTCAGTGATGCTACAATCCTCCTCCTCGTCCTCGTCCTCGTCCTCCTCCTCCTCCTCCTCCTCCTCCTTCTTGTGTCCTAGGAGTTAGACTGGAAACGAGCAAGACACTTCGAGAAGATGATGTCCTAGAAACACCAGTCGAGAGATAGATAGATAGATAGATAGATAGATAGATAGATAGAGAGAGAGAGAGAGAGAGAGAGAGAGAGAGAGAGAGAGAGAGAGAGAGAGAGAGAGAGAGAGAGAGAGAGAGAGAGAGAGAGAGAGAGAGAGAGAGAGAGAGAGAGAGAGAGAGAGAGAGAGAGTAATGCAATAAACACAAGATCCCAGGCATCGTTGTAGTAGGTCGAGCCTGTCTGCAAGTCGTTATATCGAGGTTGTGAGCCTGCCGTGGAAAAACACATTAAACCTTCATCAACCCCTTTATTACGTCCTTGGCCAGTAAAAACACCATTACCCACTTCGCAATAACAGATTCCACCTCAGCTACAAAACGTAAAGTAAAGAAATAAGGGATGAAAAAAAAGATGAAAAAGATGAGGAAAGTTTTCTTAAGACTAATGTACCTTGTGTTGCAAATCGGTGAGGTATATTGCAATTATTACTCCATCTATCCTCATTTTTTATTCATTTTCTGTAATGTTATTCCTGCTGCGATTAAGTTTTTTTTTTTTCTTGAAGGACATTATTTTTTTTTTTTATGTAGGATGGACAGCTGGTCAAGGGCAACAAAATATGGGGGAAAAAGGCCCACTGTGCTGCCAGTTCCCTAACAGACATGAGAGTTAACCAAAATTCAGGGACAAATGTCTTGACACCTCTAATTTGATTTTTATTTTTCTGTGTTATTGTGCAATTGTTTCTTTGTTTCCTACGTCTTTTTTGTAAACAATTAACCGTTTAGTGTTTTATTTCCTTTCATTCTTGCCATTATTTCTATTTTCTGTTCGTTCTCTCTGTGGTTTATTGTGGTTTTTTTTATATATATTTTGTCTTTTAATAATGGGAGGCAGTAATGATTGTCTCTCGCTTCTGTGTTAGCAATTCCTAATTTTTACTCATTTTTTGTGATATTATTCCTGTTGTGGCTATGTTTTCTCTTAAAGGACATTATATTTGATTTCTTTTTTCATGTGTTATTGTGTAATTGTCTCTTTCTTTCCGATAAATCCACGTCTTTTTTTGTAAACAATTAACCGTTTAGTGTTTTATTTTCTTTCGTTCTTTCCATTATTTCTATTTTCTGTTCGTCCTCTCTGTGGTTTATTGTAGTTTTTTTTTTTTTGTCTTTTGTAATGGGCGGCAGTAATGGTTGTCGTTCGCGTGTGTGTTATCAAGTGGTGATGACTTCACTAATGGCGGGATATAATTTTTTTTCCATTGCATTTTATCGCGCGTTCATTACACTTCGCTTCCTTTCACCTGAACTATTTTTATTTCCATCACAGCCACATATTTATTTTATGTTTTACACGAACACAGAATCATTAGTTTCAAAATTGTGTTTTAGATTAAACTTTTGTTCCATTTTTTCTTTTATTTTCTATTTTTTCCCTCTCGGCATGTGCCATTGGCTGGAGGTGTGTTTGGTGCGTGCTGCGTTAGTGTGTTGTTGGTGCGTGGTGTGCATATCGTTGGGTGTGTACGCAGCTGTGCCTTGCCTTTACCTGGCTCGCCTCTCACTTTAGATTAGCCTGTCTTGCTCATCAGAAACGTTCCTGGACTAAACAAAGCAGTCTTTACTTTCAAAATACTATAGGTATAAGAGTACACCTTTCACTTTCATTATGTTTCAAAACATTTTTCCCTGTCTTTTGGCTAATTCTTTCCAATTCTTTTAGGGAACTTGCATTTGAAGTGTGCCTTTTTTTTTATTGCCCTTGGCTAGTTTCCCTCTTGCATTTAAAAAAAAAAAAGTTTATGTAAGAAATTATAGAAAAACAAGAGAAGCTGCAAGACACCATCAGACATGCACCTGCCAGTCACTGTATGAAACGCACCTTTTCTCTCCACCAATCAACCTAATCATTAAATTCGTCTAGTCGTATAAAGTTTTCTAATGACTCAACACCTACAAGTTGATTACTGACTATTCCATTACTCTATGTTAAAAGACCTATTTTTTTTTCATTTTACTTTAAAATTTGTATGATAATGGCCTCCACTTTCAAGGTACAAATTACCTTCCTCCCACCTTGGAATTTCACCTGTAGAATCCCTGTCTCACCTGGAAATTCCATGACGACACCTGCCTTCCCACTTTTCCTCCCTTCACCTGCAAATTAGCGTTTAAAGCACGCAATAAAGGCAGCCACTCCCTCCCCTACAGGTGTTGTGGTTACCTGTGCAGCTGCAATTGTTATCTTTTTCCGCCTCGACTTTTCTTTTATTACTGCTTTTGTGGTGGGTGTTTCTGAAAGGCCGTGATGCCAGTTGGTATTGCTTTTCCCTCTTCTACAAATATATTCTGACTCGACTTCTCTTTTATTACTGTTTTTTTTGTGGTGGGTGTTACTGAAAGGTCTTGGTGCCAGTTGATTTTCCTTTTCCTGTTCTGTTTCCCCGAATATATTCTGACCTACTTAATCTACACTATTGATTTGATTTATTTACATCCTTCAAATATGACGATTTTGTTTCCTTGCACATTTTCACGAGTTTTATTTCCTTTCTCTTTTTTTCGTTTGTTTTCCATATTTCCGTTAGGGTAGGATGGGTGTGAGTGACAGCGAGTGGTGGGGAGGTGTTAAGGGTGTGTGGGGAGTGTGTGGTGGTGTGTGTGTGATGTGGATATGTGAGTGTTGCTGAAAATATCTGCATACGGCCTGGTTTTGTACGTGTATGTTGTTGCTTTGCGGTTATTGACACGGGAGGGATGTAAGAATCAGGGCTGAATGGAGAAGAGAGAGAGAGAGAGAGAGAGAGAGAGAGAGAGAGAGAGAGAGAGAGAGAGATTGAAAGAAACGTCTACTCATCTTTACCCACCCACACACACACACACACACACACACACACACACACACACACACACACACACACACACACACACACGGGAGGCAGGTGTGCTGTGTTTACCTGTGCCTGTGTTGCCCTCTGGAAGGAAAAAATGAAAACAGCCGGAATGGAGCTGCCTACCCTCCCTCCCTCCACTCCTCTCCTCTTCCCTCCTTCCCTCCTTCCCTCCCTTTTCGCATCTCTCATAACACTCCACAAAAATCCTTGCTGCAGATGTACACAAAGGTGATGCCACTGTTACAACCCGGAAGACCGTCACCCTTACTGCTCTTTCAGTTGAGGGAGGAGGATTAAATTTTTTTTATTATATATATACTTTTTTTTCGTGCATGTATAGCAAGAGGGGTGAGTGGAATTTTCAGGTAGTATACGTGTGACCATAGATTACTCAGGGCTTAGCTGATGCGTTTCTAAAGCCTAGGGGATTAATGCATGCGGGGATTAAGTGCTCATGTGTCGCAGAAAGGGCTTGACAAAATGGGTTTCCCTCCTCTATTCTCTCTCTCTCTTAAATAAATAAATAAATAAATACTCCAGCGTCCCGAAAAATAGGGGGAGGGAGTCGTAAATTTTCAGCTTAATTACCTGCGTCAAATTAAGTGCGAAATTTCATCTGCCGGTATTTATTAGGGAAGAGGAAGAGAGTTTTGCCTGCGAGGAGGTGGTAGTGGTAGTGGTGGTGGTGGTGGTGGTGGGGAAGGGGCGACGTAAGAGGGGTGACAAGTGGTGTGGTGGGGAGCGCGTCAAGAGCACTGGGGCATCTGAGTTCCGTAAAGCGATATCGGATGATCCTTTAACACACTTTTCTGACGACCCAGTGGACACGTGCTCTATGTTTTCTTCCACTTCGTTTTTTGTCCGTCTACTTAGCCATCTTCGGTTAGCAAGTCGGTAAAAAATATGTGAACCAATTAACTTGAATTGCTAGACTCATAGTGCATGTTTCTCTTCACAGTAGTTCCTTTTCCATTCCCATCCACTTCGTTGTCATTCTGAGTTCATAGGAGGATAATGCGAGGGAATGAATGGCGATGAGTAAGGAGGTGAATGAGCAAGGCTTCATTCCGCACCTTGTCTTCCTTATCATGTTTCCTTAACCACAAAAGAAAAAAAAAACAATAATTGAATAGCTCTTACCAAGTACATAAATTGTCAAGAGAGACTTATTTTTCACGCCATTTTCTTCTGTTTTCGTTCATCATTTAAGCCAACGAAGCAAAATAAATGAACACGGTGACATAAATGAATAAATATGAATAAGAGTACGACAAACCACAAGAAATCCAGTAAATGATTAACTCTTACCAAATACATAGATTACCAGGGATTTATATTCAAACTTTTTTCTCCCATATATTTAGATCAGGATGTAAAATAAGTGCACATGGTGACATAAATGAATAAATATATATAAGAGTACGACAAACCACGAGAAATCCAGAAAATAAATAATTCTAACCAAATACATAGATTAACAGGGATTTATTTTCAAGCTTTTTTTTCTCCCATATATTTAGGTCAACGATGGAAAACAAGTAGACATGTGGATATAAATGAGTAATTATAATGTCTATGAGTATGACAAACAACCAGGAAACCAGTAAATGAATAACTCTTTTTTTCAAATACATAGATTACCAAGTAGGATATATATTTTTTTTTCGCTCATATATCAAAGTCAGCAGTTGAAAAAGAAGTAATGAGTAAATATGATGTCTAAGAGTACGACAAACCACCAGAAAACCAGTAAAATAGTAACTCTTTTCAAATACATAGATTGCCAAGGATTGACTTTTTTCACCCATATATTTGAGGCAACGTTGCAAAATACGTAGAGCTGGTGACATAAATGGGTAAACATGATGTCTGAGAGTACGACAAATCACAAGAAAAAAACAGAAAAACTACCAAATTAATAACTCTTACCAAGTCTATAAATTGGTGAGAAGGATTTATTTTCACTTCTCTTTTTTTCGACCATTTTAAGTCAACGATGCAAAAAAAGAATAGGCATGATAATAAGAATGAGTGAACATGATGGATAAGCGAAGGGCGAACTCACCTTGTCTCATGAGAAAGATGTTCCCCCGAGGAGGACGTGGCTGAAGAGGCAAAGAAACAGCGATGGGACTTGTAACTCCATCAGTGGCGGAGGCGAGGAGGTCCCATGTGAGGGTGATCAGTGAAGTCCCCAGGAAATAAAGATCTATGTATATTTTTCCTCTTCACCTTCCTCCCCCGCTCCTGTCGCGTCCTCCTCTTCGTATAGTTCTTGTTTTAATTGTTCGTATTTGTATGTATTTGCTTCCAGTTTCTCGTTTCTTTTCTCTTCCTGCTTCGATTGGTTTCTCTCTTTCTTTATCTCCCTCGCTGCCTTTCTCTCCCCCTCACAATATGTTTCTCAAGTTAAAGAGGATGTTCGGATGTGTTATTTTTCTTTAATGTGCGTGTGTGTGTGTGTATGTGTGTGTGTGTGTGTGTGTGTGTGTGTGTGTGTGTGTGTGCGTACAGTAATCCCGTACCGTAACTGTGACACTTTTCACCGTGGTAGCAGGTCGTTACGGTAGGCACGGCACCACAGCAGCGTCACAGCCTTGGCAGCATCACTTCCACGTACCGTCACCACCACTACTGCACCACTACCACAACCTTATCACCTGTCCTCCTCCACCTCTCTACCGCCTACCGTCTATTCCACCACGACCAAGGGAAAGGTGAAAAAAGAAATTAAAGATATCACTATTCTCTCCTGCTATCCTCTCACTCTCTCTCCATCTTTCTCTCTCAGCCTTTAGTCTCTTCTTGTGTGAGTCTTTTTTCCCTCGCGTCCTCTCTCTAATCCAAGTCAAGACGCCTTGTGGGAGAGCGGCTTTCCATTTGTCTGGTCGATTTGCTTTCCAGTTTTCATCTGTAGCTATTCGTCACGCTGTCTTAACTCGTCAATTTCTAGTTGGAGGGACACATCAGGAGGAAGGCGAGGAGAGAGAGGTACTAGGACACGCAGGAAGTCACGATGGATGGGGAGGGAGGAGAGGCTGTGTGTCGGTAGCGATGGATGAGGAGGAGGGAAAGGGGAAGGAGTAGAAGGAGAAGTAGGAGGAGACACCAGCCACTGACAGGTCCCTCACTGTATTTATCACACGAGCTATCTGTCGACCGCCACCGCGCTGTCCACTCCAGTCCCTCTATTAACCACTGTTCCTGATGGCGCCCCTTTGTCTTCCCTCCGTCAGGCCGCTCAGGGATTGCTAGACACACTTCTGCTCCAGTGCCTCAGTTCTCACTCCGAGCGTGACACCAAAACACGCTAAATACTCTTTTTTTCTTTCGATCCAAAGTTTAGGAATTGTTTGCGTGCCCCGAGGACTTCACTTCGACGTCCGGACTGATGTTTGGGCGTGTTTCGGGGGCGTGAGCGTGGGCATAGTGGGTGTTACGGTGAGGGTTTGAGGGCGTGAGGTTTGGGGAGGGCGCGGCGAGTACCCCCTCAGTCGCTGGACCAGAGAACGGCAGAGACGTCCTCCTCCCTTCACCTCTCGACGGCAACTGACGCCCGCCAAGCCCACCGGGTCACATTTCTCAGGCTCAGCGGCAGGCGGGGGAGATCGCCGTGACGCCCAAATGCCTCTTTTCCTCCACTACATCTTTCCTCCTCCTCCTCCTCCTCCTCGCCGCCCTTCGCCTCCTTAGCCTCTTTTACCCACCCACCAATTTCAGACCGAAACCAATCCTCCTAACCCTCCCATATTCTCTCTCTCTCTCTCTCTCTCTCTCTCTCTCTCTCTCTCTCTCTCTCTCTCTCTCTCTCTCTCTCTCTCTCTCTCTCTCTCTCTCTCTCTCTCACACACACACACACACACACACACACACACACACACACACACACACACACACACACACACACACACACACACACACACACACACACACTATTTTTGCCCACGCCCTCTCCGTGGTCTTTGATGCCCTGCCGGGATAATGATGTCCTTGATAGATAGTAACGAGAAAGTGAGCAGCAGCAACAACACCAGAAGTAACAGCAGTAGGAGGAGGAGGAGAACCGTGCCTGCGATACACATTTGTCTGAGAGGCGGAGGCGGAGGCTGACGATGATAATGATGAGAAGCAGTATTATGAAGGAAAAACTATGAAAAGATGCTAAGGAAAGAAATGTAAGCAAGAAAGCAATTGGAGGAAGAAAAGAAAGGTATAATAGGGAAAGATTTTCGAGAAAGAGAGAAAAGAAGGAGTGGATCTGCAGGAGGAGGAGCAGAAGGAGAAAGAGGAGGGAGCGAGGTGCCTCTCCAGGGATCGTGCCCAAGTTGTGTCGCCACTCACCCTCAGCCCGCTCCCTCCTGATTGCGGCGGGAAGCAACAGGGCCACCGTCAGGCAGTACTCTTACACTCATTATTTGTAGTAGTTGTAGTAGTGATGGATGTTGTGTTGGTGCATCACTATATACTACTACTACTGTTACTACTACTGCTACTAATGCTACTGCTACTGCTACTGCTACTGCTACTAATGCTACTGTTATTGCTACTGCTACTGCTACTGCTACTGCTGCTACTGCTATTGCTACTGTTACTGCTACTGCTACGGCTACAACTACTACCACTTCTACTACTGTTAGTTCTATACTTCTTCTGCTGGTGCTGCTACTACTACTACTACTACTACTACTACTACTACTACTACTACTACTACTACTGCTACTACATAATGATAATAATAATAATAATAACAATAATAATAATAGTAATAGTAACAATGATGATAATGATAATAATAATAACAATAATAATAATAATAATAATAATAATAATAATAATAATAATAATAATAATGATAATAATAGTAATAGTAATAATAATAATGATAATAACAACAGCAACAGCAACAGTAATAATAATGATAATAATAATAATAATAATAATAATAATAATAATAATAATAATAATAATTGTAGTAATAACGATAGCAGTAATGGAAGGTACGGTAGTAATTACGATATGAAATTACTTGCAATGTATGTAGAATATTTTGTTTTCACACTCGTTATCCTGGAATGAAGCGAAGAGAAAAAAAAAAAAAACATAAAATAATGCAAAACTTTGTAATGTTAATTAATTTACAGAAAAGAAGAAAAAAAAATAAGGTGTGGGCAGCGCGCAGAATTAACTATAAATTTCACAAATGTAATTGTTCTCCTTTGGAAAAAGTATAATGTTCTGATGACCTTAGGGAATGAAAAAAAATGAAGGAAGATAGAGAAAAAGTCAATTGAAACCCTGTGTACCCGAGGCGTGGGAGGATAAAGTATGAATGAACTTAGGGAAGTGTAAGTAGTGGTTGTGGTGGTGGTGGTGGTGGTGGTGACCATAGCAGAGGTGGTGTGGTGAGAATGTGAAAATTCCTTGCACTGAGTTGAGCCGCCAGAAGTTAAAAAGTTAAGAAATGAGAGAGAGAGAGAGAGAGAGAGAGAGAGAGAGAGAGAGAGAGAGAGAGAGAGAGAGAGAGAGAGAGAGAGAGAGAAAATAAGAGTGAAGATAATATTGCCACGTTGACCTGTCTGGAGAGAGAAAAATATATAATCGTGATTCATCCCACACAAAACAATGAGGCTCAGTTCAATGTCCTTTTAAATATTTGTGAAGGAAAGAATAAATGTTTGATCTTTTTATATATTTTGTTTCCAGTTTTCACCTCCTCGTCTTCTTCCTCCTCTTCCTCCTCGAGAATGTAGGGGAGAGGAAGCAAGAGAGGGAGAAGAAGAAGGGTAGGAAGGAAAGGAGATTACGAAAAATGGTGAAACTTTTGTGAGAAAATGCAAGTCAAGAGAATATACATGATTCAGAGAGAGAGAGAGAGAGAGAGAGAGAGAGAGAGAGAGAGAGAGAGAGAGAGAGAGAGAGAGAAATAATAATACAGATTTTACTACACAAATAACTCACTACCTCTCAGGAATACCCACCTAACCATGACTCTCTCTTGTAACCCACCTCCTTTTCACTCAGTCACTCACACCACCCCAGTCGCGTCTTCTCCCTCCCTCCATCACTACCCTATGTTAGGTACAAAGAGTCGGAAATTAGTATGGAAATGAGAGGGAGGATTTTAAGGCC
This sequence comes from Portunus trituberculatus, assembly GCF_017591435.1. Taxonomy (NCBI): domain Eukaryota; kingdom Metazoa; phylum Arthropoda; class Malacostraca; order Decapoda; family Portunidae; genus Portunus; species Portunus trituberculatus. The sequence goes on from NC_059282.1 coordinate 3,773,086, forward strand.
GTGGCAGAGGGCCAGATTGGGACAGAACCTGGAGGAACAACAGAGTAAAGGTCGAGGTAGTGGGAAGTGGACTAGTGCACATGTGGACCTTGAGTGAGACTTGAAGGGAAAGAGGCTTTGAAGTGTGGATGGCTATGTGGAGGATGTGGAGGAACTAGTGTGGTGCCGTTAGGTGGAAAGTTTAGAGGGGTGTGAAGAAGAAAGTGTAGCAGAACAGGGCAGTGATAGCAGTCGTGGGTGTTGTTGTAATGACTCGTGGTGGGATGTGACGAGGGTGTGAAGGGAGAGATTAAGTAACGTAACTGAAAGAAAATGAGGAACGAGGAGTGGATGAAAACAGCAGTAACAATTGTAGTAGCAGAAGCAAGTGATAGTAGTAACAGAAGAAGTAGTGGTAGTATAGGCAGTAGTAGTAGTAGTAGTAGTAGTAGTAGTAGTAGTAGTAGTAGTAATAGACGCCCGAAAAAGAAATAGTAAGCATTTATATGAAAACCAGACCTCCGTTTTCATCACACTCACACACACACACACACACACACACACACACACACACACACACACACACACACACACACACACACACACACACACACACACACACACACACACACACACACACACACACACACACACACACACACACACTTTCTCATTGTCTCTCCCAAGTAATATCGCACGGTGAAGTCGTCATCAGAGCAGACAGGAAATTAATTGCAATAATTGAAGTCACTACGAACATATGGGGCAGCAGCTGTCAGCCACACCCTTACTTCCCTTTGTGAGGCGGCTATTAGATTATCCCTCTCATGTTTTGCCTCAACTATATACTGGCGAGCACTGGCGAGCACTGGGAGGATCGAGAACACCAATTTCATCTTTTCGTTACAGTTTACAGTAATATTATGACTGGCGATGGGGAAGGATATGTGTGTTCTTTTTATTTGCTCTTATCGTTTTTTTTTAGGAATTATTATGTTGATTGTTGTTGTTGTTGATGATAATGACGATGCTTATGTTTATGTATATCTTCATGTTCATCGTTTCCGTAATACTTTCTACCTCAGTGAGTTATTTGAAACACGGGACGCTCTGAAGGTCGGTCTGCCCACACACGCATACACAGAGATACACACCGCCAGCCATTTATATAGAGAGAAGGGAATTGAATCGCGTGTAAAAGTGACAGGAAAAAGAATAAGACAATGCAAATGTTGACCAAAGCTAAGCAAAACAGAAACAGCACAAACAATAACAAATAGAAAGCAAAGAAGAAATACGTAAACCCTTTATGCGAGAGAGAGAGAGAGAGAGAGAGAGAGAGAGAGAGAGAGAGAGAGAGAGAGAGAAGAGAGAAAAGGGAAAATGAATATTGGAATCCTTTGAGTGTCACAGGAATTAAAGTTGAAGAGCATGTTTTTCCTATTGTCGTATAGTTCAATTTTTTTTTTTTTTATATATATATCTGCGAATTAGAAGCATCAGGAAATTACGGTAAATGATAACAGAAAAACACGAAAGAAGAGCAAAACTGGTATTAAAAGGAGGAGAAAGAAGAGAAAAACTGGTATTAAAAGGAGGAGGAAGAAGAGAAAAACTGGTATGAATAGGAGGAAGAAGAAGAGGAGGAGGGAAATAATTTGAGGAAAGGGTTCAATATACATGGTCGGTTTTACATATTTTCCAGCAGAGAGAGAGAGAGAGAGAGAGAGAGAGAGAGAGAGAGAGAGCATTGTGTTACTAGTACATATAGTCAGTATTAAGCCAATTTCGTTATGTAATAAATAATCCCGCGCAATATATTTAGAGAGACGCTCGCTGCTGTAACCAAATTACTGAAAAACAAAACGAAACAGAACAAAAATATTTCAACCCTGTTTCCCATTTTCTTTAACGCCGATGGTGCTCGTTGACGCCGACGGCCTTTCGTTTTCTTTTTGGCTCGGTGAAAATAATCTGTTAATAGTTTTACGTTTTCTATGAAGCCAGGAACTGTAACGCGACGAGGAGGGAAGGAAGAGAGAGAGAGAGAGAGAGAGAGAGAGAGAGAGAGAGAGAGAGAGAGAGAGTTACGTGATGAGAGAAAAACGAAGGATAATTAGGTAAAAATTGAATGTAAAAAGACTTATTATAAATAGAAAGTAAAATAAGGAAAATTCAAAATGCAGAAACAAAAAAATAATAGAAGGTGGAAGGCAAGGAAAGGAAAAACAAGAAAAACAGGAATTTATGAATAATACTGAATGTGAGAATTGGATGTAAGAGATTGGTTTTAACCCCTTCAGTACCAGGACACGTTTTCATTTCCATTCTGGTTACTATTTGGTCATTTTATACAGCTTCAGAAACTTACGTGGGGATTAAGATAGTGAAGACTCTGGCCATGAATCTTCTGACCCCCGTACACCCTTCCTAATGTCAATGAACTCGTCTAACTCAAGGTAAAAATGCCTCACAGTACTGAAGGGGTTAAACATGACGTAAACTAGGAATTTGGAATGCATAAACAGGAAAAAAAAAAGATAGGGAGAAGAAGTAAAAATAAAAGAAAGTTAGATACACAGACTCGTGCAAAATGACAAAATGAATGTTGGAGAATAATCAACAGGAAGAAAAAAAAAAGATAGGGAGAAGAAATGAAAATGAGAGAAAGTAATAAACACACTCCTGCAAAATGAATGTTGGAGAATAATCATAAACAGGAAGGAAAGTCAGTGGAATTTAGAATTGATAAACAGAAAACGAGAAGAGGGGAGAGAAAGGGAGAGGAAAGAAGGAAAATGGGAAACATGGACTCATACAAACTGAAATGCTGCAAGGTTGTAATAAACAGGAAGGATAATAAGTCAAATTTGGGGTGGATAGAGAGAAAACGGAAAGAGGGGAAACTCGTGAAAATTTTCCCTTGGTCGCCCTTAAGTGATGAGTTGCCGTGACATTGACAAATCGATGCGGGTCACCAAATCATCCCCTTTCCCCTCACTATGCTTCCCTCATCCTTTCCCTTTACCTCTTTCCCCTCAGCTCTTTCTCCCTTCTTCTCTCCAGCTCTCCTCTCAATCACATTCGTCGCATCATCATCCTCTCACTTCCTTCACTCCTTACATTCATAACCCTTCCTTTTACTCCATTTTTCCCCTCTCTTGCCCTTCTCCTTTTTCCCCTCAACACCTTCCTCCCCTCACTATGTCCCCTCCTTCTTTCTTCTCTCTTTCAAAGTATTTTTTTTCTCTTGCTTTCATTACTTTTTCATGTTACCGTTCCTTCGACGCACTTCAACTTAGCCTCCATCACTTCTGTTTCCTTCCTTCCTTTCTTCCTTCCTTCCTCTCTCCCTTCCTTCCTTCCTCTCATTCCTTCACACCTTCCTCCTTTTCTGTAGGTAACAACACCCCTACACACACCTACGTTCCTTTCATTCACTTTCTGTTTCTTTCATCACTTCTCTCAACACCCTTTGCTCTGTTTCTCTCTCTTTCTCTCTCTCCCTCGACCTATAGCTTTCTCCTCCCACTCTCTCCCATCTTTCTTGCCCTCCTCCACACTTTCCTTACCGTCCACTCACCCATAACCTCTCTCTCTCTCCCTTTCCCTCCCTTACCTCGCAGTTCCAGCAGGCCAATACACTCTCTCTCGCCAGACCGGACGGAATTTCCAGGACAAGGCGTCATGGAAAGCCGAGTCAAATCCAGCTCACCTCCCAGCCTGAGCATCGACTGTGAAATATTGAGTGTTGGACTGTCTGGAGAGAGAGAGAGGGAGAGGGAGAGGGAGAGGGAATGGGAGAGAAGTTGTGGTGAAGGTGTTGTCCTGTGTTGGTTGTTTTAAAGTTTATTGGGTTTGTTTCTGTGTGTGTCTTTCTGTCTCTGTCTGTCTGTCTGTTTCTGCCTGTTTCTCTCTCTCTCTCTCTCTCTCTCTCTCTCTCTCTCTCTCTCTCTCTCTCTGTCTGTCTCTTTCTGCTCTGTCTCTCTCTCTCTCTCTCTCTCTCTCTCTCTCTCTCTCTCTCTCTCTCTCTCTCTCTCTCTCTCTCTCTCTCTCTCTCTCTCTCTCTCTCTCTCTCTCTCTCTCTCTCATTTTACTAGATACGATCACATCAAGCGACGTTTATTCAGATCCTTTAAGCTTTGAGGAAAATCTTGCTGAATCAGTATTGTGATTCCTGTGTTGGGATCCTCCTCCTCCTCCTCCTCCTCCTCCTCCTCCTCCTCCTCCTCCTCCTCCTCCTCCTCCTCCTCCTCCTCCTCCTCCTTCTCTTCCTCTTCCTCCTCCTGCTCTTGCATCTTTCCTCTTTACCATCTTTTCCTCCCTTTTTCCTGCTTTTCCTTTCGTCCTCATTCCTTTAGTCTCTCTCTCTCTCTCTCTCTCTCTCTCTCTCTCTCTCTCTCTCTCTCTCTCTCTCTCTCTCTCTCTCTCTCTCTCTCTCTCTCTCTCTCTCTCTCTCTCTCTCTCTCTCTCTCTCTAAAATAGATGGTTTCCGGTTTATTTTTGTTCGTGCATGGTACATTTTTTGTCTGATTTGTTTACCTATCTATATCTTTCGTTTATCTGTTATGATTTGTGTGTGTGTGTGTGTGTGTGTGTGTGTGTGTGTGTGTGTGTGTGTGTGTGTGTGTGTGTGTGTACTCATTTATGTTTACTGATAGAGTTTACATACATAGTTGTGTGTGTCGACCAGTATGAAAATACACACACACACACACACACACACACACACACACACACACACACACACACACACACACACATACACATTTACAGAGCGTGTTGTGCGGTTTCAATTTGCAATACTTCTCTGAAAGGTCATATAGCTTCTCCTGTCTATCGTTGTGTGTGTGTGTGTGTGTGTGTGTGTGTGTGTGTGTGTGTGTGTGTGTGTGTGTGTGTGTGTGTGTGAGTGAGTGAAAGAGCACGTACATGTTTGCAATATTATTTTTTTTTCGTATATTATTTCGTTTCGATTTGGCGTTTGCTTATTTGACGATCGAGTGCAAACATTACCACCACCACCACCACCACCACCACCACCCAAAGACCTAATGAAAACACCTATTCAGTGGACCTTGAAAAACAATACTCACATTTTGCTATCGCTTAACATTTGGACACGTGACTGCACCTGTGTCTGTTATGCGCCACAATCTGCATGACGGTTGGCTGTGTGGAGTGGCAGGGCGTGATGGCATGACGGTGGGTGCCAGGAAGAGGAGAGAAACAGTGGGGAAGGAGGTGAAGGGAGAGGGAGAGTGAGGGGAGGCGCATGACGGAGGGAGTGTGAATAGCTTTGAATATGACAAGGGGAGAGGGAGAGGTATAGGAAAGGAATGTGAGTGAAGAATGTGAGGTGAAAGTGTAGAACAGGGTTTTGGTGCTCAAATTCAGAAACGCCTTCCCTTCTCACCAAGACAATTTTCCAAGGCCACAGAGAGAACTAGCAATGATAGTGATAGAGCCAAGCATTTCAGAATACAAGCCTTTACAAAGACTCTGGTTGATGGTAATCGTGTTTTTTAAGGGTATTTTTGTGGTTCTGTTGATAGATTGGCAAAATTTCTGGTTTATTAACCTGTTCAGTACTATGACGCGTTTTCACATTTATTCTCCTTACTATTCGGCGATTTTACACAGCTTCAACAACTTATGTGGGGATTGAAATAGTGAAGATTTTGGCCATTAACCTTCTGAGCTCCATAGACCCATCTTAATGTTAATAAAATAGTCTAATCACACCCAAAACTCATATAAAAATGCTTTCTATTACATGAAAGGGGTTAAAAGGAGAAAATGTCTTCAGAACTCAGCTAGTCGTCTCTGTGGCCTTGGAAAATTGTCGTGGTGAGAGAACAAGTCGTTTACAGGTCTGGATGTGACAAGAGTAGTGTTGTGGTAGCCAGTGACAGGAACAGTGTGACAGGAGTATGTGACGGTGACGGGGCGTGATGGATTACTTTTCGGGTGACGGGTGCATCAGGTTCGGGCGGCGGTCACAAAGGTTACAAAGGATTACAAAGGATTACATAGGTGGGCCAGATACTGTTAAAGTGTAGGTGGTAGAACAGGATTGAGCTCCATTGTAAAAGCTGGCAAGGTAGAGAGAGAGAGAGAGAGAGAGAGAGAGAGAGAGAGAGAGAGAGAGAGAGACAGAGAGACAGAGAGAGGGAAAGTCAATTCGGCAGGACACCAACTCGGCGCCAAATTACATCAGCGTGTCCGAAATTTACCTCTAGTTTCGGACACTGCTCTTCTCCCCTCATCCTGCCCCTCCTCCCCTCCTCTGCCTTCCCTCTCATACCTCTTCCTCCCAACCTTTTCCTCTCTACTTAAAGTTTCCAATGATGTGATTCGATGTCTGTTTTCCCCCTTTTTTCCTGCCTTTTTTTCGGTCCCGTTGGAAAATATAAATAATTCAGAACCTGGAAGCTTACAACCGTCCTCTCTAGACTGGAAGGACGCCAGACGACGCTTGATTGGTTGAGAGCCGACGAATGAGGCATCAGGAGCGATCGGCATATGTCTGTTTCGGCCCCAGAAATTGATAATGTTTTGTTTTTTTCGTTTTTTTTTCGTTTTTTCTCTTTTTTCTGTTGTTTTAGTTACAGAGAGTGGCAGATATAGTAACTGTTGATGTTTTTTTTGCGTGTTAGTTGTTTTTCTTAGCTTTGTTTTGTGTTTTTTGTTGTTAATTATTTTGTTGTGTGGTGGTGGTGGTGGTGGTGGTGGTGGTGGTGGTGGTGGTGGTAGTATATAATTTAGTATTTCTATTTCATTTTCCGTTTCATTTTTTGTAAGTTCATTTTCTTTTTCTTTTTACTTTTTTTCTTTATCTAATTCGAGTTACAGTTTGATTTTTCTTCTTATCTTTTCATTTACTTGTTCTAATCATTTCATCTTTCTATCTATTTTTTATACTATTTATTCCATTCTCTCTCTCTCTCTCTCTCTCTCTCTCTCTCTCTCTCTCTCTCTCTCTCTCTCTCTCTCTCTCTCTCTCTCTCTCTCTCTCTCTCTCTCTCTCTCTCTCTCTCTCTCTCTCTCTCTCTTTCTTTATTTTACTTTACTTTCCCTTTCCATTATTCCTCCTCCTCTTCCTCCTCCTCCTCCTCCTCCTCCTCCTCCTCCTCCTCCTCCTCCTCCTCCTCCTCCTCCTCCTCCTCCTCCTCCTCCTCCTCCTCCTGTTCATGTTAGTGAGGAAGACTTGTCAAACTTTACCCAACACTCAATAATGTGTGTTAGACGACGGGGAGGAGGAGGAGGAGGAGGAGATGGAGGAAGAGGAAGAGGAGAAGGAGGAGTAGGAGGATGAGGTGGAGATGGTGGTGAAGGAGAAGGAGAGTGAAGTAGAAGATTAAAGAAAGAAAAAAAATATTAAAAGAAAAAGAAATAGTGAAAATAAAGACAAGCAGGAAAGATATTAAAGGAAGAGAGAGAGAGAGAGAGAGAGAGAGAGAGAGAGAGAGAGAGAGAGAGAGAGAGAGAGAGAGAGAGAGAGAGAGAGAGAGAGAGAGAGAGAGAGAGAGAGAGAGAGAGAGAGAGAGAGAGAGAGAGAGAGAGAGAGAGAGAGAGAGAGAGAGAGAGCGTTTCAAGGGGATAAAAGAGGAAGAAAATAATAATAAGAAGAAGAAGAAGAAGAAGAAGAAGAAGAAGAGGAAGAGGAGGTGGTGGCGTAGGAATTCTAAGAGAAGATGAGTGTGTTTGCTTTAAAAATAATGAAAATAATGAAAATATTTAATTCCATGTGTGTGGAGAGAGAGAGAGAGAGAGAGAGAGAGAGAGAGAGAGAGAGAGAGAGAAATGAAACAACGTACTATCTTTCTCATTCTTTACAGATCTTGTTCTCCTCTTCCTCCTCCTCCTCCTCCTCCTTCTCCTCCTCCTCCTCTTCCTCCTCCTCCTCCTCCTCCTCCTCCTCCTCCTCCTCCTCCTCCTCCTCCTCCTCCTCCTCCTCCTCTTGGTTCACCTGTCACCTGTCGTACTCGAGGCACCCTGTCCTCTTCTGCGTAATGTATACATGTGTGTGTGTGTGTGTGTGTGTGTGTGTGTGTGTGTGTGTGTGTGTGTGTGTGTGTGTGTGTGTGTGTGTGTGTGTGTGTGTGTGTGTGTGTGTGTGTGTGTGTGTGTGTGTGTGTGTGTGTGTGTGTGTGTGTATGTCAGTTTGTCATGCTGTCTTGTTTTCTGAATATGTTTTCGCCTCCTCGTTCCTCCTCCCGACTGCTGTTCTCATTTATCTTCCTTCCTGCTCTCTCTCTCTCTCTCTCTCTCTCTCTCTCTCTCTCTCTCTCTCTCTCTCTCTCTCTCTCTCTCTCTCTCGCTCTCGCTCTCGCTGAGGCTTACCATTTTTCCACCTTACCATCCTCTCCACCTCCTTCTCATTCTCCATTCCACATTTCCCTCTCTCTCTCTTTCCCTCTATCCCTCCCAAATTCCCACAAGGCTGAGCTGCGTCCTGTCACTTTCAATAATAAACTTTTCAAGATGAGATACACTGACCTGCGAGGGAGATTGAGACGGGGGGACGCAAAGGTGAAGGAAGGGCGTCAAGTTGGGGCAGGAGGGAGGCACGGAGGGAGGGAGAAAATGAAGAATGAATGTAATGAACGATGAAAAGGAACAGTTGAAGCACAGAAGGAGGGAAAGAGAGAAAGGGTAAAGGAAAAGTGTAATTGTAACGGAATTGAAGGAATGTGTAAAGAAAGTGAGGCATATTGATGAAAATGAAAGTAAAGAAGAGAAGGAAGGGTCTAGAAGGAATGCAGGATAAAGTAAGGGAAATGGAAGGAAAAGGAGAAGGAAAGTGGAAAGACGGGAGACAAATTATGAGGATTATCGCTAAAAATGCATACAAAGAAGAGAAAAATAAAGATATATGAAAGAATACAGGTAAACAAGATAAAGTGGAAGGAAGGAAGAAAGAAGAAAAGTGGAAAGACGAAAACAAATTATGAGGGATATCGATGAATATGGAAGCAAAGATAAAAAAAAAGAGGGTTAAAAGAATACAGGTAAATAGGATAAAGTGGAGGAAATGGAAGGAAAGAGAGAGGGAAGTGGAAAGACGAGAAACAGAGTGAGGCAAGTGGAAAGGAAATAGGAAAGGAAAGGAGTGGCAGTCAATAGTGTTACCCTCGTGTCTCACCTTAAGTATATTCGTAATGACTGTAGCAATCCATCATCATTATCCCTCCTTTCCTCCCTCCCTCCATCCTTCCTTCCTTCCTTCCCCCTCCTTCCCTCCTTCCCTCCATTCCTTCCTTCGTGTATCAGTCACAGGCACACTCTCTCTGTACTCTCTATACTTGATGAAACAGTTTTCCTACCAATTAACAAAAGGGATATCTGTCATCCCTCTTTCATGGCACCTGTCAATGGCTAAAGCTTCCTCTGACGTGTATCATAGGCCTGTTAATTCTTTTCCTCCATCGATTTTTTGCTAATATTTCATCATAGTGTCGATGTGAAATATATCTTAGTGCATTTTTTTCTCTTTTTTCTCGTTCGTTCTCCGATTGTTACCGTTGAAAATATTACCCTCAATTCTGTTCCCTGCTGACCAGTTTCCTTTTAAAAATGTCTCTCCGTTTTTATTCAGTTTCGTTTAATTGGTGGAAAAAATTACTGGCTCTCGTTTTTAATCATTCGATAAATTTCTCTTTTTGAAAATATCGCTCTTGCTCTTTTTTTTATCATCACGTTTAATGGATTACTTCGGAAAATGTGGCTTTTTCCTTTTTTTTTTCTTTAGTTTTCGTTCGTGTTGCTTGACGAGGGCACGTGTTAGAGTGTGGAGGTGTTTAGTTCTGTCGTGTTATACAGTAAATTGACCCAAATTATGAATAGGTCATGTAATATCAATTGTGGGCAGAGGTTGTATTATCCTATCTTGCCTTATTGTATCTTATCTTACCTTACCTTGCCTTATCATACCTACCTAACCTAGCCTTCATTTTATTTTACCTTGTCTACCTTTTCCTTACCTCGTCTTTGACCTTTTAAATTAAACTTGCTAACTTGTAACTCTTGAAATATTTCCTTATCCTGTTAGGGCAATAATTAACATACTTACCTCCCTTATTTTCAAAGTTTATTTCGTAACTTTGACCCTCTGCTGTAATGAAGAGAATAAACATTAATGAGCGTGAACATTCAGAGAGAAAACTGTGTTAATGATGGACCAGTTGCTACAGTATTACAATTTTCTTTTTTAATATGATAATAATAAGCGCCGGGAAATGGTGAAATGATGGTGCATTGCAGATTTCTCCTTGTAAACAGAGACTAATGGTGAAAATATGTGCGCGATAGTGGATACTTGTAAAATGAGGATACAAATTGATGAAAAAATGCAATGTTCGTGTTTATATTTTAAGTTTGGAATAAAAAGAAACACTTATTTCTATTACTCTAAAAAAAAGTTATTTGTATTACTCTCTCTCTCTCTCTCTCTCTCTCTCTCTCTCTCTCTCTTTTTTTTTATTTAAACAAAACTTAATACAAAGGAACATGTACCCAAAGGCGCACTGTCGTGTGCTACCTATTCTATAGGGTACTACAATCTATTTCTCTCGAAATAGATAATATACAAGATGGTCAGCATCTCTCTCTCTCTCTCTCTCTCTCTCTCTCTCTCTCTCTCTCTCTCTCTCTCTCTCTCTCTCTCTCTCTCTCTCTCTCTCTCTCTGATACATACCTGCCTAAGCAGCACACATAATCCTCACACCTGTATCTCACCTGTATGTAGCGCGGCACAGGTGAACACAGTATATGAGGCTCTTCACTCCACACCTGCAAAAAACAACAACACGCTCAATGTCCCTCTGCAATAAACATCTGCCTTGTGACCTCCGTGTTTGTGAAATATGGATCGTTTTCATCGCCTCAATTATGAACGCTGCCGAGAGGAGGGGTGGAAAGGAAATGTTGACAGTGGTTTGTTTATTGCTGTTGTTTTTTTTTTTTTGTATTTTTTATGGGTTTCGTGGAATTGTGGAGCTGGTGATGTTAATGTGTCACGTTATGGTGCGTTGATCTTGTTATGGTGCATTTTCTTTCTTTTTTTTTTTTGTCTACTTTTAATATGAATGTTGTGTCTTTTCTTGGTTGGTATTCTGTTTTTTTTTTTTTGTAATTATAGTCTTTGTGTATGTATGTATGTATGTATGTATTTATCCGTAATGCATGAGGCTTGTGTTCCATGATATTGTTTAGCTAATACTGTAAGGTGCATTGACAATATAATGGCTCTGTTTATTTATTCATCCATCTATCTAAAAATACACAGGCATTGGTAAACTCTGGTAAACTCTGGAACTTGCTACCTGCTTTTGTATTTCCATCTTCCTACGACTTAAGTTCTTTTAAGAGAGAGGTGTCACGACATTTGTCCCACTCTTTTGACTAATTCTTTCTAATCTTTTATGGAGACTGAAATTCTAATGGGCCTTTTTTTCTAATATATTTTTTTTGCCCTTTGCAATTCTCCCTCTTGCATAAAATAAATCTGTTTCTCTGTCTCATGTAAATTTACTTATTAATTTATCTTTCTCATGAGTTTACCTTGCTTTCCGTTGTAGGCTGTTGGTGCTAACGGCGGAGTGTTCCTTATGATACGTGAAATTTGTGTTGTTCTGGCATTGTAGGTGGCAGTGGCGTGTTCTCTGTGGCACGTATTGAGTTGCCTTGACGGAGTGTTTCTTTGTGTTTAGCTTAGTGTGATTATATATGAAGATAATGACGGTGTTACTTTTTATTGCAATTAATAACAATGATGTAACAAGAGAGAGAGAGAGAGAGAGAGAGAGAGAGAGAGAGAGAGAGAGAGAGAGAGAGAGAGAGAGCATAAAAACAAAACGAAAAAGCATACATTGAGGAAATAAAAAGTTGTGTTAGTACCTCAGGCGCCGTAATGCTGAGATTAACTTTCGTATTCCGCTACTGGGCTGAATAGTGCCGAGATTTGGTGCAAGTCTGGAGCGGCGCGGTTCGTGGAATACAAGGGGAGACATGCATGATTCCAGCGCGGTGTGTGCGGGACGAGGTGAGAAGGGAAGGCACAAGTAATGCAACACTCCCCCGGAAATTAAGGGAGAAATGTGTCAGGGTTGAAATGCTTGATACTGTTTGGTTACGTGTGTGTTTGGAGATTTGAGGAAGTGTTTTATTGTGTGTGTGAGAGAGAGAGAGAGAGAGAGAGAGAGAGAGAGAGAGAGAGAGAGAGAGAGGTTGTAATTAAATTGTACGTAACCCAACATTATCCTAACCTAACTTGACCTAATCTTACCTAACCTAACCAAACCAAACCTTGCTCATTCCAGCTTAACCAAACCTTACACCTTGTCTTACCTAATATACGTAACTTATCCTAACCTAATCCAAACTTCTCAAACGTAACACTGGAAACCATGATGTAATTGTAACGTAATACTAACCATGAATCATCCAAGGTTTTCTGAAGCAAAAAGGAGACTTGATTTGTGATGACAGAGGGAGGTGACGTACACAACGAAGTATAAATTAGAAGAAGGGAAAATAAAACATGAGACGAGAAGAAACGCCAAACTTTTCAGAGGCATTGAATCTCGCAAGAAAAACAAGAGGAACTGCAAACGCTACAATTGTGTACACTGCAAACTTTTGTGGCCGTTTTGGAAGATTTATTTTGACATGATTTTGGTTCTGCGGGCGACAGTGGGAGTTTTTGGGCGAGTGAGAGAATGACGATAGAATGACATGAGTGCCCCTTTGTGCCGCCCACCTTGCTCTTTTCCAACACCGAGTCACACACTGGAAAGCACGCCCATTAACTTGAACGCAAAAATGCACCTGTATAACATTTTTTTTCTTTATGCTAACAAGGTTTTGAAATACTTGAAATGCCATGAGGGTTCTAGTGCGCGGAAAATGAGGGAGGTAAGGTCAAAGGTCACTAATGGCGGAGAGAATGCTGACCTGACCTGACTTGACCTAACCTGAGCTGACCTGAACTGACCTTCCCCTTCCTGCCCTCATGTGCCTTCAGGTCCCCCGGGAGTACCTGTAAGAGTGACAGGTGTCGGTTGTTCACGCCCTTCGTGTATTGGTTTATTCGTTTCTCGTTTTTATTCACTTTATTTTCCGCTGTCATTTTTCTTTTTCCTTCTTTTTATTTCAGTAACTTAATTTTGGATTCCAGGTTTATTTATGTGTGTGTATGTTTTTTTTTTTCAGTTTAGATATGATTTGTTTCTGTCTTCGTTATTTTATGCCAATGTTTTATTTTTTCTTTGTTTCGTCTTGTTCCATTTTCAATTTAATCATTCATCCATTTATTCATTCGTCCATGCATTCATCCTTCCTTCCATCCACTTCATTCTATGCCTCTTTCGTGTCTTTTTTTTCCTTCCGTTCCTCCCTCTTTCCCAGAGTCCCTCTTTCCTTCTCCACAACACACAAAACCAACCCACAGACCCTTCCTAACATACCCACACCACAAATACACCATAAAACACCCTCAAAACACCATTTCACTTACCTACAACCACTGCACCACAATCCCCATAACACCACACACAGAAAAACAACCTACAAACACTTCCTAACATACCCCCACCACAAACACACCCCCAAAAACACCCCCAAAACACCATTTCACTTACCCACAACCGCTGCACCATCAGGAGTTCCCCAGGTAGCCATTGGATGTGCTCGCCGCCACACCAACTAAATGGATATCAGAAAAAGAATATCCACAACAGTCCCAGCAACGTTCCTGTGAATGCCCTGCGAAGCTCCCGAGAGGCGTACAGAACCCATGGCAAGGTGGGGGATTTTTGCGCCGGGAAAATAAATCGCTTTTAAATCCACGGCGACGGATGGAACTTGGGAGAGAGAGCCAGGGGGGAGATGGGGGAAGGAGTGTGTGTGTGTGTGTGTGTGTGTGTGTGTGTGTGTGTGTGTGTGTGCGTGTGTGTGTGTGTGTGGGGATAGATGGATGGTTGGGTGTAATTCAATGATATGTGGGAAGCTGGTGGTTAATGGTGTGTGTGTGTGTGTGTGTGTGTGTGTGTGTGTGTGTGTGTGTGTGTGTGTGTGTGTGTGTGTGTGTGTGTGTGAGAGAGAGAGAGAGAGAGAGAGAGGGTATGGAGTGACTTATTTTAGAAGTGGTAGGAAGAATCATGTCAGTGTGTTTAGGAATAGTAAAGTTTGTGGGAATGTGAAAAATTGGATTATACTTTGAGGAATGACTTTCGGTGTGACCTAAAAGCTTTCATGTGAGAGAGAGAGAGAGAGAGAGAGAGAGAGAGAGAGAGAGAGAGAGAGAGAGAGAGAGAGTACCTTGATGTGAGTTTTCGCACTTATTCATTATTTTTGCTAGATTTTATTATAGTACTTATATATGCCTCTCTCTCTCTCTCTCTCTCTCTCTCTCTCTCTCTCTCTCTCTCTCTCTCTCTCTCTCTCTCTCTCTCTCTCTCTCTCATTTGTGAACATTATTTGACAAAGTGTACCTTTCATCTTTAAACTCGCAATGTTTCGCAAAATTCCAGAAAGCCCAGGAATTAATCGCAAAATGATTACGGGAAGTGGATGCGCGGAGCCTCAATTAAAAATAAGTGGATTTCGTGGTGAATTATACGCTAAATATATATTTTTCCCGCAGGATAGTTGCCTGTTGTTCAGTGAGCCTTTATTGATTGGTGTATGTTTTGCAGTAGAATTCCCAACATAATGTGTGCTGCGGTCAGATCTTTTAATGTATCTCTTGTACTTTGTTTCCGCATCTCTTTAAAAATAGTGTTGGCGATTTTTGCAGTATGATGTTCAATAGCTTATACTTAAGTATTATACCTGATGCAGATTCTCTTAACGATTATTATTATTTTTTTTTCGCTGTTATTAAATTGCTTTCACCTAAGTTCATAATTGTGTTGCTATGATGTCCACGAAAGTACAAAATATAGAACACATGTCTTTCTTTTACGACATAAGAAAGCTTGTATTTGTAATGTACTCTCAGCTAATCTTCAGTCTTGAAACTGTAGCTTTAAACTCTATTTTCAAAACCCAATTTCTTGATTATATAACGAAGCCAATTTCGTGTTTTGGAAAATTTCTAGTAATATGAAAACTGACTTTGTCCCAAGAAACTCTTTATAATGCTGCCAAGTTACAAGTGTATTTGATCACATGTTTACTCATAACACCCTTGGTTATCATAGGAGGGAAGGAGGGAGGGAAGGCTGCTCTTTATATTGCTGAAATCATTCCCTCCACAACCTCTTCCAACCCTTGCTGTGTGTCGGAGTTTGCTGCCGCGACGGTACAAAATATTCACAGATTAATGAGGCGGGAGACTGAGCTGTGTAGATTGAAACAGGTTGAAATGGTAACACAGAGAGACAGGGGAGCGGGGTGTGTCCTGTTCACATGGAGTAGGACCAGGATTTAATCTCCTCGCGACGAGATTCTATACTCAAAGCTATACTGTTTTCCATACGAATCGCGTAATCGATTTTCTATGCTCACAGGACCGTCGAGGGTTCCCGGGCAAGGGCGGCAACGAGAGGCAGGGACGGAGGGAGGCTGTGGAAATAAAGTACATATGAGGCAGCGATGAAGTGAGGATATGCTGATGATGTAGGCGAGGATGAGGGGACCATAAAGACGAGGGGGAGTAGATGGAGTGAAGTGGAGGAATGAGGACACACGGCTGAACGAGAGGGGGAATGGAATAAAGATAAAACAGAAATGAGGTAGGGGAGGATAAAGAGGGTGAAGTAAAGATATGCAATGAATTAAGCATGGTTAGGAAAGCTGGGTGATAAATAAGGATGTGCTGATATTGTAGGACAGTGGATCCTAAACGTTTTCAGCTTATAAAATACTCCCGTAGATAACAGAGAAAAACTGGATGCAAATGTTGAAGATAAAAGACACTAAAAGGGAGAATAAAAAGGAAGGAATGAGTGAAAATGAAATAAGAATGAGAAAAATAGATATCTGTGTTCGTAGATAAGGTAATAAAGATAAAAAAAGGTACTAAAAGGAAGAATAAGAAAGGAAGGAACTAGTGGGAAGAAATAAGAATTAGACAGGTAGATATCCATGTTCGTAGATAAGATAGAGGTTAACCCCTTCAATACTGAGACGCATTTTTACAGTGATTGCGTATAATTAGATCATTTTGTTAACGTTAGGAAGGATCGATGGATGTCACAGGATTAATGGCCAGATTCTTCACTATTTTAATCCCATACAAGTTTCTGAAGCTGTATAAAATCACCAAAAATCACCAAATAGTCAGCAGAATGAATATGAAAACGCGTCTTGGTACTGAAGGGGTTAATGGGATGCCAGGGAGATAAAAGGGTGGTGGAGGCAGAGAAGACTGAAAGCATCTCCATTTCTCCCACGTGAGCGACGAGTTGTTTTGATCTGGCGTGTCTTTTTGGGCGCGGGAAGGAAGGAGTAAGAAAGTTTTCCCTTCGTGAGAGTAAAACGCGTAATTGCTTTCTCTCTCTGTGTGCCGCTAATGACACTTGTTTAAATGTTTCGCGCGGCTCCCAAGTCTGCTTGTGTCTAATTACTAACATTAATTGCATAACTTAAGTGAAAAAGATGTTATTATTTTTCATTTTTTCCTTTGCTCTACCTCTTTTGCTACATTCCATTAGTGAGTTGACGTGATTTGGGTTCGTGTGTGTGTGTGTGTGTGTGTGTGTGTGATCAAAGTATACACCGTCTGATAATGTTAATACACATGTAGTTCACCCATTTTATCTCTTTCCCGTAGCAAGCGGAGGGCACAAGCGAGTCAAGGCAGGAAGAGGTTTATATTTTATCCGCTATTGACAGAGGTTCCATATAAATGTCGTTGTTCGCGTCCCAATACCCGGCTCTTGGCTACCGGCGAGAGACAAACCTGCAATAACACGTATACTCCACGCAAAACACACCGATGTTGAAGGAAAAACTAAGTGATCTTTTACCATAACTGTTTAAAAGTGTCTGATTATCCTTAACATCCCTGTAGATCTTCGGTAGCGTTTGAAGTCGACAGTAGCGAGCTCGGACGAAGACTTCCGCGAGTGACGTCACCGTTTCCCGCGTAGTTTCCCGGGAGTCTGAGATCAGGCGACCCAAACAAAAACATTGATCATAAAAAAACACTTTACCTTGCCACTACTCTGCCATAGACGGCCGAGTTTATCCCCAAGGCGTACCAGAAGCACCGCCACGCACCGCCCTGACGAGACAGCGAAGAGGGTGAAGGAGGAAGAGGAGGGAGGGGTACAGGAGGACTCAAGTATCGTGTTTCGCAGCATCCTGTATCCTTTGGAGTTATTTTTCTCCTGGATGTGTCGTGTCAAGTGAGTGTCTTCATTATTATCATCGTTCTTAGATCTAATTGTTTTTCTTTTAATAAGTTAACAGTTTTCAATCATTAACAGAACTCATTCACCTGTTCTAGATCTAATTCTAAAATAAAGCTCTTCTATTCTAATAAATTCTCTAAACGCTCTTAACTCCTTCAGTACCATGCCGCGTTTTCATATCTTTGTTATTGTTATTGTTGTAGTAATGTTCAGTTTCTTTTACGTTATCTTGAAGTGTGTAGTAATCTCATTAGTCTCCTTATCATTATCATTGCTATCTTTATCATCAGCAAGAACGAAATCATGATAGCAATAACAGTCTACAACATTATACTATTTATCCACTTTTCTCCTCCATTTCCACAGTTTCAGTTTCTTTTACTTTATCTTGTGTAGTAATCTCATCAGTCTCTTCATCATCATCATTGTTATCTTCATCACCAGCAAGAACGAAATCATGATAGTAATAACAATCTACTATGGTATATTACGCATCCACTTTTCTCCTCCATTTCCACTCATCGTTCCTTTCCTTTTGCCTTCTTCCTCCCTCCACCTTCTGCCACTCCACATCTTTGACCCACTCACCATGATTTCCCCGTCACTTTTCCTCCATCTCCCATTTCCGTCCACTCCGATCTCCTCTTCGCCCTTCAGATTACCCCATTACCCTCTCTCCTTCACCCATTCCCTCTACTCCTCACGTCTTCCTTTTCCTCCCTGTTCCCTAAAGCCTCGCCACTTCGGAAACGCCCATGTAGACAGTGTGTTGAAGTGCAAGTGTTTAAAAGTACAGAAAATTAAATAATCCATGAGATACGAATGTAGGAATAAAGATTAGTAAAGCCAACACAACACCTCAAATCATCGAATTCTCATTGGCTTTAAATACTGTCAGTATTTATTTTGGGTTTTGACGGAGTTGAGTTGCTGTGTGTCTGTAGAATGCCTCAGGTTATTCCCCTCATTACTGGGACGCGTTTTTATCTTGAGTTTGGGTATTAGACGATTTTATTTATATCAGAAAGGGTCTATGGAGGTCAGAAGATTAATGGCCAGAGTCTTCACTATTTTAAGCCCTTCAATACTTAGATGCATTTTTACCGAGTTTTGGATATGATTAGAGGATTTTATTTACATTATGAAGGGTGTATGGAGATCAGAAGATTAATGGCCAGAATCTTCAGTATTTTGATCCCCCACATGAGTTTCTGAAGCTGTATAAAATCGCCAAATAGTAAGCAAAATAAATATGAAAACGCGTCATGGTACTGAAGGGGTTAAGAATCTAGTGTGTGTAGTGGTGAGTTGATGAGGGAGACTACCTGATGGAGTCTCCTCATCTTCCTATTCAGTTGTGTTAGAAAGAATTATAAGTGTGTGGTGTGAAGGGACTAAACACTAATTGCCTCGCTCGTGTTGCCATAATAGTGTTGAATGTAGCAAACAATTGTAAGTGTGTGGTGTAATGGGACTTGGCACTAATTGTATTGACCGTTTTTCCCATAATAGTGTGTTAAATGTGGCAAAAAAAATAGTGGGTGAGTGATGTAAAGGGACTAAACACTAATTGCCTCGCTCGTGTCGTCATAATAGTGTTAAGCGTGGTACAAAACTGTATGTGATTGTGAAAGCCATCAGCACCAACACTTTGTACACCACGACCTCCACCACTAATACTCGAGTCTCTGTAATCATCAATCAACTCAACAGTTCCTCTCTCTCGAAGCACCGAACCGCGGGATCAACACTGTGGCTTCACCCGAGGACTCTCCAGCGTTCGAGGCCCGCGCATGAGTGAACAGCTTACCAGACGATTCGGTGCTTCATTTACGCGTTCCCGTCACTGAGCCAGCATCATCTCGCTGCTGTGATGACGAAGGTACATTATATTCGACTCTGTGAACCTACATGGGCTTCATTTAGTCTGAGTCTTAGAGCGCTTTTGCCCACACTACGTGAAGCTGCCCTCCTCGCTACGCCTCGTGTTGTCCTGCTGCTGCTGTCTCTGCATTGGCATCGAGTGGTGACTGTTAGGTATCAGTTTTATCCTGTTTTTTTTTTTTTACCTGGTTCTCTTTTTACGTTAACTCATTGATGTTTGTAGGAATTGCCTTTGGTGTTTAGTGTTTGCCTCGTAGTGAACAGTCTTACCAGTCTTAGTTTGTAGCGAGAGAATGTGACCTCTCGCTGCACCACCAGTCAAATAAGGAACTACACAGTGAATTTTCCTGATCCTATAGCCATAACAGTGTGGTATGTGTGGTACAAGCAGCGGAGTGTCTGTGTGAAGGGACGCAACAGTAATTTCCCTGGTAGTAGGCAATTGTGCTACATGTGACTTCAGAAGCTGAGTGTCTGATGTGAAGTGACAAAAACCGTGATTTCCCTGATCGTGCAGCCCTGATAGTGTGCTGAGCGTGGCAAAACTCCCCTGGAAACGTGTTTGACGGCCACACTCACTTCCTCAACACTTGCATCACGAGTACCTTGCAGCGTGAGCTTCCCGATAAACCAATTGTTTCTCGCCTCCCATTTCCCTTTCCCTTTACCCCTTCCTGCAACACTCACTGCTTCCTCTCGCTCACACTTTCTCCCTCTTTCTCTCTCACTCTCTCTCTCTCTTCCTCTCGGTCTCTTCCACCCTCACTTGTTCATATATGCATTGAAAAGTCATTGATATTTAGGGTTTCTCAATATTCAATACCGGATCCCTCTATTCCTGAGCGTGTCTGGAGTCTTCGCTGGTCGGTATGAGGTCTGGTGTCTGTTCTCCTCCTCCTCCTCCCTCTCCACCTTCTCCTTTTCCTCTTCCTGAACCTTCTCTTCCTCCTCCTTTTCCTCCTTTTCCTCCTCCTCCTCTTCTTCCTGCTCCTCCTCATGCTTCATCTAAAAAGAGATTTAGCGATGTGGGTTCTTGCTCACGAAAGATTTATCGGTTTTTATTTTTTTCTGCGTCTCTCCCGTATTGCTGATATTTGCAATTTTGTCTGTATCGATGTATTCATTGCGGTTGTCTTTTCCTGCTTCTCTTTATTTTATGCGGTTTGATGTTACCTTGTTCTATTTGTTGTCTTTAGTTCTTCTGCTTTGTGTTTTCTGTTTAGTGTTTGCGTTATTCAAATTTACGTTTGTTATCTATTATTCACTTTTAATGGCGTCATTGCGACCGAATATATTCTCGAGGGGAAGTGTGTGAAGATCCTCAGGGTACGAATTACTTATACTTATGAGTTGTCGTCCGCGCATGTGTGTGTATGTGTGTGTGTGTGCCTGTGTGTGTGTGTGTGTGATGTGTGTGCGTGTATGTATGTGCGTATGCGTGTATTGAGTGCTTCGTTCCCAGTGTTATTACCGATCATCCATCCAGCAATCTTCTTCCTCTTCCCGCAAACACTTTTCCTCTCTTTTCAGTCTTCCACCGCCTACTCTTTCTCTGCTCCACTTTCCACTCGTCCTCCATTTCACCGCCATCGTTGTTCTCCTCGTCCACCTTCTCTTCCTTTCTCCCCCGTGTTCCATTACCACTATTACCACCACCATCTCAGCCTCTCCTTGTCTTTCCCTGAGTCCTATCACAGCCCCGCCCACCGCCCATCACCACTCCGCCGCCCACTGAAAAACACCACCACGTTCTTCGCAAGTAAGGTCCCCACGGGAAGCTTGGCGAAGGAAGCAAAGAAGATATTTATGCCTCCAAGCTGAACAGTAGGTGGGAGAGTGAAGCTTACCAGGGAGAGGAAGAGATGCTACTGGGAGACAGGGTGCCCAGGGGAGAGAGAGAGAGAGAGGAAGCTGTGGGAGAAAGAAATGAAGTAAGATCCGGATACGTTATATCTCAACTGGAGAAGGAGGAGGAGAAGGAGGAGGAGGAATACAGCCAGAAACAGTGTATAACCTCATTCTCACACTTCCTCCTCCTCCTCCTCCTCCTCCTTCTGCTCCTTCTCGTTTGTAACCTTTTAATCAGCGTTATCCGCGCGTATCATCTCCCTCCCTCCTTTACCTGCCAACCCACCTGTCCAGCTGCTTCGACCACACCTGTAATTAAGGCGTGATTACTTGGGAGCGTGTGTGAGAAACTCCTAATCTCGGGACAAGACGTTTCATGGCGTGATTATGAAAGAGCATCACAGGAGGAGGAGTGCCTAAGTCGGCCTCAGCGTCTTCATTTTGGCGCATGACGAGAGAGAGAGAGAGAGAGAGAGAGAGAGAGAGAGAGAGAGAGAGAGAGACTACGTACTGCCAGGGATAAGATGAGATACTTTTTTATGTGGCCAGTAGGAGATCGTTTGAGATGAGATGTGATGTAGCGTGTGAGTGGCTGAGGCGGCGGCCAATCAGCGGGGGTGTTGTTATTTATGGGGATCTGTGATTGGCTCGCTCCTCCGATGACGTGGTTCCTAATTACCTGCCGAAGGAACACGTCACTCCCTGATTAAAACGACCTACGATGACTCTCTCTCTTTCTCTCTCTCTCTCTCTCTCTCTCTCTCTCTCTCTCTCTCTCTCTCTCTCTCTCTCTCCTACACTACTGGTAAAGTTGAATAAGACATGAACCTTTAATTTTTGCTGAATGTCGCTCGAAGGGGGAAAGGAAATGGAGAGGAGGAAAGAGGAAATGGAGAGAAGGGATGGAGGGAAAGTAGAAGAAACCTGGTGTACAATTAGCCTGCATGAGTCTTAATAGCCTTGCGTCCCCACCTGTGTTGAGAGAGAGAGAGAGAGAGAGAGAGAGAGAGAGATTGTTAGACTTGCTTAAGAGGAACCAGGGAGGAAATCTTAATCTAGAAGGGAAAATAAATAATAATCGTAGCAGAAAGAGGGAAAAATGTAAGTTGGAAGGGAAATTTTAAAGTGGAGGAAAGCCGTAGGGAAAATGTACTTGTTGGAGGAAAAAAAAAAAACTGAAGATATTTTTCATTTGGAGAGAATTTTCCACTTGGAGGGAAAACATGGATATAATTTTCTGGGCTGAGAGAGAGAGAGAGAGAGAGAGAGAGTGAGAGTGAGAGTGAGAGTGAGAGTGAGAGTGAGAGTTGTATAAATCCTCAATCAATCGTGTGTGTGTGTGTGTGTGTGTGTGTGTGTGTGTGTGTGTGTGTGTGTGTGTGTGTGTGTGTGTGTTTGCTGTGTTGTGTTGCAGATAATTGCTTCGTTTGTATTGTCAACTGAGGGAATCACATCGCCCTCAGGTATTGCTGTTTACTTCTTTGTTTTTTTGTTTTTCACGTTTATTAATGTCTGTGTTGATAATCTTAGTATTCTCTCTCTCTCTCTCTCTCTCTCTCTCTCTCTCTCTCTCTCTCTCTCTCTCTCTCTCTCTCTCTCTCTCTCTCAATGATCACTTGAATAATATTTTTTTCTCTATTAATTACTTGCTTTCTGTTTGTCATTTTTTTTCCCCACCAGGTAATGAGTTGATTAAGATTCAGTGGGTTCATTTGACTGGTGTGATTAATATGAGAAGGTGCTTTGTTAATTAAAGATTATTAAGGGATAGAAGTGTGTGTGTGTGTGTGTGTGTGTGTGTGTGTGTGTGTGTGTGTGTGTGTGTTTATTAGCAGAGTGGTCAGTGTAGTTTAGATAGCGGGAATTACTCGAGGCATTCGGCAGTGTTCACTAATATCGTGTCCTGTAAATTGTAGTGCACGCGGAGCTGAACTGTTTCCGTGGGGTCTGGCTTACCACTCCTTACCTGGGCTCTGCACCGCGTGGGAATTTAGATCATGTGGGAATATCTAATTTGAGGTAACCCTAAAGTGTTTATTATTTGTTATCTATTGCTACTGGTACTGCTACTGCTACTGCTACTGCTACTAATACTACTACTACTACTGCTATTACTATTACTGCTACTATTACTGCTACTGCTACTACTGCTACTGCTACTACTGCTACTGCTACTGCTACAACAACAACAACTACTACTACTACTACTACTGCTACCATTCCACGAACGAAAACAGAAGCACATGAATGATTACAAAATATTTACACACACACACACACACACACACACACACACACACACACACACACACACACACACACGGTAGTTTGGTTGCAAAGAGGAGGTTGAAAAAAAAGTCCATTGCCGTCATTTGTTTTGGAAGGACGTGGTTTGCTTCACTTATACATTTTGTGTTTATAGTCTCTGGATTGGAAAGTTAGGTGTTTTTTTTTTCTCAATATTGTTCATGTGTTCGTTTTTTTTCTCATTATTTTTCACGTGTGTTCAATTTTTCTTATTATTGATCATGTTTTTTTTTCTCATTGTTCATGTGTTTGTTTTTAGCTTTGTCTTGTTTGATATACTGAAAGATTGTCGTATATGTTTTATGTTATTTAATATCTTCCTTATACACATTTTTTTTTATCAATTTCTTTAATACATGTTGTCATATTATTGCTATTAATGTTTTTTTTTTTATTTGGTGTATTCTGTAATGTTTAAGCGTTATTGGATATTATATCTTTCATTTTATATATATTTTCTCATTTCCCCATTTTTTTTATTTCGTTCAGTAATGATTTTGTATATTTTAACGTTACTTATTCTTTATATTACGTGTCACTTTCATTTACCATCCCGCGCTAACCTTATCTCATTCTTACACCTTTTTCTTCTCACCTTCCCTCCTTCATTTCCATAACTCTATCATCATATCCGCCTAGTCTTCTTCATCCGTCTTTCCTTCACTCCCTTCTCATCAGCATGCATTCCTTCCTTCTTCCTCCAGTCGTGCATCTCTTCCTCCTCCTCTTGTGCCGCTCTCAACCTCCCTCCCTTCATTTACTTGCCCTTGTCTTCCTCTCCCTTCCTTCCCTCCTTGTCACGG
>NC_059282.1:3802269-3814769 GCF_017591435.1 Portunus trituberculatus
TATTATTATTATTATTATTATTATTATTATCTATTATTATTATTATTATTATCATTATCATTATTTTTATTATTGATGGTGGTGTTTTTTTAAGTATCATCGTCATCATTAGCCGGGAAAATTGTCGCCTCTCGGTTTGCGTACAGTGTAATTGCCACTTATCATAATTCCAGGTAAAGCAATGGGTAATTATTTTTGATGAAGGTAATTGCACTCTGTTTCCTGTCGCTCCCACCTGTGTCTCGCCGTCCACCCCCCCCACTAACCATCCACCCATGTACCTACCTACCGCTGTGCCATATCCTCCAGGACGTGGGCAACCATGGACTTCCACCCTTTCTATCCTTAGTGGGTCTGATGAACTGTCCTCTCGTCATGTTTCCTCGTGCCAGCTTGACCAATCGTGTATTTCACCCTCGGTCTTCCCTTTCCTCTGGTTCCCTCCACCATTCCCGTGACTATCATACTTTCCAAACCCTTTCTCCTCATCACTTGCCCAAAGAAATTCAAATGTCTCAATCTCACCGCCGCCATAAACTCACTTTTCTCCCCAACCATCTCCAGCGCTTCCTCATTAAACCTTCTTACCGAGATTTTCATCATTCTTCTCCACAGTCACATCCACATTGCCTCTAGCTTCTTCACCATCGTCGCTGATATATCCACCCACCACCCCCACTAACTCTCCACCCATTCCTTGCTAACCCTCCATATCGTCTACCTAGAGTCTTCCTGCTTCACTCCCGTGCCTTTCCTTCACCTGTCTCTTTTCCTCATACACCTGTTGACTCATTCCGTTTTTCATCAGGGCTCGTGTTTGATGAGATATATTTTTTTTCTCTTTATTTGTGTTTATGTTCATATTTTTTTGTTCTTTGTCCTTTTTCCATCAGTTAAGCAATTTTTTTTCATTTTTTCGTTTTCGTTTTCGTCTTAACTTTTTTTTCTTCGTTTTCGTTTCGTTTTGTTTTTATTTTATCTTGTTTTCGTTTTTTTCGTCGTCTTCTTTGTCTTCGTGTTTGTTTTCGTCTTCTTCTTCTTCTTCTTCGTCTTCTTCTTCGTCTTCGTCTTTGTGTTTCTTTGTTTTCTTCTTCTTCTTTTACTTCTTCGTCTTCTTCTTCGTCTTCTTCTTCGTCTTCTTCTTCTTCTTCTTCTTCGTCTTCGTCTTCGTCTTCTTCTTCTTCTTCTTCTTCTTCTTCTTCTTCTTCGTCTTCGTCTTCGTCTTCTTCTTCTTCGTCTTCTTCTTCTTCTTCGTCTTCTTCTTCTTCTTCGTCTTCGTCTTCGTCTTCATCTTCGTCTTCTTCTTCTTCTCACCACCAGGATCTTCAACCGCCTCCTTCTCTTATCCCTTTCTCATTTTCTTTCTCCTTAGGTCTCATGTTTATTGAGTTACATTTGCGCTTTATTTGTGTTTTATGTCCTTTTTTTTCCTTATCCTTATTTCATCACCAGCAATTTATTCTCCAGTTACATTTATGGATGAGGATTATTGGTGGCCACATGGTACGTTACTTGGAGGTGGTGTGATGTGAAGGCCTAACTGTTTTCCTGTTTTTCCTTGTTTTTTTTTTTTTTCTTTTTTTTTTTTTCTTGGAGGTGGTGTGACGTCAAGGCCTGACTGTTTTCCTGGTTTTTTCCTTGTTTTTTTTTTGTCTTGGAGGTGGTGTGACGTCAAGACCTAACTGTTTTCCTGTTTTTTTCCTTGTTTTTTTTTTTCTTGTTTTTGTTTTCCTGTTTTTTTCCTTGTTTTTTTTTTTGTTTCTTGGAGGTGGTGTGATGTGAAGACCTAACTATTTTCTTGTTTTTTTTTCCTTGTTCTTATTTTTTTACGTTTTCTTTATTTAGTTACTCTCCATTTTTTGTGGTTCAGTTATTCTTGCTTTCTTTCACATCCTTCACGTAATAGAATAAGTATGAAGTAATAAGAATTTAGTAAGAATTAGGTTACGAAGAGAGAGAGAGAGAGAGAGAGAGAGAGAGAGAGAGAGATTAATGATCACCTGCGCTACTTTGTACAAATATTTATATCATCGTAATTTGGGCCTCGCTTTGGGCCGCCGAAGGAAGGTTCTCATTTACTCAACAGACGACCCGGCCATTGTTTTCCCAGCGTGCCGTTTGGGGGCCTGGCGTCGACTCCACCACCACCACCACCACCACCACCACTACTACTACTATTTTTTTTTTTTTCCTGATTTTTTTGTTTTATTTTATTCTTTATCTTTCTTTTTTGTTTTAACTTCATCTTCGTTTCTTCGTCTTCGTCTTCATCTCCGTCTTAATCTATGTCTTCTTCTTGTTCTTGTTCTTCTTGTTCTTCTTGTTCTTCATCTTCTTCTTGTTCTTCATCTTCTTCTTCATCTTCTTCTTCTTCTTCTTCTTCTTCTTCTTCTTCTTCTTCTGACCTCCAGGATCTTCAACCGCTTCCTTCTCTCTCTCTTCCTCACTGTTCTCGTTTATCCAGCCCTTTCTTCTTTCTTTCTGCTCTTCCTTCCTGCATTATTATTATTATTATTATTATTATTATTATTATTATTATTAGTAGTAGTAGTAGTAGTATTTTTTTATTTATTTTATTTATTCTTTATTTTTTTGTTATTTTTACTACTACTGCTACTACTACTACTACTACTACTACTACTACTACTACTACTACTACTACTACTACTACTACAACGAGCATAGTTTTTGTTTAGTTCTTACTTTGCCCTCCTCTCTCTCTCTCTCTCTCTCTCTCTCTCTCTCTCTCTCTCTCTCTCTCTCTCTCTCTCTCTTTTCCCTCCTTCTTTCTCTCTCATTGTGTATCCGGCAACATATTTTCCAGAAACTACTTTGCTAATGTTTACTTGGGGTATTTTTTCCTTTTTCCTTTACCTCCTCCCTCCCTCCACTTCCTCTGACCTTTCTCTTCGTCTTTCCTCCTTGCCTCCTTCGTCGCCAGAGGGAAAGTCAGGGGACAGTCCGGAGAGCAGTTGGCAGTAATTAAGAGAGGAAGGTGTCGTTAAGGGTGAGGGGCAGTTAGCGAGGTAAATTTCCCTCTTTTCTCCTCCTCCTCCTCCTCCTCTTCCTCCTTCTTTGTCTCCTTCGCTTATTTCTGTTGCGTTTTTCTTTTGTTTTCTTTATTTTTTTTATTCTTTTGTAATTTTCTTTCTGTTCTCTCTCCTCCTATTCTGATCCTTTTGTCTCTTATTTATGTTACTTTTTTTTTTTTTTTCTTCCTTTTTTTAGTCTCATTTTTTTCAATATTTATCTTTTCCTCTATTTTCATTAAATTTTGTGTTGTTTTTATTTTGCTGCATTTTTCTCTTCGTCTTCTCTTCTTATATTTTTTGTAATTCTTTTGTATTTTTTTTGCTCTTCCTCCTTTTTTTAGTCTCAAATTTTCACTATTTATCATTTTTTCTTCATAATTTTTATTCAATTTTGTGTGATTTTTTGTTTTCTTCATAATTCCTTTTTTTTTGTGACTCTCTTCCTATATCTTTTGTAATTCTTTTGTATTTTTGCTCTTCTTCATAATTCCTTTTTTTTTGACTTTTTTTTATTTTCTTCATAATTCCTTTTTTTGTGACTGTTATTTTCTGCATTTTTCTTCTTGTCTTTATCTTCTTTATCTAATACATCCCTTCCCCGTCTTTACGTATCTGCTTTTCCTCTTTCCCCTCGAATTTTCAACTGCTCCTCCTCTTTCTCCTCTTTCTTCTCCTCCTTCCCCGCCTCTCCAATCTCCATCGTACTCGTGTCTTCCTCTTCCTCTTGCTTTCTTTACCTCTTCTTTCCTTCTGAGCTGCCCTCTTAATGCGTCCTGACTGTTACCGCTCTTGAGAACGCTGATGGAGGAGCAAGAGGAGGAGGAGGAGGAGGAGGAAGAAGAGGAAGAGGAGGAAAAAGAGTGGGATTGCGAAGAGGTGGAAAAGGAAGAGGGCTAAGAGAGGAAGTCGAGTGCTATTTTCTTTTTTTTCAGTATTTCCATTATTTTTTCTGTTTCGTCTCCCCTTGAATGCTAATAAGTCTCCTCGTCTCCTTGTTCCGTGTGGCATTGATGTAATTACTCGATTTTCTCTTCTATTTTCCTCGCCCTGGTCGCGCTGCTTTGTTTCTCTGAGTCTCCCCTTCGTTTCCTGTGACTCGTATTCTAAAAAAGTTTGCTCTTTCACCATGACTGCTTTCCCAAGGCTCTAGTTGAAGATACTCGTGTTTTTAGCCCCTTCAGTACCATGACTTTTTTATATTCATTCTGCTTGCTATTTGAGCTATTTGGAGATTTTATACAGCTTCAGAAACTCATGTTGGGATTAAAATACTGATGACTCAGGCCATTAATCTTTTGACCTCCATAGATCTTTCCTAATGTCAATAGAATCGTCTAATCATACACAAAACTCATGGTAAAAACGCGTCTCAGTACTGAAGGTTAATTAAAGGTCTGGTAATAGTTTGGCAAGATTTTTAGTTTATTCAAAGGAAATAATGTCTTGAAAACTTGGTTAGTCGTCTCTGTGGCCTTGGAAAATTGTCGTGGCTTCTGAACACGAGAGTTAGGTGTTCAACAGTGGCCAGTTTACCAGTTTTGTTTACTTGTATGGAGGTTTATTCCGTTTTCTATTTGGTGGTGGTGGTGGTGATGGTGATGGTGGTGGTGGTGGTCTGTCACGTTTCTTCGTCTTTTCGTCTTTTCTTCGGCCTTGTGGCCAGTTTACCAGTTTGTTTACTTGTATGGAGGTTTATTCTTTTCTATTTGTGGTGGTGATTTGATGGTGGTGATCTGTCATGTTTCTTCGTCTTTTCTTCGGCCTTGTTTTGTTTTCTTTTATTTTTGATTTGCTGCTTCTTATTTTCTTTTTTATTCATTTTTGTATTTTTCTTTATAGTCTTCTTTCTTTCCGTTTTCTTGCGTTTTTTCTCGTCTTCATTTTTCCTCTTGTTCTTGTTCTCGTTCTTCTTCTTCTTCTTTTTCTTGTCCTTGTTCTTCTTCCTGTTCTTTTTTCTTTTTCTTCTCATCCTCCTCCTTTTCATCCTCCTCCTTGTTCTCCATCTTGTTCGTGTTCTCTTTTCTTTTTCTTCTTATTCCTCCTCCTCCTCCTCCTCCTCCTCCTCCTCCTCCTCCTTTTTTCTTCTTCAATCATTTTCAAATTTCTGCTTCTTTTATATCAGAACAAAACTTAACCACTAAAACAATATCACAATAACAAATCTATTCCTTTTAATATGCAGCATTTGGCGATTTCTCTTCCTCGTCTATCTTCTTCCCTTCCTTCCCTTCATTTTTCCATCACCTTCAATTTTCCATCCCATTTCGTTGAATCGTTTTGCTGTGTTGTGTTTCTCGAGATGCATTGTTATCAGATTCGTTGTTCTCTTGTCTTTTTTTCCCGTGTTTCTCTCCTTCGCTCGCATCTTTACCGCCATTCTTTGTGGCTTGTGTTCACTTCTCTCACTTTTCTCACTTTTCCCTCCTTTGCTAATTGTGTTTCCTGTAATTCTTGTTTTATTTCTCTAATAGTTTCTGTCATTTAGTGTTTATTCAAGTGTTTAATAGTGTTGGTAACCTTTTGTGTTCTTTGGTTCTCTCTCTCTCTCTCTCTCTCTCTCTCTCTCTCTCTCTCTCTCTCTCTCTCTCTCTCTCTCTCTCTCTCTCTCTCTCTCTCTCTCTCTCTCTCTGCATTCTAGTCCTTTTTTTACTCTCTTCTATTTTCTCTCCTCCTTTCATCATTTATCATTCTTTCCCTTCATTATTTATTTCCTGTTTCTTTCCTTTTTCTTCTTTTATAATTTTTTAATCGCTTACGTAATTTCATGGTATTGTATTCCATTTATTGTTCATTATTATTCATTCATTATCAATCCTTCATTTTTCATTCATTATTTTATTCATTAGCAATTTTTTATTATCTGAGTTTTTATTTTACTTTTCATTTTAATTTTTGTCATTGCTGGAGAAAGAAAAGGTAGAAATTTGTCTCAATGAATAATGAAACGAAGGTAAAAATGAAATGAAATAAAAAATAGCTGAATGAAAGTGATAAAAAAAGGATCCAGGTTCGTAGAGTCAGTTCGGCTAAGTGGATGAAAGAAAACGGAAAAGGACAAGAAGCAAGACGCAAAGAAAATAAGATAATACTCACGGAAAACGAAGACTTGTATTGAAAGAAAATTGGAATGTTATTTTAGGGAAGACACGCCAGGCTATTGGTTCACTGCGGTGATTATCCGCGTCTGTGATTGGCTGTTGTGTTGGCTCATTGTGTGTGTGTGTGTGTGTGTGTGTGTGTTGGAGGGTGGGGAGGGTCGGTAGGGTCTCTCTCTCTCTCTCTCTCTCTCTCTCTCTCTCTCTCTCTCTCTCTCTCTCTCTCTCTCTCTCTCTCTCTCTCTCTCTCTCTCTCTCTCTCTCTCTCTCTCTCTCTCTCTCTCTCTCTCTCTCTCTCTCTCTCTCTCTCTCTCTCTCTCTCTCTCTCTCTCATTGGTTTTAAGATTACTGCCACTGATCACTAAAGGTTCCGTTCAGGTAACGAGAAAGAGGAGGAGGAGGAGGAGGAAGAGAAGAGAAGGAAGTAAAGGAGGAGGAGGAGAAAGAGAAAGAGAAGGAGAATGAGATAGAGAAGGAGGAGGAGGAGGAGGACAAGGACGAGAGGTCAAGGTGATAGTGGATGAGAAGGAGGAGGAGGAGGAGGAGGAGCAGCAGGAGAAGAAGGAGCAGCAGCAGCAGGAGGAGGAGAAGGTGGAGGTGGTGGAGGAGGAGGAGGAGGAGGAGGAGTTAGTGCTTCTGATGTAAAAACGTGATGGCTTAGAGAGGAAAAATAAACAAAAAAGCTAGTGAGGCAAAATAAAGAGGAGGAGGAACACAAAGGAAGAAGCAGCACCAGACCTTTTGGCCCCACGTAAATGTTTTCAGCATCATACTAACCAATATAAAGTTTGGAAAGTAAGATAAAACAGACAAAGACTTCTCACTCATCACTCCCATTATTCAGGTCTAACTGGGAGAAAAATACCGTGTCTAGAAACTGTTTTATTTCTTTTCTTTTAAGGATAAGGATTTTTTTTTTGCCCAGGGCAAAAAAAAAAGACTATTAGAAAAAAACACTTGAATTGTAGTCTTCATAATATATTAAAACTATTGCCTTTTGCTGCTTCTCATATGTTTGATTGGTAAAGTCGAAGGAAGTTTGGTTAATTTGCAGCGAATGTAGAAATATCAAGCAGTCTTCCGCATGTACCGTGTTTGTAATCTCTTCAGTACCAGGACGCGTTTTCATATTCATTTTGCTTACTATTTGGTGGTTTTATACAGCTTCAGAAAAGTATGTTGGGATTTGAATAGTAAAGACTCAGTTGCTTATTTCATTTACCTCCGTAGACTCTTCCTAATGCAAATAAATCGTCTAATCATACCCAAAATTCATGGTAAAAGTCCGTCTCAGTACTGAAGGAGTTAATGCCGGTAACTGTTGTACTGTCGATGATATTAGAAACTAGAGTTATTACTGAATACGTAGGAGGAGAAAGACCACCACCACCACCACCACCACCAGCAACAGGAAATTAGGAAACGAAAAAGCTGGACGAGCAATTCAGAAACATCGTAAATATTCATCAAAAGACAATTTTCCAGCAATTCTTGTTAGTATTAGAAATGCATTTCATTACGGCTTGTGCTGAAATAAATAAAACTCTTAATTTGTGAAGAATTTTTAGTTTTTTGGCTCTGTGTGTTGTGTGTTGTGTGTGTGTGTGTGTGTGTGTGTGTGTGTGTGTGTGTGTGTGTGTGTGTGTGTGTGTGTGTGTGTGTGTGTGTGTGTGTGTGTGTGTTTGTTGTGTGTGTGTGTGTGTGTGTGTGTGTTGTGTGTGTGTGTGTGTGTGTGTGTGTGTGTGTGTGTGTGTGTGTGTGTGTGTGTGTGTGTGTGTAGGGGAGGGTGCATGAAGGGAGTTGGTTGGCGTACAGTTGAGGTCGTAAGTTATTCAGCTTCATCGTCGTTATGAAATATCTTAACCTTGTCAATTTTTCCACTCCAGCCTCTCCTGCACCTCTCCCCACAACACACCCAACCCTTCAAACGTAAATGTACCACGATTCATAATGGCGACGAAGCATAACACAACAGCGACTGGGATCATGTCAAGATAAGGGAACCCTCTAGCTCTTCTCGTTTCTAAGCTTCCTTCTACGCAGTGCGTTCACTCCCTTGATATGACGTGTGAATGAAAATATGGTAAGCAAAACTAATCTAACCCTAGTGTTAACCTAACATAACCCTAACTTAAACCTAACATAACCTTGATTTTAACTTATTTTAGCTTTAGTAATAGGTTGAAAGTTAGGAATATGCCAGGTTATAGTTAGGTTAAGGTTAGTTTTGGCTGTATTTTCACTCACACGTCATGTCAATTCAGGGAAAGAGCTGCGAAAAGGAAGCTGGGAAACGAGGAGAGCTGGAGAGTTCGCTAATATCTACATGATCCACCGACTGCATATCTTTGGGAAAAAGCCTCGACTAAAAGTAAACCTATCAGAAAGTCGTAGAAACGGACATAATAGAGCGGATAAAAGGAGGATAACAAGTCTGAAGGGCAAGCGACGCCACTCGGGCCCAGGACACACTCATGTTCCAGGGAGGAGAAATGGAAGTGAAAAGTTTGTGGGTAATACTCGTGCGTGACACAGATTGGCTACTACGGGAACTTTGGGGCCACTTTTGTTGAGTAGCGAACTGTAGTAGCTGAATATACTCTCTCTCTCTCTCTCTCTCTCTCTCTCTCTCTCTCTCTCTCTCTCTCTCTCTCTCTCATAGACAATCCATCTTCCCCACATGGAGGAGAAAGAGGAAGAGAGGGAGGAAGATATTCTCGTCAGATGAGAGAGAGAGAGAGAGAGAGAGAGAGAGAGAGAGAGAGAGAGAGAGAGAGAGAGACTGTTTATAACCAAGCGATCGATGTTTGTAAATGAGACGTGGATCATCTTAAACTCTTAGTGGGTGATGGGGAGTTTGGGATTAGGTCTTCCCTCTACCTCCCTCCACTTCCCTCCACTTCCTTCTATAGTCCTCCAAGCCCTGAGGTGGAAAAGCTGATGGTCTCTCTCTCTCTCTCTCTCTCTCTCTCTCTCTCTCTCTCTCTCTCTCTCTCTCTCTCTCTCTCTCTCTCTCTCTCCCCCTCCCTCTCCCTCTCTCTACCTGCCTCGCTTCAGCATCGAATCTCAATCACGGTCGTGTGCATAAAAAATGGATTTCTGACTCCTCTTCCTCCTCACATATTCCTCCTCCTGTGAAAGATTATTATCCTGCGGTGAGGAGCCTGAACTTGACGCCTCACCTTTCTCCTCCTCCTCCTCCTCCTCCTCCTCCTCCATCTTTTTCTTCCTCTTCCTGCTCTTCCTCCTCTTTCTTTTTCTTTTCTTTTCTTTTCGCTTCTTTTTGTTCAGGCTTTCCTCGGTTTCTGCTTTTTAAAATTCAGTGTATTGCATATTTCATTGTTTTTGTTTATTTATTGTGGTTGTTTTGACTTCCTTTCTTTCTTTTTTTTTGTTTTTAGGTCTTGTTTGGTTTCATTTTGTTATTTTTTCATTTGTGGTTTGCCTTCTCTTATTTCTATTCAGTGTTTTCCTCTTCGTATTCCTCTGCCTTTAGTTTTTTCCTCTTCCTTATCTTTTTTTCTTATTTGTGGTTTGCCATCTTTTTTTTTTATTCAGCCTTTTTTTTATCTTCCCATTTCTCCTCCTTTGTTTTTTCCTCTCCCTTCGTCTTTTTCCTTTTATTTTCCTCAGTTGTTTCTCGTTTTTTTTTCCATGAATATATTACAAGCTTTTTTGTTTCACTTTTTCTTTTGTCTTGTTTTCTTCCTTCCTCTTTTTTTTTTTTTTTTGGTCGTGGTATTCGAGGTCTTTAGTTTTTGTAGCTCTCCTCCTCCTCCTCCTCCTCCTTCTGGTTCTCGTCCTCCTCGTTCTTGTCTTTGTCCTCGTCTTCCTCCTCTTCGTTCTCCTCCTCCTCCTTCCTTCTCCTTCTCCTTCTCCTTCTCCTTCTCCTTCTCCTCCTCCCTCCTTCTCCTCCTCTCCTTCTCCTTCTCCTCTCCTCTCCTTCCTTCTCCTTCTCCTTCTCCTTCTCCTCCTCCTCCTCCTCCTCCTTCTCCTCCTCTCCTCCTCCTCCTCCTTCCTTCTCCTTCTCCTCCTTCTCCTTCTCCTTCTCCTCCTCCTCCTCCTCCTCCTCCTCTCCTTCTCCTTCTCCTTCTCCTTCTCCTTCTCCTCCTCCTCCTCCTCCTCCTCCTCCTCCTCCTCCTCCTCCTCCTCCTCCTCCTCCTCCTCCTCCTCTCCTTCTCCTCCTCCTCCTCCTCCTCCTCCTCCTCCTCCTCCTCCTCCTCCTCCTCCTCCTCCTCCTCCTCCTCCTCCTCCTCCTCCTCCTCCTCCTCCTCCTCCTCCTCGCATCGCTGATCTTGAGTTCTATCCTTGGGTTGATCTCCTCCTCCTCCTCCTCCTTGTGGAATTATTCCTCCTTGTGATTTGTGCGTGAAATGTAATTCCCTCATTGAGTTTGTTTGTGTTCTGTGTGTCTTCAATCTTGTGTCTTTTTTTACGGAGAGTCTTGTTTTTTTATTTTTTTTGTAGTTCCGTTTTTTTTTTGTTTTTATTATTTATTTTTTATTTGTATATTTTTTAAAGGAGGGATCAATTTATATGGAAAGAATATTTACAGTGAATGATCAATATTTCTTCATTTAATCCCTTTATTTCCTTTGTTGAGTGAGTGTCTTATCTTCCAAAATGAATAGTCATGCACAAATAAAGATAAAGTAAATGAACAAATACATACATGAACATTTAGTTATTTCTACAAGCACATTTTGGTTCTAGAAAGTGCTGGACGTAAAATTCTCGCTGGAAAGAACTGGAAGCGACGTAACCTGTTAAGTACTGGAATACAAATTTACCACGAGTTTTGGGTACAATTAGATAATTTTATTAATATTCAGAAGGGTCTATGTAGGTCAGAAGATTAAAGGTCAAAGTTTTCACTATTTCTTATCCCAAATAAGTTTCTGAAACTATAAAATTACCGAATACTAAGCAGAATAAACATGTAAGCACGTCATGGTACGGAAAGAGTTATAGTGCTGGTAAGTGGAAGAAAGGTAGCCACGCCATTATAATCACCCTGGAGACTGGAAGAAGGTAACTAGGCCATCATAATCACCCTGGACACTGGAAGAAGGTAACTAGGCCATCATAATCACCCTGGACACTGGAAGAAGGTAACTAGGCCATCATAATCACCCTGGACACTGACTGGTAACTAGATCATAATCACCCTGGAGACTGGAAGAAGGTAACCAGGCCATCATAATCACCCTGGAAACTGGAATTCTTTTAACCAACCTGGAAACTGGAAAAGAAGTAACCACGCCAATATAACCACCCTGGAAAGTGGAAGAAAGGTAACCTAGCTATTACAACCACCCTGGAAAGTGGAACAGACGTATCAAATCCATTAAATCGTCGCTGGAAAGTGGAGGAAAGGTGACCACGCTATTACAACCACCCTGAAAAGTGGAAGAGAAATAACCAGTCCATTAAAACCATCCACGTACTCCAGCAAGCTAAAGGAAGCACAAAAACACTGCCATTTTAGTAAAGTCAGTATATCCTGCATGCATTTCTGTTTACTTCCTGCCGCTTGTCAGTAAAAGGCAACACAAGCACAAATCGGATTAAAGAGTAGCGCATGACAGTCGGAAAAACAAGGAACACAGCACAGGACACGGACGCAACACTCGCAGAACGTCATTTGATGCAACTTAAACATGCAAAAGACTGGAAATATTGTGTAGCATCAATTCTAGTATAGATTGGCGATCCTATTTCCTGTTTTCTTTTTTTTTTTTTTTTTTTTAGGTTTCCTCTAAGTTTTCCCTCGTTCATCCCTTCCCAGTGTTCCCTTTAGGTACTTTCCCCCTGTTTCCCCCTGTTTTTCTCCCTCTTTCTCCGGTTTCCCCTCTTCTCCCTATCGACTTCTATGCGGCTTTATTTCTCGTGTTTATTTAAGGATAGTCGTGTATGAAATTCTCTCTCTCTCTCTCTCTCTCTCTCTCTCTCTCTCTCTCTCTCTCTCTCTCTCTCTCTCTCTCTCTCTCTCTCTCTCTCTTGATGTTCTTTTTATTGGTCTTGTTTTTTTTTTTTTCTACTTTCTTTTTTTTCTCCTCTTTCCTTCTCTTTTTTTTGGATTTCCTGCTTCTGTTTTTCCTTTCTTTTTTTCTCCTCCTTCCTTTCCTTTTTTTGGAATTCATTTCTTCCTTCTTCATCTCCTTTTGCTTCTTCATTTTCACTTTTTTCTACTTCCCATTCTCCTTTATCCTCTTCATCTCACCATCTTCTGTGTCATCTTCTAAGCAGTTACGTGGTTAAACTTTCCCTCATCTTCAATTTAATACCATTTCACATCCATCCTTGCATCTATCCTTACATACATACATACATACATTTCCCGCTTGGCTTTGAATCAGACCCATACAATCAC
>NC_059282.1:3819769-3852269 GCF_017591435.1 Portunus trituberculatus
TTATAACTGATTGAATGGATATTTAACTCCTTCAATACTGAGACTCCTTCACTCCTGTCAGTCCAGCAAGCAATCTGGGGAAGAAAATACAGTCAACCTCCTCTATATTATTGCTTTATTCGCCTTAACACCTTAACTCATCACCTCTGACCGCTACGCTACCCTATATAATTTAACCCCTTCAGTACTGGGACACACTTTAACTTTGAGAATTATGTACGATTAGACCATTTTATTGACATTAGGAAAGGTCTATGGAGTTTAGAAGATTAATGGCCACAGTCTTCACTATTTCAATGCCCATCTAAGTTTCTAAAGCATCAAATAGTAAGCAAAATTAATATAAAAACATAGTACTGAAGGGGTTAAAGCATTGGTCTACTACAATCCATTTAATAATAGTCAGCATTGATAGAAAGATAAAATTAAAATACACGGTGGAATTGAGACCCGGAACAACAGCAGTACTCGGATGCAACACATGAATTTATAGGCGGAGAAATGTCGTGAGGGGCGTAGATTAAAGGGATTCGGAATCTATTTCTGTGGAAAGTAAGCAATCGGATCCTCCATTACGAGAGGGGACGACCAATTACACGGCTGAACGAGAGGATTGGTTCGTGCGAGCAGCTAATTGCTATTTTGCCCAAGACTTTGTGCGGCCTCTACTACCACCACCACCACCACCACCACCACCACCACCACCACCACTACCACCACCACTAATACCAAAATGATCAAAATAACGACCATAACAGCTTAATCACCATAATCAATTACTACTGTCAACATTAACAACACCATAAACAACAATAGGAACCCAAGTAACACAACACCCCTTAGCACCACCACAACCCCACACACACAACACCAGTGGCATTAGATACATGGCGCTTTTCTAACTGGAAAGAATCACCACACTAAAAGAAATAGCGGGTGTAGACATATCGCAAACCAAACTTAAGGTCAAACGAGCAGTAATGGCCACTCCACCACTACAACTTGCTTCTCCTTCTCCTCCTCCTCCTCTTCCTCTTCTTTTCCTCCTCCTCCTCCTCCTCGTCGTCCTTGTCCTCGTCCTTGTTCTTGTCTTCGTCCTTGTCCTCGTCCTCTTCCTCCTCATCTTTTCCTCCTCATCATCTTTTCCTCCTCCTCCTCCTCCTCTTCCTCTTTTTTTAATATGCAAATAATTGATAAAATTGAAAATATAAAGTCTGTTTTGTTTTATTTAAAGGAAACACTCTTAAAATTCATGGCTACTTATCTCATTTAATGTTTTCTGGTCCAGTACTTTTGAGATCTTGTGCAGGAAAGTTAAGGTAGACTACGAGTAGAGGCTGAATTGTGTTGATAGGAAAAATTGTTGTCTTGATAGGAAAAATAGGAGTGAAAAGTATGATAAAGATGATGTTTTTCGTTTCCTAGGCTTGTAGAGGAAAGTAAACGTGTAGTAGAAATTGAATTGTGTTAAGATAAAAAAAAAAACTATTGAAAAGTGTCCATAAAAGAAGTGTTTTCGTTTCCCAGACTTTGCTGTGTAGATAGTTCATGAAACCGGACCCATTACTTGAGCCATCCGTTAGAGAGGTAGGGAGAATAAACAGTAAATAGGAGGCAGGGAATATAGAACAGTGGGAATCAATCAGAGTGCTCGTAGCTATGGTGATAACAGTAAAAGGAGGCAAGACACGGCAACAGAGCGGTCTTGGTGACGGATTGGTGACGCTCAGCTAAACGAGGCGACTCAATGGGAGGAATAGCTGTGTAGATCCTGCCTTTTTATAACTTGTGCTTTTCCCTGTTGGTGATATGCTTCCCTGTACAAACTGTCACTCTTACTGGTGCATTTTCCTGTTGGTGATGTGCTTCCCTGTGCAGACTCTCAATCTTACTGGTGCATTTTCCTGTTGGTGATGTGCTTCCCTGTGCAGACTCTCAATCTTACTACCTCTTCCGTGTCCTGTATCTTAACATTTACTTGGTGTGGAGTGCTTTGCTGTGTTTGATGTCTAGTCAATGAAAAAATATGTAAAGAAATTATTATACTGTTTGGTTTACTACGACTGCTTGCGACTTGGTTATTATTAGAAAGAGGATTTTTTTAGAGCTCTAGAGAAGTAAAAATGTGTGTGTGTGTGTGTGTGTGTGTGTGTGTGTGTGTGTGTGTGTGTGTGTGTGTGTGTGTGTGTGTTTCTACGCATACGCTCTTCAGTTTTCATGCACTTCTACTGGTTTTAATTTCGTTAACGCTGACACTAAACGTATCCCCTCCTCCAGAATTACGAAGTGTCTGTCCCTGGTATACGAGCACTGTACAAGTTTCCTACACTGTTAACTCAATAGCGAGGAAAACTTCTGTATATCTCCTACTTTGCATCGATTTTCGTTACACAACTGCTGCTGGTGCTGCTAATACTTCTACGAGCACCTCTACTGCCACTACTGCTGCTGCTACTACTTACTATTACTACTTACTACTACTACTACTACTACTACTACTACTACTACTACTACTACTACTATAAAACATAACATCCTGCTGTTACTACCAACACTATCACCTCCACTCCTTCACTGCAATGCCCTTTATCTACATCCAAGTGCTTCTGAAACTCCATTCCCTTTATAGAGCCGATCCTTCCCTTCTCTCTCTCTATGTTTACCCTTCATCATCATCTCTCTTCCTCTTCCCCTTTCGTATCTCTAATAAACGTCCCTTTATCCTGACCTACTCCTGCCTCCTCCTCTTCCTCTTCATTCCATCCCCGTTACCTCTTTTTTTTTTTCCTCCCTACCTGGTTCTCTCTCTCGTGCCTCCTTCCTCCCTCCCTTTATGCAAATTGCCTCCCATTTCGAGTCTATTCTTACGAGGCGAAGAACTTTTTCCTCCTTAGTGTACTGCCATCAAGCGCCAATTGGTTGAGAGAGAGAGAGAGAGAGAGAGAGAGAGAGAGAGAGAGAGAGAGAGAGAGAGAGAGAGAGAGAGAGAGAGAGAGAGAGAGAGAGAGAGAGAGAGAGAGAGAGAGAGAGAGAGAGAGAGAGAGAGAGATGGGTTTTATTTCTCTACTTTTTTTCCCCCTATTGTTTCCTTTTTTCCTCCACTTAAGTAAACTGTGTCATTTTGTATCTATTTAAATCTCATTAATTTCCTTCCCTCCTCCTCTTCTCTCTCTCTCTCTCTCTCTCTCTCTCTCTCTCTCTCTCTCTCTCTCTCTCTCTCTCTCTCTCTCTCTCTCTCTCTCTCTCTCTCTCTCTCTCTCTCTCTCTCTCTCTCTCAAATAAGTAGAATCCTCTTTTTAAAATTGACTTCTTGATGCTGAAGATGGACTTTGGCTTTATTTACATATCTCTGCCTACCATCCTCCTCCTCCTCCTCCTCCTCCTCCTCCTCCTCCTCCTCCTCCTCCTCCTCCTTGTCATCTTCCTCTTCCTTTTCCTCCTCCTCCTCCTCCTTGTCATCCTCTTCCTCCTCCTCCTCCTCCTTGTTATCCTTCTCCTCCTACTTCTCTTCCTCTTCCTCCTTGTCATCCTCCTCCTCATCCTCCTCGTCCTCTTCCTGCTCCTCCTCCTCCCTTTGTTTGGGCGGGGAGAGGAGCGCCAGTAATTAATCACCGGAGTGAAAGGTGAAAACAAAGAGAGTGAAAGATGTTCACTTAACCTCAGAAGCCGCCGAAGAAAACGCAAGACGGAGAGAACTTTTCCTTTCCTTGATATTCCTAAGCAGAGAGAGAGAGAGAGAGAGAGAGAGAGAGAGAGGAGAAGGAAAGGGTGGTGGGATTTTCGAATATCTGTCCACGTATATATTTTTTTTCTCTTTCAGTGTTTATGTACGTAATTTAAATGAAAGTATAAATTAAACCTCTTTTTCAATGTTTATTTTTTTGTTCCACCTGCTTTTGTGTCACGATTCCTTTGTGTCACGTCTCACCTGTTTAATTATATACACCTGGTTCACCTGTTGTCCATCTCCCCATCTGCCCACCTACCCACCTCAGCGCTAATGAGTATCACGAGTGGGCTTTTAAATCAACCTTATAACACTTGAATTTAAAGCAAGAAATAGAATGCATAGGTGAGTGTACAGGCTTCGTGTATACCTGTCTGTCTGTCTGTCTGTCTATCTGTTTGTCTATCTGTCTGTATGTATGTTTGTATGTTTGTGTATGTGGGCAAAAAGTATTCAGGCATAAATTTGAAAGCCTTTTTTTTCTTCTCCTTTCGTTATTTTGTTTGATTTTCGTCTGTATCGTTACGCCGCACCAAGATTTTCCTTTTTTTTTCATGGAATGTTTGATTTAAAGAATTATTTTGTGTGTGTGTGTGTGTGTGTGTGTGTGTGTGTGTGTGTGTGTGTGTGTGTGTGTGTTTGTGTTTGTGTACGTTTGTGTTTGTGTGTTTGTGTTTGTGTGTTTGTGTGTGTATGGGAGTGACAATGCTCATGATATTCGATTTTTGCCACCACAACCACCAGCACCACCACCACCACCACCACCACCACCACCAACACCGCATTTCACTGTCACATAATAATACAGCAATATGTAACGTAATCTGTAATAACAGTAATGATAATCTATGCTCTATATTCGCAAAAGTAGTTAGTTACATTTGTAAGCTATTATGGAATGTTTGCTGCTTGTAATGATAGTGATAAATGTAAAACTCTCTCTCTCTCTCTCTCTCTCTCTCTCTCTCTCTCTCTCTCTCTCTCTCTCTCTCTCTCTCTCTCTCTCTCTCTCTCTCTCTCTCTCTCTCTCTCTCTCTCTCTCTCTCTCTCTCTCTCTCTGCAATATATCTCCCGGCCTGTCTCTCACTCCCTCTCTTATCTCTCAGCATCACAGCGCCCCATAAGTCTCGCCCTTCCTCCCCATCCTTCCCGCCCTTCCTCTCCCCTTTCTCTTCTCTTTTGCTCCCCTTCCTCCCTCCACCTGAGTGATGGGGAAGGTGTCCTGGATGGTCCAGGTCATTTATCCAACAAAAACAAAGAGGAAATAAGAATCGGTCTGTTACCCATGAAAAAAAATGGATGAAAGAGAAAACGGGCCTGGTAGAAAAAAGGAAATGTATATATCGTTCAAGTTGAAATGGTTCCATGCTGTGAATTATGTATGTGGATATTTTAGTTTTCTTTCGATTTTTATATTTTTGTTCTCTTTTTCTCTCTTATTTTGCCAGTACATGTATCCGGAAGGTGGCGCCGTTACTGATGAGTGTTGTCAAGGGCCACTGTAGCCGTTTCGTTGTTCACAAGGAAGCCACTGAACTTCTGATCTCTCTCTAAAACATCTGATTGGGGCAGAGCAGACTTGGTATCGTTTGTTGCCTCTCAAGAACTCAATTTTGCTCCATCTATTAACTCCACACAACCTTCCAGACAACTGTTCCCTCTTTTCAGTGACGCTTCATTGTTCCACTCTTCTACATTGAATGTCATGTCTCTCCTTTACTAATACGTTAATCTAATCTGGAGACTTCATTTATCATTTCTTGTTAAAACAATGTCTATTAAGTTGTGCGTTCTTAGTGGTCTCCAGCATTTTTTCTCATTCCAAACTGCTAACTCTATTCAGGATTCCTTATGGACTGAGACAAAGAACGCCTTACAACTTGAAAGTCTTCTTCAGACACTAGGAGAACACAATGATGTTTACGAGACCTCCGATGGGAATACAGAGGGACAAGTGTGTTAGGAGGGAACAACTTTGCTGATAGTGTAACACAAATAGAGGGCAACTCTGACAAGGGACACAATCTGTTTGTAAAAAAGAGTCATTTAATCGAATGTTCCTTAGCTGAGTTACGAAAACTTTCATTACTCAACTGTTGGAAAATTTATCATTTGCAAAAGATACCCCACAAATAACAGACAAGAATCTTTTAATTGACCACCGAGGTGAGGAGGCAGTGGAAAGACTATAGAATAAATAGTGTGTCGAGTTTCTCAGCGCCTTGCTTCTGAAAAACCAACAAGAAGAGCAAACGTAACTGATATCAACCAGCAGTATTGTCCATGAGGGATTAATTTCAAACTGGATGACTTGCCACCGTCCGTCAAGAACCGTCATGTTCTTCATTGTGATTGCCAGAATGGTTAGAAAATGAAGCAATACCAATGGAATGTGTCCAAGGAAGCTGATCAAGGAGAAAAAGTCAATTAAAAAGCCTTGCACTTGATCCATGGTTGGGCTGTTACCGAATTGTAAGGGAATCGTTATATCCTTTGTGTGTGTGTGTGTGTGTGTGTGTGTGTGTGTGTGTGTGTGTGTGTGTGTCTGTGTGCTGTATTTGAAGGTCGTATGGTGCAGTTTTTATTCGTAGGAGTATGCGTGCATATATGGCATTATGAAAGGAAAACGTATAATCTTACATAATTTTGTCAGATATGATATTCAGAGCAACTGGTGAGAGAAGAGCGAGATAAACACATGCACAGCGAACCATACCTTCTGTCAACATTACACACACACACACACACACACACACACACACACACACACACACGGAGAAATGTTTGTGTCGTGTGTGTGTGTGTGTGTGTGTGTGTGTGTGTGTGTGTGTGTGTGTTTTGGAGAAATAACCTTTTAATATAGTTTGATACCATATCTGTTGACTGTCTCCTGTCACGAGCAAGAGGAATGGAATGTCTACACACACATACACACACACACACACACACACACACACACACAGAGAGAGAGAGAGAAAGAGAGAATGTGGGTCACTGGAAAAACACCTCAGATCTGATTTGGCGTGAAGTAGTTGGCCTCAGGTGTGTGTAAAGAGCGGCGAGGCAGGCGCAGGTAATTGACTGACAGAAACACACCTCTACTCACCTGTATACTCCATGAAATCTACCTGTGTACCTGGCTCAGACTTTTACCGATATAAAACCCGAGTAATAATTTAAATATAACTAAATAAATCTTCCCTATCATCACTTTTCTTATGACTGTTTCCTGTTTCATTATTTGTTTCGTGTTCCATTACCTTTATTAATCCTTCCTCGCTTGTCATTAACTTCCTCCTACTCATTATCAGCCTTGCTACACTGCACGACTCATAAACAAGATGGGCTGTAAATAGGAGTGCGTGGAAGAACGCGTGGGTGCGTGAGTGGGTGCTTTATTGTGAAGGGCGTGAGTGGAAGTGAGTCACAGGCAATGAAAGTGAACAACGAAATGCAGGGATAGTTGGAAAAATGGATGGATGGCGAGCTTTACGAGTCATTGCATAGCCGTGGTGAGCTGATGCATGAGCAGGACTTGCACACACACACACACACACACACACACACACACACACACACACACACACACACACACACACACACACACACACACACACACACACACCACTCTCAGGATTACGTTTGTCCGCTGTGATATTTTTTTCATAATTTGTCCAAGTTCTTATTAATTCGTGCCAGCAATCACGTTATGTAAAAGTGATAAATATTGCGGACAACACTGCCTGCAATATGGATGCTGGAATGGAGTACCAGAAGAGTGCTGAGGGATAATTGTGTTAAATGATAAGGAATAGGGTTAAAAAGATGTGATGCAGGGAATGGGAGATGAAAATGATGATGTGGGAGAGGCAGTAATGAAACGATAAC
The DNA here is from genome assembly GCF_017591435.1 of Portunus trituberculatus. NCBI lineage: Eukaryota > Metazoa > Arthropoda > Malacostraca > Decapoda > Portunidae > Portunus > Portunus trituberculatus. Next base: position 3,827,385 of record NC_059282.1, read on the forward strand.
AAAGACGAGTAAAAGTAAGGATAAGAATGCAAGTTTTCGTCACTTCCTGATGTTCTTGGAGTGATAACGCTTGTTTTATGAGGAAAGTTACATGTAGCATCTCATAAAGCTACTTATAACTCTGGTCGCAGTTTATCGCTCATGGTACCAATATACTCACATGTGGAGAAGCCTCGCCTTGTGGTGTTATGAGTCGTTATTGCCGAGTCTGGACAATGACTCTCTCAGAAGCAGATCAAGGGGGCACTTAAGCTTTTTGCCTTGTTTTAGTGTTATCACCGTGTGTTTGTGTTGATGTGTGTGTGCAGAGTGAACTATTTTTTTATTTTGCTCTATGTCTGTGTCGTCAGTCCTTTTACAGGTCAGAAGGGGTTGGCCAAAAGACAAGGAATAAATGTCTTGAAACCTCTCTCTTAAATGTCAGTGATGACGTTAATAGTGTTTGCGATAGTGTTTGAGTAACTTTGGTGTCATCCTTGGTGGTGTAGTGCTAGTAAAGATGAAAGTTGTTGTTTGGATGATGACGGTAGTGATAGTAGTAGTAGTAGTAGTAGTAGTAGTAGTAGTAGTAATAGTAATAGTAGATGTTGTGGTTGAGAGAAAGTGGTAGGATGAAGAAAATGAACAGGACGAGAATGGCGGAATTAGAGGAGGAGAATAGGGAGGAAGGCAGAGGAAAAGGGAAGGAAACTGGCAAAGAAGAGAGGGAGAAAAAAAAAGAAATGGACAAAAGAAGTCATAGTAGTAGTAGTAGTAGTAGTAGTAGTAGTAGTAATAGTAGTAGTAATGATAATGGTCGTAATAGTAAAAGTATCAGTAGTAGTAGCGTCAGTAGCAGCAGCAACAAGACCCTTGATATCGAGTTCTTGAGTTGGGTGTTCTTTACGTGGCAGCAAGGCATGAAGGACGGGCATTACAGGCTCACTGGGCGGCACGTGTGACATAAGGCTTCATGAATATGTCACGAGCCAACCAAAAGGCGCCTCCCCCACGTCCCACTACTCACACTTAGCTAAATATTATCGCTACCATAGTATCTCTCGCAAATTTAAGTCATGTTTCTTGAAGGTTATTGGTTATGTTATAAAGGAAATAAAAAGCTGATTATTTTTATTCTCTGGCTGTTTCTATCAATTTATGCTCAAACTGCACCATTTCTTTCCTTATATTCCTCCGTATCTCTAAAAATTAGTGTGTCATCATTTTGTTGTGATTTTTTATAGTTTCCCAAATTTCTCTCTTTCTTTTTATACTCACAAACTATTTTTTTTCCTCCATTCTTTTATTTTAGAATTGTCCAGAAAATATCACGTATCAAAAAATGTGCGACACTTGAAAAGAAAAGTGCTGGTTTTCCATGAATGCTTTGCTTGTGTTCCAGGTGTGTCATTGAACTGAGCGTGTGGACGGCTCTGCACTAGTACGGCCTGGTCACCTTTGTAATAAGCATCCTTAGTTATTTCCTTTCCAAGAATCGTAGAATAGTCAGTTTCAGAATATTTCATCGTGTGTGTGTGTGTGTGTGTGTGTGTGTGTGTGTGTGTGTGTGTGTGTTTTTAGAGAGACAGGCAGACAGACAGACAGACAGATAGACAGACAGACAGACAGAGAGAAAGAAAGAGAGAGAGAGAGAGAGAGAGAGAGAGAGAGAGAGAGAGAGAGAGAGAGAGAGAGAGAGGGGGAGAGGCCGCGCACCATCTCCTTTACCCATCTTATTAATTCAGTATTAGTATATTCTCCTTGATTATCCTCCAGTATCTCTCCTCCTCGGTGCTCGGGAGAGATGAAATGGGTCGTAGGAAAGAGCAGTGCAATCCAAAGCCTCGCACTGCCTTCCCTGCTGCCCGCGTCTCCAACCCAGTGTCCGTCCCTCGCTCGGTATGCTGGAAGAGATGTGGCTGTCTGTGGCTCCCCTCCCGCGCATCGTCAGGGAATACATGTTTACTTTTCTTAGCTTTCTCTGGTTTCTTACGTTCTCTTGGTGTGATTTAAGGCTAGGTTGTGTTTTGGCTAGTTTTTTTTTCGCTTTTTCTGTGGTATTCTATTTGAATTACGTTGGATATTTATGTGGGATGATTTTCACACAAGTTTTCGTTGCTTTTAGATTTTTCAACCTTACATTTTGGTTAGCCACTGTGGCACGGTTCATCCCGTTCATGTTTGACGTGAGTGTTGGATATGCATCGCTGTGTTCTGTTATGGCGTTAACCAAACTTTTTTTTCTTCATTTCGCTAACGGTTTTGGCGGGATTTTCATTATTTTTTCACATGATTCCAATTTTTATATATTTTGTGAGAACTTTCCTATAAAAAAGATATAATTTTTTTCGAGATGTTCATGATTTTTATGGATATTTGGTTGTTTATTCATCTGCACTGCATTACATTCTTTCCCTGTCTCACGTTTATTCTGTACAAATTCATATCCTTACATTAGAATAACTGTTTACATGCTTTCACTGGTTTTACCTGCATACTTTTACAACCATATTTTTTTTCTTTCATGTACACTTTCATTTAGCTTGAAATTATATCCTTTCGTGGCCTTTTCTCAATCCCACTTGATTTGTCATTTGTTCAGGAGCTTAAACATTTTCAGCCTTGCATCAGTAACGCAGCGTGTCAGGCCTTTGCTATTCTGCACCCCGGCGCCGCTGCAAGGTACGGCGCCCGACAGATGTACATAATTAACACTCATGCTTCATATAGAACAAGCCTTGACAGAGATGGCGACATGTAGCATAGACAAGAAATATTCAGCGCCAGGACAAAGCAATATCGTCGGGAGAAATACAGATAACAGGAATGACAGTGGGTGTCAGGTGGCAGCATTTCAGGGCGTGTGAAGCGTAGTGCAGCGATCATTAGGGAGGAAGGCAGCAGTGTTCACAGAGACCAGCAGCTCATGCAGGACAAGTGCGCAACAGGTAAAGCCGATGTCAGAAAGGTAAAAATAACGCTGCACAGAACGGTCGCGGTGCATTGCCTAGTGTGTTGGGCGCGCGTCGTTGCTTAAATGCTGAAAACGAGAACTTTGTGTCATTGTCTTGCGGGAGACTCTGAGGAATGTAGTGCGAGGAAATTGTATCCAGGACGGCATTGCACACAGACATTTATAATTCACTTGCACAGATACGTCATTTGCTGGAAGGAAAGTACGTATGTTTTCCGTGGGTGACTCGTGCCCATGGTATGTATATGTACTCGTAACTATATTAACAGTAGTAAGGTAATAATATACTCATACGGTTAAGGCATTTTCATAAGAACACTAAACACACACACACACACACACACACACACACACACACACACACACACACACACACACACACACACACACCCCGCATAGTGTAGTGGTTAGCACGCTCGACTCACACTCGAGAGGGTCTGGGTTCGAATCCCGGAGGCGGCGAGGCAAATGGGCAAGCCTATTAATGTGTAGCCCCTGTTCACCTAGCAGTAAATAGGTACGGGATGTAACTCGAGGGGTTGTGACCTCGCTTTCTCGGTGTGTGGAGTGTGTTGTGGTCTCACTCCCACCCGAAGATCGGTCTATGAACTCTGAGCTCGCTCCGTAATCGGGAAGACTGGCTGGGTGACCAGCAGGCGACCGAGGTGAATTACACACACACTATTGGCCAAAAATACATTTACGAATATAAAAAAAAAATCTGAATTCATTGTGCTAAATGGTCGGGAAGGTCTAAGTTTGTTCTCATTGTCACGTGTTGCTAGAGTCATGTCGGGACCAGCAGAGCCTCGCGTTGGTCAGGTCAGGTCGCAGCAACACTGGTCCTGGATGAATAAGGCACACTATTGGTCCTCAGATTAGTAATAGTCTTGTGTTGCAACGTGTGGCCGAGATGGAGTGTTCTATGGAGGTTTTGTAGTCGGTGTGTGGCCTTGTGGCTGCTGCTATCAATTCATGTGTCGAATTTCTTTATCATTTTGGTGTTACTCGTAATTTCTAGTTAGTGTGTTAGTTGATAATTTGATGATTTGTTCTGTTCATTTGTGTTTTCTTTTGTTTTAGTCTAATTGTCTATTGATGTGTTTTGGTTAGCCGTTGCTACTATCAATTCACGTGTCTAATTTCCTTAGCATTTTGGCGTTTTTTATAGTTTTCAGTTAGTGTTAGTTAATATTTTGGTGATTTATTCTGTTCATTTGTGCTTTCGTTTGTTTTAGTCTGATTATCTGTTGAAGTATTTTGGTTAGCCCTTTTTTTTCCTATACAGTTCTCATCAACATCTAAGTAAACCAAATATTCACCATCTTGTTCATATTTAAGCGATTTGTTCAGTAAATTGGCGGTTTGTAATTCGATGGCACTTTGATGTCCTTATAATTGTTTTGTTTGCACCTTGGATTACAAAAAGCAAGATTCTAAAAGTACAATTTTGGCGTGGATATTATTCCATTTTTATAACTTACGCGTATTTTTTTCTCGCACGTTAATAGTGAATGAAAAAAATAACAACACTATACAGGGAACACATTTGATTGATATTTTTTCCGCAAAACACTTTAATTCACTACCCTGTTTTCTCGCACGTCAACCGTGAATGAAGATAAAAACTAGACAAGGAACTCACTTAATAACTAATACTTTTTTCTACCATATACTTTAATACACTACATTATCTTCTCGCACGTCAGCAGTGAATAAAGAAAAGAACACTAAATAAATAATACACTTTTCAACCATACATTTTAATACACTACCCTATCTTCTCGCACGTCAACAGTGAATGAAAAAAAAAAAAAGACAAGGAACGCTTAATAACTAATACACTTTTCAACCATACATTTAAATACACTACCCTATCTTCTCGCACGTCAACAGTGAATGAAAAAAAAAAAAACAATACAAGAAACACTGAATATCCAATACTTTTTTTCACCGTACACTGTAATACACTACTTTATTTTATCGCAAGTCAAAAAACCACAAGGAACACTAGATAAATAATACTCTTTTTCCAGCATACACTTTAATACACTACCCTATCTTACGACGACACTTCCTGGACACTTACTAGACACCCTTCACTGTATATCACAACACAGCGACATTCAGCACAACACAGGCAACAAGGCACTCCATTACTACTACAACACAGCACAGCGACGCGAGTACAGGGCAGTTTAACGTACCCTTGGAGTAGAGAGTAATTCAGCCGGCGTCGAGATTGCGTTGTAACACTAGTCGGTATTACGTTCCATCGACACAGTGGGGCAATCTCCGTCTTTCATTCCATTTAGGCTGAAATTTCCCAAACCAGGGGTCTTATAAGTGAAGTTTGGGTCCCGAAGGAGATTACCACGATCTTGTACGTTTTTCTTTATGTGTGCCTTCTTTTTCCTTATTTTTTTCTAGTCGTATTTCTTATTTTGTGTTCATTCTTTTCCGCATCGTTTCTCTTTTTGTTTCGTGTTATTCTCTCTCTCTCTCTCTCTCTCTCTCTCTCTCTCTCTCTCTCTCTCTCTCTCTCTCTCTCTCTCTCTCCATTATTCCTATTTTTTCTCACTTTTTGCAGTGTTTTCAGAGTTTATTTTCTCTGATTCTCTTGTTTCCCTTCCGAATATTCACTCTTCCTCACCTTTCTTCCTTTCCTTTCCTCTTTCCTCTCCCATTTCCTTTCCTTTACCCTAATTTCCTGCTCTGGATTATCTCTTCTTTCTCTTCTCTTCTCCTCATTCTCACTCTTTTCACTCTCCTCTTTCCTCCTCCTCCTTTCTTCTTCCCTCGGCTCCCCAATTTCCTTCCCTTTACTCTAATTTCCTGCTTTTTCTTTCTCTATTCTATCTCTACCTTCCCTTTCTCTCCCTCTTACCCTTCGCCCTGTCGTGTTATTTTCCCCTCACCCTGACCGTCTTTTCCCTCGAGGCAGCTTCTCCCTCCCTGCCCCAACAGTTTCCATTCTCTCTCTCTCTCTCTCTCTCTCTCTCTCTCTCTCTCTCTCTCTCTCTCTCTCTCTCTCTCTCTCTCTCTCTCGTGTCATATTTTGATTTTACTTTACATTTTTTTGTTTATTTTCAATTATTATTATTTTTTTTAGAGGTTGAAATGAGTCTAGTTTTATTTTCCATTATTTTTCACTTCCCATCCACAACCAACCATTGCAGTCTTCAGCCTCTCATTTCCCATTCCTTTTAGCCTCCCCCACTCCACTCAGCTCAATCCGCGCCTCTCACTTTCCACCCTCTCCCTCCCTTTTTCTCCCTCCCTCCCTTCCTGCAGCCTCGCTCTCACAACATTATTCTTTAATTCATTCTTTCTATTCATTTCCCTTCCATTCCTACCTTTCTCTGTGGTGTAAGTGTGTTTTAAGTGTGTTGAGGGAAGGACCATATTCTCTCTCTCTCTCTCTCTCTCTCTCTCTCTCTCTCTCTCTCTCTCTCTCTCTCTCTCTCTCTCTCTCTCTCTCTCTCTCTCTCTCTCTCTCTCTCTCTCTCTCTCTCTCTCTCTCTCTCTCTCTCTCTCTCTCTCTCTCTCTCTCTCTCTCTCTCTCTCTCTCTCTCTCTCTCTCTCTCTCTCTCTCTCTCTCTCTCTCTCTCTCTCTCTCTCTCTCTCTCTCTCTCTCTCTCTCTCTCTCTCTCTCTCTCTCTCATTTCCCGTATTAATTTCTCCTTTAATTATCACCTCATTGTCTCTTTATTATTGTCTTCATTTGTTTTCACTGGTGTGCGTGTCAGTTGGTCCCTCTCTCTCCCTCTCTCCCTCTCTCCCTCTCCTCTATCTCTCAATTATAACAAGGAGCGCTGCAGTGCGGGTCTGGGCGAGGCGGGGCGCAGCGGGGAACATCCAAAGGTATGACACGCCATCCCAGGAGCGTGAGTGGCGTGGCTGGGATAATGCTGGTGATTTCTGTGGTTGTGAGCTCGTGTGGGGATTAATTTCCTGAACTCTCATAGCATTCACAGACGTCCTCCTTGACCCAGCGTGGAGGTCAGGGGATTGTGGGTTGTTAGTGTGTGTGTGTGTGTGTGTGGGCTGGAGGGTAACTGTAGTAGTGGTTTGTAATTACTTGTATTATGGTTATTGGGATGTGAGCAGTGAGTTTCTCCTAATGGATTTGTGTGAAATGAGCTCTCTCTCAATGTGTGTGTGTGTGTGTGTGTGTGTGTGTGTGTGTGTGTGTGTGTGTGTGTGTGTGTGTGTGTGTGTGTGTGTGTGTGTGTGTGTAATTGTCATGCTTACAGGTATTAAAGGCTGATCTCAGAGCTTCTCCTTGTCTCCTGTTTCTCCTATTAGTGTGTATTGGTGCTCCTCCTTGTGGTACTTTCACGTCCGTCCTTCTCGCTGGTTCTCGTGGCTTCAATTCACGTTATGCATTTTAGTATTAGTCATTCTTTCCTATAGCCATCAACTTAGTCATTTTTTTTTTACTAGTCTTAAAAACGTATTGTAACTTGGCAAACATTAAATTGAGGTTTTTCTCTTATTCTCCATCCTCATTCTTTCCTATAGTCATCAATTTCTTTGTCCATTTTTTGTACTCGTCTTAAAAACTACTGTAACTTGGCAAACATTAAATTGAGTTCCTTTTCCCTTGTTCTCCATCCATATCATTTATTATTTTTTTTCCCAAGGTTGATAAGAGACGGCAGAAAAAAAGGGTTAATATTAGTCGATTGGTGGTAATTATATATTTTTTATTTAATTTGAAGTGATTGTCTGATGGTTCTGTGTTGAAAGTTAGTATTGGTGTGGCTTTTTATATATTATTGGTGTGCTGTGTTCATGTTTCTGTGATGGAAATTGCCGTAATGTGTGCTTAATTGTTTTTAATTTTCCGTAATGGTAAATGTTATGGAAAGCGATAGGGAAAAAAAAGTAAGAAAAATATTAATTGATATCGTGGAGAAGGGAAGACATGTAAGGAAAACGAAAAAAAAGGCATAGCAGAAATAGATAAAGGAAAAGAGACAACAGAAACTCAGAAAATCAAAGAACCCTAACACACACACACACACACACACACACACACACACACACACACACACACACACAAAGACACACAGACTCTCTTCTTCCATCCACACACCGATGCAGGGCCTGACCAACACGAGGCTCAGGAACACGTCAGGCGATCGCTCAGGGCCAGCCAGGAGTCCTTAACCTCGCCCCTTCCTCTGACGGGCACATATGGCTTAGAGGTGAACCGAGACCCCTTGTGTGTGTGTGTGTGTGTGTGTGTGTGTGTGTGTGTGTGTGTGTGTGTGTGTGTGGAAGGAGAGTAATTACAGCCCGTTCCTCCATTACTCTGCCGTCGTGTAGAGGAAGGAGGAGGAGGAGGAGGAGGAGGAGGAGGAGTAGAAGAACGAGGAGGAGGAGAACGAGAAATAATTAGATAAAGAATAGGGGGAATAGAATGTAAAAAGGTAAAGAAGAGAAGTAAGAGGATAAATATATAGAATTAGATAAAGAAGAGGTAGATAATAGAAATAACAAAGAAAAAAAGGAAGAAGTAGATAAACAAAAGAACGAGAAAGAGTAAGAAGAAATAAACAAGAAGAAAAAATTGTTTTAGTGTTAAAAAGAAAAAGAAAGAGTTACAGAAATAAAGAAAAAACTAGAAATACAATACGTAAGAGAAATGTGACTAAAAAATAACAATATAGACATGGAAGTAGAGTATACATGAAGAAAACAGGATCAAAGGATAGAAGAAGAATGTCATTAGGAAGGGGAGACTATAATAAGGAGGACGACGAGGATGAGGACGAAAAGGAAGGAGGAAAAACATCAAAGAGAATGGGGAAAGGAAAGAGTCAAGAGCTAATGTCCTTTTATTATTCATGTGAAGCAGCATTAGCAAAGGACAATTCCCGATCCTTCCTTGTGCAAAAAGAAAAAGAAATGGTGAAAAAAAAACTTGACACTGTTTGACAAAGAAAATGGGAACGAGAGAATAGATTAAAATGAAAACTTGTTGGAAAAAGGTTAGGAAAATATCACAAAGCAAGGAGTAGATGTTATACTTAGCTAATACACGTACGTAAAAAATGACATTGTATTGAGTGAAATAAAATGGGTTAGTGAGAGAGAGAGAGAGAGAGAGAGAGAGAGAGAGAGAGAGAGAGAGAGAGAGAGAGAGAGAGAGAGAAGGCCGCATCTACTCTTCACTAAATCTTTCTTTTTTTTTTTTGTCATTGAGCGGGGTATTTACCTGTCCCTATAGCAAGACTGTCAACAAGGCTCCTTTTGGCCTGGAAATGTATAGGTTTGGGATCCTTAAAGTCCTTCCGTTGCCTTAAGAGTAAGACCCATCTCTCCCTTCCTCTCTCTTTCCTTCTGTCTTGACCCCCTTTCCTCCTCTTCCTCCTCCTCCTCCTCCTCCTCCTCCTCCTCCTCCTCCTCCTCCTCCTCCTCCTCCTCCGTTTTTGCTTCTTTTCTCGCCATTTCTCCATTGACTCTCCCTTCTTTCTTCCTTCTTCCTGCTCTTCCTCCACAGTTCTCCCATTTCCTTCCCTTTATTACCTTCTTCCTTTGTTTCTCCTCCGTGTGTCTCTCTTCTTAATCTTACGTGCTTTTTTTTTTTTTTTTTTTTGCTTTATTTTTATTCCCTCCTTTCGTGTTCTCTGTCTCACTCCTGTTTATGTGTTTCCTTAGCCCTCTTTTTTAGCGCTCTTCCTCCCTCTCATCTTCCTCTTCCTGTGTTCATTTATCTCTTGTCGCTCGACACTTCGTCTTCTTCCTCCTGCTGCTGCTTCTTCACAACCACCACCATCACCACCACCACCACTACAACTACTTCTATTATTACTACTACTACTACTATACCATTCCTGCAATCTTCTTATCCTCCTCTTGTCGGTTTCTTATCTTCCTCCTCTTCCCAGTATCCCCTTCACCGTCGTATTTTCTCTCTTCTTTATACAACAAGACTCTTCCTCCCTACTTTCCTCTATCAACTCCCATTTCCTCGTAACTTTTTCCTTTCCTGGTCAAAATCAGTCTTTCACTATACATTTTTTTTTTTCGAGTCCTCTCTTTTTATCTCCACATATTCTCGTTCATTTTGTCCCAGGCTTATCTGGCTATATTCTCTCTCTCTCTCTCTCTCTCTCTCTCTCTCTCTCTCTCTCTCTCTCTCTCTCTCTCTCGCTCTCGCTTTAGCCCTCTCTCTCTCTCTGGTGTGATGTCAAGGCAGAGATGTACAGCATCCTGCCTACTCTCCTTTGCTTCCCTCCACTCGCGGCAGCCCATCCTCTCTCCTCCTTAGTCTCGTCCCTTTCTCTCTCTCTCTCTCTCTCTCTCTCTCTCTCTCTCTCTCTCTCTCTCTCTCTCTCTCTCGCTCTCGCTCTCCCTCTCCCGCTGGGCTTCTGACGGCTGCCTTCGCCTAACTAATGCCCATCATAAATTTCAAGACTGGCCGCCCGTTAGTTCTTTGAAGCACCTTTTAATTCCCGCTTTGCCATAGGTCGCCTTCACCTCGAGGGACTGCTGCGGACTGACGGCTTCCATACGGCTTGGTAGGCTCTCTGGAAGTGTCCGGGCGGCAGGTTTACTTAGGTTTGACTTTAGCTTACTTAGGCTTAGGGTTAGAAAGTGAGTTTGTGTTAGTGTTGTGTCCTTGGGTGTTCATTTGTTTAGGTGTGAGATTAAATAGTGTGTGTAGTGTAGTTTACCTTCTTGTTTTGCTTTCATGTGTGTGTGTGTGTGTGTGTGTGTCAGTGTAGCTTTGTCTGCAGAACAGGTTTGTGTTAGTGTTGCGTCCTTGGGTGTACATTTGTTGCGGTGTGAGATTAAAGTTTTTTTTTTTATGTAAGAGGGAGAACTACCAAGGGCAAAAAAAAATAGTATTAGAAAAAATAGGCCCACTTGAATTGTCGTCTCCATAAAAGAATCAAAAGAATTAGTCAAAAATTGTGTAGTATAGTGTGTTCTGTTTACCTTTGTGTTCTTCCAAGTGTGTGTGTGTATCAGTGTAGTCTCGAGCGCAAGTTGTGTTAGTGTTGCTTTCTGGGTGAACATTTGTTGAGGTGTGAGATTAAAAAGTGTGTGTAGTGTGTTCAGTTTACCTTTGTGTTTTTCTTCCAAGTGTTTGTGTGTCAGTGTAGCATTGTCTGGAGAGCGTGGATTGCTTTAAGTGTTTTTGTGTTTCCTGTAGTAGTGGTGGTGTAGGAGAGTGTTCAGACAAGTGGAGAGCCGTGGATAGCCGCTGGAAGTCTGTGGCGAGGGAGGGGGAGGCTGAGATGTGGAGTTTAGTCTTAAGAGCAGATGGCAAAGAGGGAGTAGTCTTGTGAGGTTTGTGTGGTAGTGTTGTGTGGTGCTGGTAAGGAGTGAGTAGAGAGAGAGAGAGAGGAGAGAGAAGAGAGTGAGTGTATTAGTTGTAGTTATTATTAATGATGGAGCAATAGTAATAATAGTAATACCAATAATAATAAAATAACAATGACTATGTATTATTGTTATTATTGTTTATTATTATTATTATTATTATTATTATTATTATTATTATTATTATTATTATTATTATTATTATTATTATCATTACTCTTATTATTACATTTATTTCGATGGTAAAGATGAAAATACTTTCTTTGATATAACTTCACGTGAATTAATTGGTGGTAATTATTGTGTCGGGAAACACTGCTAATATTTATGGTGATGAGAGAAGTTATATGAAGCGGTGCTCTTCTGTTTAGTGAGATTTAACACCACTGCCCTCGCTGCTGCTAATCCTTACCTTTTGCGTCTGGCTATTAAGTTTTCACTGCGTTTCTCATTGGCATCTTTCACGCATACTAATTACTTCTCTTTTATTCTCAATTCCACTTTTTTTTTTTATTTATACCATGTGGGCTTTTCACGGGAATTTATGGGCTAAAGGGGATACTTTTTAGGGTACCTCCTATTTCAAAGCCCACCCGCTAGGAGATCGTTGCCCCGAGTGAGGAAGCCCAACCTACACTCGGACCTTCTAATATATTTGAACTAGAATTACTAACAGTCACTCATAAAGACTTTAAATATATCCTTTTTAAATATATCCTTCCCAAATATATCCTTCCCAAATATATCCTTCCCTATTACATTTTTTTATCCAATGCTCTCCTATCATACGTAAAAAATAGGTGATAATATTAAATGATAAACAAAAGCAGGAAATCAAGCACATATCTTTACATAATATCTAAACACACAGCAGTCCATCCATTCATCCATCCATCCATCCATACATACATACATACATGAGACGGATGGAGGTTTGTATGCATGTGACCTGTGTACGTATGGTAAGTCACAGGTCACAGGTCACAAGTGTAAGGTCATAGAAGTTACCCTCTCTTTGACCTTTTCGGGAGAGTTAGGAAAGGAGGACAATAAATATAGTGAACATCCTCCCTTCTCCTCCTCCTCCTCCTCCTCCTCCTCCTCCTCCTCCTCTTCCTTTCCACAATGGCAGTGTCATTGAAGACAAGGTAACACAGCCCGGAGATAAAACCAGCCTTATCAGTGGTCAGTCTGGAGACAAAGGGCGGCTTGATTCATTGAGGGCTGTCCGAGGTCAAGCCATATTTCCGGGTCGCACAGTGGAGGGGGGAGAGAAAGGGGAGGAGGGGGAGAAGGAAGACGACCAACCAACCGAGCGACCGACCCACTACTGATAACACACACACACACACACACACACACACACACACACACACACACAGCCAGTTTTTTTTTTTCTTTTTCTTTTTTAGTTCAGAAGCAAAAGAATGTTGGAGGAAGAAATAGAGGGAACGGGGTTAATGGGGGAGGAATGGAAAGATAACCGGGTGAGTGGGGTGAGGTGTGGGGGAGCTGAGGGATGTTGGGGTGTGGAGGGGATGGTGGGGGGAGTTGGTATACTTCTGGGGTGACTTTAGTATTGTTTTGTCGAGAAAGGAATGTGTTGATCTTTTTTTTTTTTTTTGCTTTTTTCTTTTCGAGTTAAGGAATATTAATTTTTTTTTGTATGTACATCCATCATTACTTATTTATATTCCCTTCCCAGAGTTTTCTCCACCTTTATTTCATTCCTCCACTTCCTTCCTTCCTTCCTTCCTTCCCTCTCGTTTCCATATTGATTTATTTCCCTTCAAATAATAGTTCTCCCATTTGCATTACCATATCAAATTACTCTCATTAACATATTAAAAGCGTAGTCAATTGATTAACAAAATTATGCTCCTATCACCATCATCATCACCACCACCACCACCACCATCATCACCATTCTTAGCATCACGTATCTAAAATTGCTCTACGTACTTTCCACGGATAGAGGAAATAAAGGATATATCTTTGAAGAGTGTGGGTCCTTTCCCCCTCCCTCTCCTATCTCTCTCTCCCCCTCTCCCCTTCCCCTACCACTCCCCTAACTCTCTCTCTCTCTCTCTCTCTCTCTCTCTCTCTCTCTCTCTCTCTCTCTCTCTCTCTCTCTCTCTCTCTCTCTCTCTCTCTCTCTCTCTCTCTCTCTCTCTCTCTCTCTCTCTCTCTCTCTCTCTCTCTCTCTCTCTCTCTCTCTCTCTCTCTCTCTCTCTCATCTGCATTTTTTAGTAGTGTGCATTTTTTTTTGTTAATTTTTTTTCTATGCATCTTTCATCTGTCTCGGAAATTTAAAGAGCAAGTGAAAATTCCTGTTATTTTTTGTGTGTGTTTTCTTTCATTTTTCGTAACTTTCTCAACTTGTCACGTTCTCACTGTGCTGTTTTTCAAGTGAGTTTAGAGTAGAGCACTTATCCAAATTAGAGGCTGCTTAATATGTATAATGGATGTTATAACCTACTTTCTTTATTCTTTCATGGTCTCTCCCTCTCCACCCATCATTACCTTAACCTATCTTTCTTGTTTATTGTCTTTATTTTTTTCCTCGTCTTCTCCGTCTTCGTTTTCGTTGTAAGCATCTCCTCTTTCTTCATTATTTTCGTCTTCCTCTTCGTATTCTTTTTCTTCTTTTTTCTTTTTTTTTCTTGTTCTTTTCCTTTCCTTTTGTTCTTCTTTCCTTCTTCTTCTTCTTCTTTTCTTCTTTTCTTTTGTACTTCTTCTTTTCTTCTTCCTCTTCTTTTCTTCTTTTCTTCTTCTTCCTCTTCTTCCTCTTCTTCTTTTTCTCTTTTTCTTCTTCTTCCTCTTCTTTTTCTTCTTCATCTTCTTCTTTTGCTTCTCCTCATTCTTCGCATGTATCGTGTTTCATTTCCACATTTACATCGTCCTCATTTTAATAGTAGGAAATGTAATATCTTCTCATCTTTTCCTCTCAAGCTTCCTAAGTCTTCATTTTATCTCAGGCTTTTACCCTTTCTTATTTTCCTCTCTCTCTCTCTCTCTCTCTCTCTCTCTCTCTCTCTCTCTCTCTCTCTCTCTCTCTCTCTCTCTCTCTCTCTCTCTCTCTCTCTCTCTCTCTCTCTCTCTCTCTCTCTCTCTCTCTCTCTCTCTCTCTCTCTCTCTCTCTCTCTCTCTCTCTCTCTCTCTCTCTCTCTCTCTCTCTCTCTCTCTCTCTCTCTCTCTCTGTCATTTTTATTTCCTGCAGTTCTTTTTATTCAGCTTTTTTTCTTTATCTTTGTCCTCCTCCTCCTCCTCCTCCTCCTCCTCCTCCTCCTCCTCCTCCTCCTCCTCCTCCATTTAGAAAGAGGGAGGAGGAAGATGATATTGGTTAGTCCTCAAAGCCTTCAAAACCTTACCTCTTGTGATGTGCATGAAGAGGAAGAGGAGGAGGAGGAGGAAGACGAGGAGGAGGAGGAAGAGGAGGAGAAGGAGGGAGAGGGAGAAGGAGAGGGAGTCAATAAGAGAGATAAGGCAAAAGGGAAGAATGGAAAAAAAAATGTTAGGGATAAGATGGCGGCCGAAGAGGGGAAAAAAATGGACAGAGGGGAAAAATTTGCGAAAAAAGAGTAAGGGAAAGTGAGGATAATGAAGGAGGAAAGAATGAATCAGGATAAAAGAGAAAGGAAGTACAAAAGATAACAGTGAGACCTGTAACGAGGGAATTGCGTGTAAAGAGAGAGAGAGAGAGAGAGAGAGAGAGAGAGAGAGAGAGAGAGAGAGAGAGAGAGAGAGAGAGAGAGTATAAAGGACCAAGAAAATGGGACGTCAGGTGTCTGCAAAACTGGTCCATCTTTATTGGGAGAATGTAATGAATTTGGAATTGTTTAGCCATCTGATGTGAGAGCCCTTTGTGTGTGTGTGTGTGTGTGTGTGTGTGTGTGTGTGTGTGTGTGTGTGTGTGTGTGTGTGTGTGTGTGTGTGTGTCGTTGGGTTATAAGTAAAGAAAATGTTCCAAATATGTCTTGTAATGATTTTTTTTCATAATGTCAAAACCACTTTTTAAAGAGAGAAAAAATTATGAGATAGCTTAGCATATAAAACGTAGTAATAGAAGCATAAATCGGTGAACGTTCAGGAACATAAGGCTGATTAAACTTTGAGGCAAGACAAGATAAAAGCTTGATATTAATGCATTATTGTCGATGAATTGGTAATGTTCTTCACTTAAACAAATTTTCCATTATAGTGTGGAAGGGTGCAAAGACAGTTCATGACGCGGTAGTCTTTCATGACAGAGTAGGTGACTGGTGTGCGTGCATCCAAACTTCCTCACCAGCAGCCTCACAATATGTACAGAAACCTAAAAGTAGGAAACCAATTTAAGTTCTTGGGAAGAGACGAACAGCCTTTCTGGAAAGTTGAATCGTTTCTGGATACGTAAAAAAACACGAAGAATGCAGTCCGCCTCAGCATCCCCAGCGCAGTATGATGTGATGGAAGTGTTTGTTAGCTCCCACAAACTCACACAAGGAACAAGCACAGAACAGGCCTTTGAGCAATGTATAGGACCGTCGCTGTGTGCTGGTGAGGTAACAGATAGGAACTTTGGGTGAGGAATCTGCAGGACTGTTATGTATGGAGTTCCGACATGAAGGACAGGTAACACGTGGAGTTCACACCACAATGCACGGCTAGGCTGCTAAAAGGCAACGCTTGCAATTGTGTGTGTGTGTGTGTGTGTGTGTGTGTGTGTGTGTGTGTGTGTGTTTGCATGAGAGAGAGAGAGAGAGAGAGAGAGAGAGAGAGAGAAAATAAACCCAATAGAAGAAATAATCATACTTTTATATTATGAGTAACAACAACAACAACACCGACAACAACAGCAGCAGCAATAACAGTAACCAAAGGAGCAGCTGTGACAGGAGCACCAACATCGATCATTACACATTTTCACCTGCAGTTTGCCGTGGAAACGAAGGATTGGAGAGACATTTCATATACAATGCAGGAACTGTCTAGGAATCACTGAAGGTCAAATGACTTTTCGTACTTCATTTCAAAAGTAAAAGGAAAGGTCAGAGGATCACCGTACCAAATATTTTCAAGTCCATGCTGGCTGACTCGTCCTCCAAATATCATAGAGAAATGCGAAGTGGAATTATTGAAATATAAGTGGACGTGGGACGGACTGGCTGGAGTGGATAATATAATTGCTTAATAAGAGAAAGTGAGCGTGTGATAAAACACAGTCTTGAGGGGAAGTTTTGTCAATAAGTTTTCATTAAGAGAATTAGAAGTTCCCATTGTTATGATATATGTGACTTGAGGGTGACTGGAACGAAAGACAATAAATTAAATTAACAAAGAAAGGAATTGAGAAAAAAACCTAGAAGTATGTTATCTGTATGTTATATGTACAGGAAAGGTATAGTGGATGGTTTAAGACAAGGTAAATGAGAAAATAATACATGAAAATAAGAAAAAAAAAGGTCGAAAGAAATGAGAAAGCAAAAATTCTATAAAATGAACACAAAATAAAACAGATGAAAGATTGAAAAATGATAAGAAAAATTACAAACAAGAAAAAAAGGAAATAGATATGTAAAGGAAACACAAGGTAGTGGAAATGGAGAAGACGACAACAGGGAAAGGAAAGAATAAAAGGTAAGAGAGAGAGAGAGAGAGAGAGAGAGAGAGAGAGAGAGAAAGGGAGAAAGAGAGAAAGAATAGACAGTAAATATGCAAGAGGAGGCACATGTATAGATTTTTTGTGGTAGGTAGTTAGGAAACCGAAAAATGTTACCAGACTCAATCGAGAGAGTTTTATATCCAGGGCAATAGTAAAAGTTTGGTGAATCAGAACAAAAACAAGAAAATGCCTAAAATGTTTGTAGTTGTCTCGTAGAAAGTTGTCTTTGAAAGTTGGTGATGGTGGAGGTGAAGGTGTAGTGTGTTGGGTGTCTGTCTGTTTACCTGTCTGTCTGTCTTTCTGTTTGCCTCTATCCTTTTGTGTGTTTCCATTTCTTTTCTATCTCGTGTTGTTGTTTACTTTATCCATCCTTGTTTATGTGTCTCCATATTCATCTCTGTATCTCGTCTGTCTCTCTGTTTGTCTCTCTATCTCTTTGTCTATATTACTTTCGTTTTTTGCATCGAATCTTTTCTATCTTGTGTTTTTATTTCTCTATCATTCCTCATTTCTCTGTGATTATATGTCTGTCATTCTTTGTGTATGTCTGTCAGTCTGCGTACATGTCTGTGTGTTGCGTTGTGATCCATACAATCTTTAAGAGAGTTAGCAACTTTCTCTACCCTTGCCTTCAGGGAATTAATGGCAAACATCCACGAGTTGTGTGTATTCTATGTATGTTTTGTTGGCTTTAGATGTGTTCCTTTACCTTCCTGACATACCTACTCTCGTATTTATAAACTTAACTTCCTGAGACGTGTTCCAGTACATAAATACACAAGTCTTTCATTCTTTTCCTCTTTGCCTTATATATATTTTCACCAGATGGAATGGTGTCCTCTGGCAGCAAACATTTGAGTCTAATGCTAATACTGACAAGGCCATGAACATTGTTGTATTAAAAGACTTCAAAAATAACCACTGTGGACTTCATATTTAATTCATATGATGTACGGGGGTTCACCTGAATAACTTATGAAATTAGTGAACTCTCTAATGAATAACTACACTGATTCTTTGATTTCTGTTTATTTTCAGGTTCTCAATTAGGTTGTTTCGTTGTGATGGTGAGTAGGATTAAACTGATGCTTTGTTCACACACACACACACACACACACACACACACACACACACACACACACACACACACACACACACACACACACACACACACACACACACACACACACACACACACACACACACACACACACGTCACTATATACATATACATACGCTATGTCCTTATCTGCCTCATTTGCTTCCTATTAAACTTTAAATTGTATAACTTTCGCGATCCATTTTCCTCAAGCAAGTTTCTTTTTCCTCTCTCTCTCTCTCTCTCTCTCTCTCTCTCTCTCTCTCTCTCTCTCTCTCTCTCTCTCTCTCTCTCTCTCTCTCTCTCTCTCTCTCTCTCTCTCTCTCTCTCTCTCTCTCTCTCTCTCTCTCTCTCTCTCTCTCTCTCTCTCTCTCTCTCTTTCCATGGGTTGTTCAGTATAAATGAGAAAATTAGGAGAATTGACATCTCGAGTGACAAGTTGAAGCTGAGGTATTTTGCCAAACAAAATTAGGAAGGCGTAATGGAATCTAAATTGGAGAGAGAGAGAAAAAGAGAGAGAGAGAGAGAGAGAGAGAGAGAGAGAGAGAGAGAGAGAGAGAGAGAGAGAGAGAGAGAGAGATTGTTTGTTCATGCCCATCAGCACTAATCAGCATCTTATTGTAATCGTATTATAAAAGCTGATTTCAGAGCACTATCATTAATCTATCAACAGAATCCCTTTTTTGTGAACCACGGCGTACACACAGGACCTTAAAATTATAAAGAAAAAGATGCTCTCCTTATAACATGTACTTGAGGGGAGCATAACACAACACGACACAATAATGGAGCGTTGGTGATAGTCATGTGTGTGTGGGTATTCATTCATCTGAGCATGCAAGTGTTAGGGAATGCTAGATGCAACTGTAGCAGAGATCAAATTAGAGCTTTAGGAATGTAGGAGGTCAGTAAATATTGTCCTTTGTTACGTTAAGTGAAAAAAACTGAAAGCAGACGAAGGTAAACTTGAGGTTAAGTGAAGTAAGAGACTGAAGGCAATAGTGGATTAGTGCTTCGTTCAGATGGACACAATAGAGATGAGAGTGAGTGAATCTTGCTCTGGGAATAGATAAAAATATGTAGTAAATATATATTGACGAAACAAATACTGATACTGATACAACAATAGAATAGAACAATCATCGCCTTTGTCTTGTATTTTCATCTTATGTGCATTTATATTTTTTCAATCCTGCTCTGGGAATAGATAAAAAAAATATGTAGTAAATATATATTAATGAAACAAATACTGATACAACAATTGAGTAGAACAATCATCGTATTTGTCTTGTATTTTCATCTTGTATCTATATATTTCCTTCTTTATACAGACACACATGCCTTAACATTTATTTTTTGTTTATTTAAGGTGTATCCACTCATATCTCACCCGTGTCCTCTCTTTTGGCTGTCAGTGGGGGCTCGTTAATCTATCAGTGTCGTGAGTCGGCGCTCCTGCTCCGGAACTTACCTGCCTTGCCAGATTAATGAGTTGGCAGCGTGATTATCTCGTTCTTACCTGTCACGGTTTGGGATGAGCTGTTTTGTTGGGCGTGTGCTTATCAGAGAGAGAGAGAGAGAGAGAGAGAGAGAGAGTATGTACGAGTATCTATTTTTTCATTTTTTTAGCCTCAGCACGTACTATACACGGTTATTGAAAAGGATGAATACACAGATTGATTTTAAATTGGTGTGTGAATTTTCTCCCTATGTTGACCTCGGTTGTTCCCTTTAATTTGAGTCACAGATCAAGGGAAAAGAAAACAGAAAAAAAATGTCTCTGTTGCGCATTTTTTAGTCTTTTTAGGCACGAAATGGCTAAAGGATTTTTTTTCAGCTTCCGGCTGGTTTGATTAATCGAATTCCCAACAAAACGAGGATAAAAAAAAATCAAGACAAAAAAAAAGCCTTGAAAAAAAAACGGTAAAGGAGAATCGATGCGTCACTCAATATTTTTTTTCTCTCCGTTTTATTTTTTTCAGTATATCGATTTCATTAGTTGCCATCGAGCTATAATTCCTCTTTTTGCCTCATTTTTTCACGTAGCACCAAACCATTCACTAAATCCCAGGTGCCTGATCCATCAATAACACTGACGGGGCCCTCCAATCACCCCACCACACACACACACACACACACACACTCTTACATCTCCCTCTATCTTCTCCTCCAATCCTGTAACATGTGAGAGGAAGAACGTAAGGTCGAGATGATGGAAGAAATTTGAAAAAAAAATACTCGTAGCAATCAGAACTTCCTTTCCCCCTATGAGCATCAGAGAATGGAAGAAGGGGAGAGAATCAACGAGTCAGCACAAAGAGAGAAAGGGAGGCAAAGAGAGTCAAGGCTGAGAAAGGGAAGGGAGAGGGAAAGTGGACCTGGCAGAAATGATAGGCACTTACTGGGTTTATCACACTTCTTGACATACCTTTGCTCTGGTAGAAGTGATTAACCCTTTCAATACTGAGACACATTTTTACTTTTGAGTTTTGTGTACGATTATAGGCACTTACTGAGCTTACCACAACTGACACTACACTTCTTTCCATACCTTTGCTTTGGTAGAAGTGATTAACACCTTCAGTACTGAGACACATTTTTACTTTTGAGTTTTGTGTACGACTAGACCATTTTATTGACATTAGGAAGGCTGTATGGAAGCCAGAAGATTAATGGCCACAGTCTGCACCATTTTAATCCCCACGTAAGTTTCTGAAGCTGTAGAAAATCACCAAATAGTAACCAGAGTGAATATGGAAATGCCTCACAGTACTGAAGAGGTTAAGTAGGCCCCTTGACACCTGGCTGATGGGCGCGAGGGAGAGGAAAGGAAGAAGAGGAAGGGAACACTGGAGGAATGGCTAGAAGGAGAGAGAGGGAAAGTGAGATGAGGGAGATATTAAATGTTACGTATTAGCAGAGAGAAATGGAGGTTCAGGGAAAGATTGCAGAGATGTATTGAATAGACGTGTGTGGGGTGTGAATACCAGAGACAGACAGACAGACAACGAAGAGAGAGAGAGAGAGAGAGAGAGAGAGAGAGAGGACTAAAATAGTAGATGCATTGACAGTCCGGGTGCTGATAGATACATAAATAACAGTGTCAGGAGAAGTGAGCTTGGGTTATGGAGATAAATGGAGAGATTATTTGATTGAAACGCAGTGATAGATAACATCATGTAACCTCCCGCTGGTCCAATGCACAAAAACTTCCCATCCACCCTCCAGCTGCATCAATATATACCCTGGTGAACACACACACACACACACACACACACACACACACACACACACACACACACACACACACACACACACACACACACACACACACACACACACACACACACACACACACACACACACACACACACACTCTCTCTCTCTCTCTCTCTCTCTCTCTCTCTCTCTCTCTCTCTCTCTCTCTCTCTCTCTCTCTCTCTCTCTCTCTCTCTCTCTCTCTCTCTCTCTCTCTCTCTCTCTCTCTCTCTCTCTCTCTCTCTCTCTCTCTCTCTCTCTCAATAGGCTTTATGTTGTATGCCACGTATATATCTTTTTTTTCATTCATGCTTCTCCCTTTTCTTACATTCTCCCAGCCTGTGTCCCTCCCTTGTGAGATATTGAGGTCTTTTCATTCTCCAAACACTCTCATATTTTACGCTGTATTGGTGGTGGCCTGTTCGTGTATTGATCATCTAAATTGGAGGGGAAGAGACGGACGTGGGGGCAAGGACAAGGGATACAGGCAGGCAGGCAGGCAGGCAAGCAGGCAGGTGTCCCAGTGATCAGTCCTCACACTTGTCTAGGGGAAGAAAGAATACAGAGATAAATTGCTCTCTTGGTCGAGATTCAACAAAAGAAGCTCTTGTTTATATAGCTACATGTGACGTGCGGAGTGCTGTGATGAAGTGACCCACCTATGCTGACGAATTTGAAAAGAAAATATGGTAAACATGATAAGTGCAAACAAGTAAGTATGCGATGTATTTACTTCACACACAGCTTTACAATATATTAAATCATGAAAGAATAAGAGTGATTTGAGAGATACAGTGATTCAGGTGGGTAGAGAGAGAGAGAGAGAGAGAGTGGGCCTTAAAAAAGTGGGAGGAAAGCCTGCGCCGGAAACTGTGTGGCACTGGCGTAGGAAACAAAACTTGGTGATCTCTTGTTAAGGACAAACAAGGAACTGGCCACCAAGAATCCATCCCTCCCCTCAGCAAGCAGGACGGTACTGTCGCCACCAGCAGTAAGGAGAGGGCACAGTTGCTGGCTTCCTTGTTTCCTGGAAAAATGAAGGTCGGGAATCCACAGCAGCCACCGCCTCAGCTGGTCCAGCAATGTGAGAAGACTGTCACCATGGTGGAGGTGACGCATCAGCAGGTGAAGCGATTATTGCGGGGCTGGACACACAGAAAGCCACCGGCCCTGATGACATCAGCCCGCACCTGCTGAAGCGATGCTCCCAGGAACTGGCTGCCCCTCTCACCCAAGTTCACAACTTGTGTACGGGAAAACGTCTGGCCTTCAGTGTGGAAGGAGGCTCGAGTAGTTCCTGCACACAAAAAGCTCCAGGACGGACCCAAAAAACTACAGACCCATATCCCTGTTGTCAGTGGTGGGTAAAGTGTTTGAGAGGGTCGTGGCAGAGGTGGTGTGTAGCCATCTCAAGGACAATGCCCTCCTCTCAGACCAACAGTTTGGGTTCAGACCTGGAAGGTCAACCTCCGACCTAATGATGCTTCTCACCAGGCATTGGCAGGACGCCCTCGACGACGGCAAGGACACTATAGTGGTTGCTTTGGACATAGCAGGAGCTTTTGATAAAGTATGGCACAACGGATTACTAGAAAAGCTTCGTGCTAAAGGCATCCAGGGTGGCTTGCTACGACTCTTGGGAAATTACCTGCAGGACAGAAGCCTCAAGGTGGTTGTCAACGGGCAAACATCTGAGTCCCTGCCTGTGGAGGCATCAGTGCCACAGGGTTCAATTCTTGGCCCACTCCTGTGGAATATCTACGTGGATGATCTTCTCCAGCTACTGCCAGGAGTCATGGCCTATGCTGATGACTGCACCCTCTCCTATACCTATCCACGCCAGGACAGTGGGCGGGCTGCTGAGGCCATCAATCAGCAGCTACGAGTGATAAAGGAGTGGGGTGCTCGCTGGCAAGTGACATTCGCGCCGGAGAAGACACAAGCAATGGTTGTCTCTCGGTCCCCAGCCGCCATGGCAGCAATGGCAGGAAAGTTGTCTTTGGCGCTGCTGCTCTCCCACTCCAAGATGACGTCAAGATACTTGGAGTGGAGGTGGATCGAGGGCTGAGGTTTGACAGGCATGTCAAAACCATTGCCAAGAAAGCCTCTCACAGGATCTCCGCTCTCAGAAGGATCGCCAGTTTCCTCGACAGGAAGGGGAGACTGCTGCTGTACAAGGCACAGGTGCGGCCCCACCTTGAATACGCAGCTCTCTCCTGGATGTCCTGTGCCGCCACACACAGAAGGAGACTGGACAGCATCCAACGCCGCGCCATACGGCTAGTAGATGCTGCACTACCACCTCACCCAGAGCCTGAGCGTCCCCTTGATTCACTGGAACACCGCAGAGACGTGGCGGCGATCGTAGTGTTCCATAAGGCACAGGTGCAAAGAGTGCCACATCTGGCAGGGCTGCGTCATCCTCTAAGAGTCACCGCACGGAGCACGAGAACGGTGCTCAATGGTGGTGACGCCGTAGAGGTGCCGCGATCCCACGGGTGTCAGCATCAACGCACCTTCGCAGGACGCGTCTCCAGGATGTGGAACTTGTTCACGGCCGCGGTGCCTCACGTCCAGGAGATGAACACACAGTGTCAAACTGATGGCACATAAGTGGAGACAGACACTGCCAACTCCTCTGACACTCTTTGTGACGTGACACTCAGTGTAGTGCAGTGCGTGAATAGTGCTAGTGAAGTGAAACGAATAGTGCTCCATTTACATGCTGACCATCTTGTATATTATCTATTTTTAAGTCTTGTAAATATTGTAGAGAAATAGATTGTAGTACCCTTAGAATAGGTAGCACACGACAGTGCGCCTTTGGGTACATGTTCCTTTGTATTAAGTTTTGTTTAAATAAAAAAAAAAAAAAAAAAAGAGAGAGAGAGAGAGAGAGAGAGAGAGAGAGAGAGAGAGAGAGAGAGAGAGAGAGAGAGAGAGTTATTCCTCCATCGTGTGTATAAGGGAGAGGTAAAAGTGTTCTGGAAGATACTGGTAAGAGGGAAGCTTCATTGTAATCACGCTGTGCCGCTGAGAGAGTGAAAATTTGTGATAAAATTCAACAGTTATGAGCGTACAAACTTCTCGCGATTGGGAGCAAATAGATAAGTAGAGAGAAATTTACTTCACATACACTCCCCTTATTATTCTTTATCACACCCAAGTAAATTAGGGCGAGGCTGATTTGTACAGGTAATAAGTGCGATTAAATTCAGTAATTACACTTATATTTTTAGGGGTACGGAAGTGTGTAGTGTATTTTTATGATCACTAAAGGCGTTATTTATCTACGGTGCTGAAACAAATCCTACTTAATTGCTAGTGGCGGGGATAAATTTCAGTGGCAAGCGAAGGTGGTGAATGGCAGTGGGCGGCGCCTGTTAGTAAGTGGTTAGCGGTACTGGTGCGATGTGAGGGTACAGGTGCACGATTGGCGGAGAGTGGTAGAGAGGTAGTGGTACAGAGGAAGTGGTACGAGGGAAGGTGGTAAGAAGGATACTGTGTAGAGATAGATTTTTTTTATGTAGAAGGTAGAGCTGGCGAAGGGCGACATAAAATAAAGTAAAGGACCCACTTAGTTGCCAGTCC
>NC_059282.1:3862269-3867269 GCF_017591435.1 Portunus trituberculatus
TTTACTTGGTACATGAATGCAAGCAACCACATGACGTACCACCAAATATATTACCATACACATATAATTACCAGACTCCGTTCAACAAAATGACAACGTAACACCACCGAAATATAATGACAAATATTGATATCTCCACACAAGTGACTTCCTCAAATAATCTCTTTCTCTTGGTACCCATACATGGAACCACGTTAACTTCGTACACAATTACACACTAGTAAATATGTTATGTAACTTATTCGTCAGAGCAACACACATGCACATACGTAGGTAGCCGTATACAAATTCCCTTACTCATAGATGAAAACGCAAGTATATAACGACGTCATTATGAACCAAAGTACAACCACATAAACCATAATAAACTAATACCACATAATACCTAAACCTCCTATCATGCTTCTTCCTCCATTCTAATTTACCTCAAAGACTGCATTGCAACTTATAAGCTCCACTTACTGGTTATATATGAAGTACAAAACGCCGCCCTCAGCTATGCAGCCGAGGGTGGCCCGCTTAGAGCCGCGGTTGTCCTCTCTGCTTCCTCTCTCCTCCCTCTCTGCCTCAAATCCTCTACAATTTCCCTTCAGGAACTTATGGGGCGTGTCTTGACCCACACAACACGCCCCTCAGAATGTACCATTCACCAATCAAGTACAAGCTCAAATGAACTCCACGTGTGGTACGAACAACATCCAAGACGACAACACTACCACTGGATGTTTACATGACCTGGGCAACACATCTGCCTGGCTGCCCTGGGCCAAACATTAAATGTTTCCTTTGACCCTCCTGCCCTCCTACTCTCTTTTATGGCTGGATACGGTTACACACCGCCTGGGTCATTAAATGTTTCCTTTTCACTTATGACCCTCCTGCCCTCCTACTCTCTTTTATGGCTGAATACGGTTACACACCGCGTACTGGCGAACTAGCATACTTCCATATATCTTCATTTCTTGTTTCTTATATTTTTTTCATATTTCACTTATGATGTGCGCATCTGACACAGCTTTCCTGAACACTCTTTTCTCTTTTCCTTTGCTGCCTCTGTTTTCTATCTTCTTGCTTCTTCAATTTCCCTCTTTATTCCTACCTTTCATTTCCTCTTCTGTTCTTTTTATTTATTTCTCTTCGTTTTCTTCATTCCTGTGACTATTCCTCCTTTCCTCACTTTTCTTTCTATCCTTCCTTGTTATTCCCTCCTTCCCTCTTTAAATTCCTTACTTGTTCTCTAATTCTTTTTTCCATTACCTTTGCATACTTGGTACATTAACATCTGTTCCTTTCTTCTCTTCCTTCCTCCCTCTCTACCTCCTTACAAGACTATTAAGGGAGGCTCATGGGGTCCCAAAGGAAAGCCTCTACCACAGCCAGACTCCCTGCAGGTGTGACTCTCTAATTAATGAGATATATTCCCTTACTCTGTTCCTTTCGTCGGCCTCTCCTCATATCTCGTATCTCCACCTTCTCCTTCGCTCTCCCATGTTCCTCCTCTCCTTCTCTTCTTTCTTGGTGTGTTTTGTTGGATGTTGGATAATGTTATCTCTTTCTTCGCTCCTTCTCTTCTTTCTTCTCCTTCGTTCTTCCGTGTTCCTTCTCTCCGTCTCTTCTTTTTTGGTGTGTTTTATTGGATATTACTGAATTTTTGTGTTGTCTTTCTCTCTTCGTTCCTTCTCCTTCTCCTCTTCTCTTTTTCCATGTTCCTTCTCTCTCTTTCTCTTCTTTCTTAGTGTGTTTTTTTTGGGATATTACTGAATTTTTTTCTGTTCTCTCTTTCTTATCTTCTTTTCTTCTTCCTCCTTCTCTCTTCCATGTTCCTTCTCTTCTTCTCTTCTTCCTAGGTGTTTTGTTACATGTTACTGTTCTCTCTCTCTCTCTTCGCTTCATCTCCTTCTCTTTTCCATGTTCCTCCTCTCCTCTTCTTCCTTGTTTTGTTGGATGTTACTGTTCTCTCTCACTTCGCTCCTTCTCTTCCTTGTCTATTCTATGTTCCTCCTCTCCTTCTCTTCTTCCTTTGTTTGATGTTACTGTTTTTTTCGTATTCTCTCTTTCTTAGCTTCTTCTCCTCCTCATGTGTTATATTTTTCGTACTCTAAACCCATTTCTCTCCTCTTATCTTTTGCCATTACTGTTTATTCCCTACATTTCCCGCCGTGCTTTCTTTCTTTCCCTCTCTCTCTTTCTCAATGTCTGCCTCGTCCTCTTCCACTTCCTCTTCCTCTTCCTCCTCCCAGCAGCGCTTGTTTACATAATACCTCCAGGAGCTGAGGAGCCATAGATACCAGCAACAATAGACAACACAACACTGCCCTGGAATCCTGTGCCGTCCCCTCCCCCCAATGCGACTGCCCTTTGTCTTAAGGATAACGTCTGAACACTAAACCACCCACGTTCTTCTACTCTATCCTCCCTCAACCCTTCTCTTCTTCTTCCTCTAACTCCTCCTCCTCCTCCTCCTCCTCCTCCTCCTCCTCCTCCTCCTCCTCCTCCTCCTCCTCCTCCTCTGCCTTAATGGGGATTGCAGAAAAAAAAGAGAATAAATAAAACACTCAGCGACATCTTAAAACGTTACCGGAAAGAAATTAGTCTTCTCTTGACGTTGGACTGCGTATGTTGACTAGAAGAGAGAGAGAGAGAGAGAGAGAGAGAGAGAGAGAGAGAGAGAGAGAGAGAGAGAGAGAGTTATGTTATTATTCACGAACATAAGTGTGTGCGTGCGTGTGCAAATTAACGTTCAATTGTCCATGTAGATTAGGTAATAGAAAAGGTAGATGAAAGAGTAGGGAGGGGATAACCACGAGTAATTACCTGTAAAAGTGAACGTGTAAGCAACGAGGAGTAGATAAATATATAGGTGAAAGATAGAGAGGAAGAGAGAGCGAGAGAGACAGAGAGAGAGAGAGAGTGTGTGTGTATATGTGTGTGTGAGTGAGACATAAAATAGAGGGGAAAAAAAACAACACCACCATCGCCAATCTAAACATCAAACAAAGTACGGGAGAAGAAGATTTTCCTAACAAGTATTCATTTCCATACATGAATATAAAGGAAATCTCGGCACACAAAACCTTTACCTTCCCTCGAAACCAAACCCCATTTTCTTTAAACCAGAGACGAGAAATTCAATCACTGGAATAACTTTATGCATTACTCGCTCAGGCATTTAGACGGAGATGGTGAGAGTAGGAGGAGGAGGAGGAGGAGGAGGAGGAGGAAGGACACAACGCAACACTGACTAGAGAGGGGGAAGAGGAACCGATGAAGAGGACAAGGACTAGGAGGAGGGGAGGAGGAGGAGAGGAGGATACCAGGAGGGCCCACGTTCACCGGCCACACCACTGTCTCCATTGTTACCGATAAATGGCGAGGCTCTTCCCCTCCTCTCGCCCATGAAATCGCGGAAAATAGCGCTGTGTTAGTCGTGCATCAAGAGGGGACAGCCACGACCCGCACAGCTAAAGATGAGCGGGAGAGGACTTCAAATCGGGTCGAATACTGGCCGGGTTTGTCTTGTTGTCCGTGGAAGAGGAGGAGGAGGAGGAGGAGGAGTTAGAGGTGGAGGGTTGATAGAGATGGAGGGAAGACGAGAGGGATTAAGAAAGGAAAAGAAGAAGAAGATTTGCAATGGGACAAAAAGAAGAAAGAGAAAGAGAGAGAGAGAGAGAGAGAGAGAGATAAGAAAGAATGGAATGACGACGATATGTTCACTCTCTCTCTCTCTCTCTCTCTCTCTCTCTCTCTCTCTCTCTCTCGCTGTGCTACAAGAAAATGACCATTGAAACGTTTTATAAGAAAGATTTAGACAAACGTAACAACTGCAACGTGTAGAGAGAGAGAGAGAGAGAGAGAGAGAGAGAGAGAGAGGGAGAGATAATCAAAGGAGAGACACAGGGAAGGGTTGCGGAGGGGTTAAGTGGGGGAGGGGAGGGAGGGCGGTTGGAGCAGAGGCCGTAAAGCTGTCTTCTATCTTTACGCGGTGGCCCTCCTCTCTTGTTATTCTTAAGTCCGGAACACACTCGTCTCTCTCTCTCTCTCTCTCTCTCTCTCTCTCTCTCTCTCTCTCTCTCTCTCTCTCTCTCTCTCTCTCTCTCTCTCTCTCTCTCTCTCTCTTTCTCTTCTCTCTCTCTCTCTCTCTCTCTCTCTCTGTTTACATTCTAGCAGCTGGACGCGGCCCATCTCGGCGCGCGGACTGTTTTCTGAGTCTCCCCGTCCACGTTCGCGTACGGCAATATTTCCTTTGTTTCTTACTCCCAGAAAAGAGGAGGAGGAACAGTAGGACGAGAGGAAAGAGAAGGAGGAGGAGGAAAGGACGATAAGAAAAGAAAGGAGGAAGAGGGAAAGGAGGAGAAGGAAGAGGAAGAGAGGAGGAAGGCCATCCATGATATCACTGAGATTGAATTTAAGATTTCCAGGGAATTCAAAATCCTTTAAATTGCGTGACATTTAAAACGAATATTAATTGATTTTTTTTTATTTCCATTTAGAAGTCTCGTTTATTATCATTAATTTTCTGTGCCTTTAGTGTTTAAATAGTACGTGGAAAAAGGCATATTGGTGCAAGAGCTTTAGAGACATTCATAAACGATCTTTAAAACTATTTCTCATGCCTTTTTTGTGTGTGTGTTTTTTATTCACGCAACTCTTGAGGTGGAGCTTGAAGGGGGAAAATAAGAAGGTCAGGGTTCATGTATATTAAACATTTAACTGGAAATGAAATGATATCAGGAGGGAAGGTTCAAGTTTTCACAGCACTTAGCCAGCACTCCCCTGCAGTCAGCCTCGTCTCTCCTTCCCTTCCCTGCTCCTCTCCTTCCGTTCCTTCCCTCCCTCGCGACTCCAGTAAAAAATAAATAAATAACACCATTACTGTAAACCACCATCACTGTAAAAAGAGAGAGAGAGAGAGAGAGAGAGAGAGAGAGAGAGAGAGAGAGAGAGAGAGATACCACGAAGCATTTTCACTCCACCACCACTACCACCACCAGTTTCTTTCC
>NC_059282.1:3872269-3874769 GCF_017591435.1 Portunus trituberculatus
GATGCTGTTCTGTCTTGGAGGTGGATGGTGTGTGTGTGGTACGTGTGATGTGTTCTTTTACTAATGCTGTAATTATTTTTGTTTCTATACATCCAGTTTAGTTCCCTCCGCTCTTGAGTTTTCTGGACAAATAACTGTCTTGAATGAAGCGTAATTGTTTTCATTTTTTATTCCATCACTATTGACAGAGTAGTATTTTGTCTTCATGAAGGTGATTTTATGCGCAGATAAAATAATGAAGGACTGAATTTTAACTTTATTCATATATGACACCTTCATATTAAGCACTTCATCTTCATCATCTTTATCTCAAGTATCTTCATCTCCAGCATCTTAACCTCCAGCATCTTCATCCTTAGCATATACATTTTCAGCATCTTTTTTATCCAGCATCTTCTTCAGCATCTTCATATTCACCATCTTCATCTCCATCATCTTCATCTCCAGCATCTTCATCTCCAGCATCTTCATCTCTTCATCTTAGGATACAATATTCCTGAATTTCAACTTTTTCATCCATTTTCAAGTAACTGGCGGCTTAAAGAAGAATATATTACTAAAGCCAACCTTAAGTGTTTCACCAGCTGCGTGTGAACTACAACTCCCCATTTAAATCAGTAGGGCTTTCAATACAACACCACTAAATTCACCCTAATGTTCTGGTCATTGAGGTGTGATAGACGTCAGAGGATCAGCGTCCGAACTTCTCGTCTAATCACTTGTAAATCCTCGATCGGGCGAGACAGGCGGCTCCTCTCGTGATCGTGTTTGTAGATCCCTTAAGTGGGGAGGCTGATACCTTACCTGAGTCCCGTGCAGATGTTAATGGCTGTCGTTTTCAATTCCTGTTCACTTCTCATATATATTCAATTATTTCTTCTGTTATTATCATTATTCTTTCTTTTTCTTGCTGTTTTAGGATACTAGAGAGAGAGAGAGAGGGAGAAGGAGAAGGAGAGAGGTTGTGGTATTCTTACAAGCTCTACACTTGAAAATCTCACCATTTGTGCTTTGTCCTTCTTTCTTCCTCTCCTTCTTTTCCTCTCCACCTTCCTCCTCCACTTCTCCGTTTCCTTCTCCTCTTCATCCTCTTCCCTCTTCTTTGTTTTTCTTTCACTTCCCACCTTCCTCTCACGCGCTCACAACCTCAAGAACTCCAGAACACACACACACACACACACACACACACACACACACACACACACACACACACACACACACACACACACACACACACACACACACACACACCATATTTGTCTTTCTCGTTCTTATCAACCCGTCACTGATTTTCTGTCGCTGCATTTGTCTGTGTCCGTCTGTATGTGTGAACGTATGTAATTTGTCTCTCATCCTTTTTCAGTTACTATATGTATTTATGTATGTGTATGTACGTATGTATGACTGTGTATGCATACCTTCATTATACGTGTATGTTTCTGCTTCCATGTTTATTTTTTTCAGTTTTCCTCTTTACTCGTGTCTCTGTGTGTCCTGTTGTATGTATGAACGTATGTATGTAAATGTAGACATCCTCGTCGCCTCACCTTTCGTTGACCTTTGACACGAAAAGACCAAAATCAGGTCAGGAAAGGTCAGCGCTCCATTACGAACGAGAGGTAAAAACAGACACAAAAAAGAACACACCCCGAACCGAGAGAAATAATCAAGTTGGTGGCGGCAAAAAAAGAGGAATACTGATTGCTTTCACATGCACCTGATAAAGTGTTTTCACCTGATACAGTCACTGACGATATTTAGTCCACACACACACACACACACACACACACACACACACACACACACACACACACACACACACACACACACACACACACACACACACACACACACACACACACACACACACACACACACACACACACACACTTACGCAGAATCACGTCTATTTAACTCTCCCGATATATAGATACGAGTCAAAACAGCGTGGAAAGTTAGGAATTCGTGTAAAAAGAGAGAGAGAAACAGAGGCGCAAAGGACGGAAAGAAAAATAAAAAGTTGATTGTGTTTTGAAATGCAGAACAAGGAAAAGCTGGACCCTAAGGTTGACAAAGTTAGCGGTTCCAAAGTACACAAAATTCAGTTGGTCACCAGAGAGAGAGAGAGAGAGAGAGAGAGAGAGAGAGAGAGAGAGAGAGAGACTTAAAGGTGAGTAGATTTTCTTTAAAAAGTTGTATCTTTAAGCATTTTGATACTCGTACAGTAATATGCTTTGCTCTATTTGCTTCTTTGTTCTGAATTAATTTATTAGTGGCTGTGAGAAGCAGTAACACACACACACACACACACACACACACACACACACACACACACACACACACACACACACACACACACACACACACACACACACACACACACACACACACACACACACACACACACACACACACACACACACACACACACACACACACACACACACACACACACACACACACACACACACCATTAGTAAAACATTAAGTGTATGACATA
>NC_059282.1:3879769-3892269 GCF_017591435.1 Portunus trituberculatus
TTGATCGGTAATTTTGATAGCTCGTGCCTGAATAGTTGATTAAATGTGCCTTTTCCACTTCGTATCCCAATATTTATCTGACTAGTGATATTATAAAAGGTTCTCTCATAATAATTTTACGGTGATAGATGTTAGAAGAAAAATTAAATCATTGGTGAATATTTGACAAAGAATATTTTTCCTATAAATAGATTCAATAAGACGAGAAAATTCACTCAACATCACATTCATCACACAACTTTGACACCTACACCTGCAGTTCAACACACCAGGCAAACGTTACTCATCACTCACCGGCGGCCTTCACCAAACACCACACATCACATCACATCACACATCACCACCCTTCATCTCTCTCACTTAAGAACCCACCTTTGATCACCTGGCCTTGTTTGCACCTTTGCGCATCACTGATTTCCTACCTGAGAGGAACACCTGCCATTCCCACGCTTATTTATGCCAGCAATTACCCGAATCACCAGTGAATACTTCCCTAAAGAAATTAAATTCTTGAGTGAATAATTTAATGTTTGGTATATAAACTGATAGATACCGACTCTCCTTACCTCTGAAATTATGTAAAAACTGGTCTAATTTTGAGGATACAATAAAGTGTGGATGGTATCGTTTGGATGGAATGAGAAGAGTGATTAATATGTTGGAATTATATGGATAGGTGAGTGAATGGGTTGCGTAGATGGGTAGGTGAGTCAGTTGGTGCGTGGATAGAGAGCTGGGCTGACTGATAGGTGACTAGATGGACAGGTAGGTCAGTGAATGTGTGTGGGTTTGATGGATGGTGTGCATGGTTTGAGAGAATGAGTGGATGTGGTTGAGTAAGTAATGGCTGACTTTGTGCTCTGATTACCTCGTTGAGTGAGTAATGGCTGGCTTTGTGCTCTGATTATCTAGTTGAGAAAGTAATGGCTGGCTTTGTGCTCAGAGTAACAAGTGTCCTTATTATTTGCACTTTTTTTATACAATGTAGACTTTTCACGGGAATTTATGGACTAAAGGGGATGTTTTTGGGGGTACCTCCTATCTCAAAGCCCACCTGCTAGGAAACGATTACCGCGAGTGAGGAAACCCAACCTACACTCGGACCGTGGACAGGATTCGAACCCGTGCGCTTGGAGACCCCTCGGACCCCAAAGCACGCATGGTTCCACTGTACCAATGCTGTCTTGAGAATCACCTTACCTGAAACATATATAACTTAAGCACCTAATCAGTACCGTGACTAACTATGTCTTTCTTATATATGGATGACTTAAAAGAAGACGGGATGAGAATTAGAAAACATGGCATAAAAAGAGGGAAGACCGGATGACATGGGGTGGAATGAAGGATGAAGAGGGGAGGGAGAAGGAAAGGGGAGTAAAGAGATCTCCAGTATGGATTAATTGAAAGAGGAGAAAAGTGGCACCTAAGGCGTCATTGAAATAGGTTTAGGTAGGCAGTGACCTTTGACCTCTGAGGGAAAAGGGTGGTTGAAGGAGTAGAGTGGGAGAGCGAGAGGGAGAGATGGAAGGAAGAAGAGGAGGAAGGTAGGTAGGTGGAGAGAAAATAGAGATATAAAAGTTAGTTCATCGTGTGGGTGTGTTGACTCTCTCTCTCTCTCTCTCTCTCTCTCTCTCTCTCTCTCTCTCTCTCTCTCTCTCTCTCTCTCTCTCTCTCTCTCTCTCTCTCTCTCTCTCTCTCTCTCTCTCTCTCTCTCTCTCTCTCTCTCTCTCTCTCTCTCTCTCTCTCTCTCTCTCTCTCTCTCTCTCTCTCTCTCTCTCTCACTAATCACACACACACACACACACACATCACTCACACACACTTAATTACACACACACACACACACACACACACACACACACACACACACACACACACACACACACACACACACAGAGAAGGACGCGTGCGCACATAAACACTCACAACTCCACCCGAACTTGTGTAATCACTTGCCCGAACCACATGGAAGCAATCCCCAGATGGCGCTGCGGAGGCTACTGATCTCCGTATATCTATCACCTCACCTACTCGTGTCACCATCCATCGCCTGCGTTCACTTTTGAGGCTCACATTCGAGGCTCAAGTGATTACGGACTTCAGACATCAAGTTCGGATACGGATAGGAGAGAGGACCGCTTCCTAATGTATATAAACAGGCCGGATGAAGTGATGGTAGCGAGTTAATTGCTCTTAATGTCCGGACGAGTTAGTGGCGAGACGATGTGTAGGTATCCGGACTTTCTGCCTAAGAAGTGAATTTGGAATGGCCAGAGAGAGAGAGAGAGAGAGAGAGAGAGAGAGAGAGAGAGAGAGAGAGAGAGAGAGAGAGAGAGAGAGAGAGAGAGAGAGAGAGAGAGAGAGAGAGAGACAGGTTTAATTTGAAGCTTGATATGTTTTTGCATGTTGTCGTTGTTCAGCTTTAATCTTCAATGTCGATTTATTTTCTTTCACGTTTATCTGTGTGTTGGGCAGCATTATTCTTTGTGGCCAATGTTGGTTAAATAACAATATTCATTAATGCACTTTGCTTTTTTATTAACTACGTTGCTATGTTGATTTGACTTCCCATGTGTTTGTGTTCAACCTCGTTATTCCCAAACCACCAATTTATTATTTTTCATTAGTTTTCACTCGCGAGAAATAAAGCTATATTGACGTTAAAATAATTCTTGTTTCCTTTTGAATTTTACATTTCCGCTTTTGATGAAAATGATCATTCCATTCTATACTGATATTCCTTTGCCCTCCCGTCATTCCTCCCTTCCTTACTAAGCTTCTTTGGCTAATATTCTACCACAACGGTGCATCACTCAATGGCTTTACTATCAAAACTTCATCAATATTTATCCCCTACTTTACCAGTCCTCCACACCACACCACCAGCTTCTACAAATCCCAGAACCCTACGCCGAACACTCTCACTTCACTCCAAACATACTCTTCACTCCAAACTGTCCTTTAAAACCCTCCTCTCTCTCTTCAGCATACCCTAAACTCGCTGTACACCTCGCCACTTCACTCCCTCTTTGCTTACTAAAACACTTCCCTTCCCTTCCCATACGCAACTTTATAATGGACCTTGTTGTTATGGCGTTATTAAATTAGACATCCCTTCCATTATATCCTTGTCCTAATTATAAAGTACTGAAATCTCTCTCTCTCTCTCTCTCTCTCTCTCTCTCTCTCTCTCTCTCTCTCTCTCTCTCTCTCTCTCTCTCTCTCTCTCTCTCTCTCTCTCTCTCTCTCTCTCTCTCTCTCTCTCTCTCTCTCTCTCTCTCTCTCTCTCTCTCTCTCTCTCTCTCTCTCTCTCTCTCTCTCTCTCTCTCTCTCTCTCTCTCTCTCTCACCACACAACAATCCCACAAACATTAATTTTCCCATATCCTTTCCACGCATAAATTGAACACGTGTCTAAACTTTTCTCTAATTATTTGATCGCCACCTTTGATTCACCACTGAAGGCAGAATTTTAAGACGACAGCTGCGACGTTTCAAAACATATTTATATCTTCTTCCCACTGTATCGCTTCTACATCTTCCTCCTCCTCTTCCTCCTCCTTCTCCTCCTTCTTCTCCTTGATCTCTTTCCTCCCACTCTTTCTTCCCATCAAAGCGAACACAGAAGAAAATACTCCAAGACACCTTTCTCACCCTCCTCCTTTATATTCCTGTTTTTATTGTTTTTTTTTTCTACCATGTTTCTGACCTTCAAAGTCTTCCAACACCTTGCCTTTGAGGGAGAGCGTGTCTTTAGTCCCATAGATTCATTGTGGCGTGGCTGTTTTTGTGTCAAGGCCTTTCTCTTTATTCTCTCTGAACATTCATCACTCTTGCTTAGTTTGGTGAGAGAGAGAGAGAGAGAGAGAGAGAGAGAGAGAGAGACATAGTTATCGAAATATATATAAACATTAGATTCAAATTCTCACAAAAAATAATAATTGTTCATCTGGCTGTTATTACCTGCACGCCGTTCCGAATTAAGGACGCTTTTTCATCTGGCATTAATTTCAGCATTATGTGAGAGTATTGTTTGTCGCTAGAATAAAAATAGCAGCAGTAGATCGTCAGCTCAGCGTTTTACAATATTTGACAACTGTTTCTATCTTCTCTGTCTCTGTTTGAGTGTTTGTTATTGTGTCTGCCTGGCTGGTTGACTGACTGGATGGATGAATAGATGGATAAAAGGATGGATGGATAGCTCTCTTTCTCTCTCTCTCTCTCTCTCTCTCTCTCTCTCTCTCTCTCTCTCTCTCTCTCTCTCTCTCTCTCTCTCTCTCTCTCTCTCTCTCTCTCTCTCTCTCTCTCTCTCTCTCTCTCTCTCTCTCTCTCTCTCTCTCTCTCTCTCTCTCTCTCTCTCTCTCTCTCTCTCTCTCTCTCTCTCTCTCTCTCTCTCTCTCTCTCTCTCTCTCTCTCTCTCTCTCTCTCTCTCTCTCTCTCTCTCTCTCTCATTACAGGTATATAGAAAGGCATTCTTATTCCATTAATTCTTCTTTCTGCAAAATCTACGCTTACAACATGCCGCATTTCACTTACTCTGCATACGTTTTCTGAGTAAGGCGGTGCGTCATGAATTTCTTAATGTAGTTCTTCCTTACGGCTTTCAGAGATGTTAGAAGTAGTAGTCGTTGATTAGTGAAGGAGTAGGAAGGCGGGAAACATAAAGGAACACAAACAGAAATACATATTCAGTAGATATTTATGGGTTGAGGATTTGGTATAGTCTTTTCACATTACACATTAGTTTGAGTGTTTGTTATTGTGTCTGCCTGGCTGGTTGACTGGCTGTATGGATGAATAGATGGATAAAAGGATGGATGGATAGCTCTCTTTTTTCTCTCTCTCTCTCTCTCTCTCTCTCTCTCTCTCTCTCTCTCTCTCTCTCTCTCTCTCTCTCTCTCTCTCTCTCTCTCTCTCTCTCTCTCTCTCTCTCTCTCTCTCTCTCTCATTACAGGTATATAGAAAGGCATTCTTATTCCATTAATTCTTCTTTCTGCAAAAATCTACGCTTACAACATGCCGCATTTCACTTACTCTGCATACGTTTTCTGAGTAAGGCGGTGCGTCATGAATTTCTTAATGTAGTTCTTCCTTACGGCTTTCAGAGATGTTAGAAGTAGTAGTCGTTGATTAGTGAAGGAGTAGGAAGGCGGGAAACATAAAGGAACACAAACAGAAATACATATTCAGTAGATATTTATGGGTTGAGGATTTGGTATAGTCTTTTCACATTACACATTAGTAAGATACACATTAGTGGTTCACATTGAAATAGTCTAATTACAGGTATACAAAGGTATTCTTATTCCATTAATTCTTCTTTCTGCAAAACTCTACGCTTATATCAGGACGTATTTCACTTACTCTGCTTATAGTCTTTCCACACTACAATCATAATAATTTAAACTAGTACTTTGATACTTTTTTTCATATTTGTTATACTTCATAGAAATTTCGTTTCTTCTAATTTGAGGAGTTCCATATTACACTGGAAGGGTTGAAATAAAGTAGAATTGTGTCAGCGGAGGGGTACGCAACGAGATGAACCACGAAATAAAAAACACAAAACAAGAACAGTTTTTAGGCTTATTTATCACTACCGTGCACTTAATGAGGCACAAAGGGTTACAGGGCATATGAAAGAACACCACAAGAGCACATTTCCTAACCAAAATACTCAGTGAAACGCGAAAAAAAGAACATTTATCTGGTTTATTTATCACTAACGTACACTAAATGAGGCACAAAGGGTTACAAGACAAAGAAAGAAGAACACCACAAGAATAAATTTCCTAACCAAAATACACAGTGAACCACGAAAAAAAGAACATTTATCTGGTTTATTTATCACTAACGTACACTAAATGAGGCACAAAGGGTTACAAGGCATAAAGAAAGAAGAACACCAGAAGAACACATTTCCTAACCAAAATACACAAAAAACATATTGTGTCACCTTTTCCTCACCTCCCCTTGAGTGGCCGTCTTCTCTTTCCCTCCGACCACTTACCCACAACTCCTCTCCCTTCCGCTGCCCATTATGTGTCGCCCTACCGCTCCCTTCCTCTCCCCTGCCTCTCCCCTTCCTGCCCTCCCCTTCCTTTGGTCCGGTGTCATGTGGCAGAGAAGTATTCGAACAAACAAAGCTAATGCTGAAGCCGAAGGTGTGTGTGTGTGTGTGTGTGTGTGTGTGTGTGTGTGTGTGTGTGTGTTTGTTTGTAAGTTCGGTGCCACCAATCCAAAGAAGAGTTCGATCCACTGGTAAACTTGAGTCACTCCACCACTCTGCTCCACATTCTTACCCGAAAAGAGAGAGAGAGAGAGAGAGAGAGAGAGAGAGAGAGAGAGAGATATGGTGATGCAGTGTTAATGTCGTTGTGGTGAATCCAGCGTATCTCCTTTCATCTTCGTATTTTGTGGTTTGTGACAGCTGACTCTCTTTCCACTCTGCCCACTCTGCACTTTGCTCTCATTTTGCGGTAACAGTAATGGCAATCGCAGTAGAAGAAATATATTTGCAAGTATTTCATGTATTTATTCCCCCTCGTACATTGGATAGGCAGTCTGTTCCTTTTCGCAGCCTGGGAGTGAAAGATGGTCCGCTGTGGGAGTCTCTGTGCTGCTCGCGTTGTTGCTGCTGTTCTTGTGTGAATGCGAGGCAACGACATGCTCCGGGTCATGTTGAAAATAGGAGCTGTCGACGTGAATGGTGAGTGTGATATTCTCTCTCTCTCTCTCTCTCTCTCTCTCTCTCTCTCTCTCTCTCTCTCTCTCTCTCTCTTGGCCGGGCGGAAAGTTAGGTGATCACAGGCGGTGGCTGGTTCGGTGTCATGAATAGAAGGGTTCGAGTCCCTCCCCTCCCGTCCTCTTCCTTCTTCCTCTCCCCTTCTCCTTTTGGCATCTCGCTCTCCCTCCATTCTCCCTCTCCTCTGTCATTACTGCCTGCCAGACTCCAAGGTGGATGCTGTCTTTGTCTCCTCCTCCTTGCTCCTCTTCCTCTTCTTCCTCTTCCTCCTCCTCTTCCTCCTCCTCCTCTTCCCACTCCTTCCTTCTCTTTCTCCTCCTCCTACTTCCTTCTATCGCATGACGGGCTTCAGTGTCTCTTGTAAAGGAAGAAGGGAGGGAGTTAATAAAAAAGGAAATTAAAAGTGAATGAAATGAAAAGGAATAAAGAATTGTAAAAGGATATTTTTGGAAGGAAAGATGGAATAGAGGAAAGACGCACTAATAGCTCACGATATGATGGAATTACGGAAATAATGACAAAATAATGGGAAAGAGAAGAAAATAAGAGGAATGAGATCAGAGGGTGAAAGGACCTTGAGGAAAATCCAATCACTTGCTGGAATGTGGAAGTAAGAGTTAATTTACTTATATGTAGCATTTCATCAATATTTCATTTTTATTTCGAATCTCTCTCTCTCTCTCTCTCTCTCTCTCTCTCTCTCTCTCTCTCTCTCTCTCTCTCTCTCTCTTTCGATAAGTAGTTAAAACACACGCATCTTACTTTTATACATTCCTCAACACTCAACACTGCTCTCCTTTTCTTTCTCTCTATCCCGTCCTTTCCTTTATTCTTTCCTTTATCATTTATTCTCTTCATTTATACATTTCCTTTTATCTTTTCATCCCTCTCTTCTTTCCTTTATTCTATCTTTTTATCATTTCCTTCCCTTTATCCTTTAGTTTCCCTTTATCTTTCCTTTTCCCCATATCTTGCGCTCCTTGTCTTTCTCTCACCCTCGTTTGTTTTGCCACTATGCATTCCTGACTTCCTCTTGTTCCAAAACTTACATAATTGCCAGACGCTAATGTAGATTCATCTCACTTTGAACCTTGGCTGACAACACTAAGGGAAAGGATAAAATAGAAAACGGAGATGAATTAACCAGTTTATTGAGGAACTGCTGTAATTTTGCACTCGTTTGAAATTTTTGTCTGTGTCTGATGTGAGTCCTAACTTTTTAATTGCATCGTAGGAAACATAATAAGAGTGAGATATTGACGTGTGTTACTGTCCCCCGTCTGTCTGTGTCTGTCTCTCACCTCCGTGTAGCGTTTGTGATGGTTAATATGATAATTTTATTCAAAGCCTTTAAAGGGGAAGGGGGTGCTATTCTAAAGTTACAAAGGAAGGGAATTATGACTCGTGAATTACAATGAAAATGGGAAACTAGGAGCCGCTTTGACGAGCCATTTTCTGTAATCCGTGTGAGAAGGAGCTCAGGTGTGGGAGAAAATGAGGTGTGTTCTGTTTCCTTCTCTTTCCTTGTTCTCATTCATTTGTTTCCTTTTTCATCCACGTCATTTTATTCTATTTTCTTTCATATCCTCTTTTTAACTTTTGATTTTTATATTACATTGTTTCCGGTTATTATTATTTTTATTCCTATTTTGGTAAGCGTTTGCCTTCATGTGTGTGTGTGTGTGTGTGTGTGTGTGTGTGTGTGTGTGTGTGTGTGTGTGTGTGTGTGTGTGTGTGTGTGTGTGTGTGTGTGTGTACGTGCGCGCGCGTCTGGTAAGATGTTCCAATTTCCCTGAGGAGTCTCATTTATTTACGGAGGTTTCTCGCAGTGTAAAAGGTCATGAGTGTGGAGCCAGCAGGGAGAGAGAGAGAGAGAGAGAGAGAGAGAGAGAGAGAGAGAGAGAGAGAGAGAGAGAGAGAGAGAGAGAGAGAGAGAGAGAGAAAGAGAGAGATGAGTAAATGAATCTATATATGTGAATTAAAGACAATTCCAACATGAGAATTACATGCGAACACACACACACACACACACACACACACACACACACACACACACACACACACACACACACACACACACACACACACACACACACACACACACACACACACACACACACAGCACAGGTAACTCAGTGGTTAGAGCGCTGGCTTCACAAGCCAGAGGATCGGAGTTCGATTCCCCGGCCGGGTGGAGGTATTTGGGTGTGTCTCCTTTCACGTGTAGGTGCTGTTCACCTAGCAGTGAGTAGGTACGGGATGTAAATCGAGGAGTTGTGACCTTGTTGTCCCGGTGTGTGGTGTGTGCTTGGTCTCAGGCCTATCCGAAGATCGGAAACAATGAGCTCTGAGCTCGTTCCGTAGGGTAACGTCTGGCTGTCTCTTCAGAAACTGCAGCAGATCAAACAGTGAAACAAACACACACACGCACACGCACACAAACAGGCACACACACACACACACACACACACACACACACACACACACACACACACACACACACACACACACACACACACACACACACACACACACACACAGACACACACACACAGTTATTCGTAGACACAAGTGGACATATAAAGGAAAGAGAAAATCGGGGACGAGGACAGAAAAGTGCTTTAACTTTGTTTTTCTTTTACTCACATTTCTCTTCCTCTCTCGCCAGACACACTTCCTCTCCCACTCTCTCCTCCAGTCCCCTCTCTCTCTCTCTCTCTCTCTCTCTCTCTCTCTCTCTCTCTCTCTCTCTCTCTCTCTCTCTCTCTCTCTCTCTCTCTCTCTCTCTCTCTCTCTCTCTCTCTCTCTCTCTCTCTCTCTCTCTCTCTCTCTCTCTCTCTCTCTCTCTCTCTCTCTCTCTCTCGTCCCACTTTCTTTCCCATTACTTACCTCTCTCTACTCACTTTAAATTCTACCTACACTTTGTACTTCCTTCAAGAGAGAGACCAAAGCTCGCCAACGCGCGCGCGCGCACACACACACACACACACACACACACACACACACACACACACACACACACACACACACACACACACACACACACATTTAAGAGAGAGTCGTCACATTTTCTTCCTATTGTTTCTCACTTTTGGTTGTTTGTTCCATTTGTTGATAATGTTTTTAGGCTCGTGGTGGTGGTGGTGGTGGTGGTGGTGGTGGTGGTGGTGGTGGTGGTGGTGGTGGTGGTGGTGGTGATTCTATTTCCGTGGCTGGAGTTGTTTTTATCAATGCTTGTGTTTTATTTATATAGATAGCTACGTTTTTCCTTAGTGTCAGTATATCATGTTGTAAAAAGACTCATTATCGTTGTGTCAGTAGTCACCATAACCTTAAAAGACGCTGAGATCTATCACTATATGGTGCATGATAGTGATGAGAGATATGGTGATGTATATGTTGATAGGAATCATACTAAAGACAGTGATGATAGTGACAGTAGGCACGATGAAAATAAAGAATGGAGCGTAGGTTGTGTTAGCAGAGGAAGATGGTGTTCACGGTGATGCTCTAGGGAAATGTTGTAGTGGTCGTGAAGGTGATGATAATGACAGTAGACACGGTGAAAATAAGGAATGCAGCGTCGGTTGTGTTAGCAGGGGTGTTGAGAATCATGTATTGTGTAGCTTGGAAGATGGTGTTGACGGTGATGCTTCAGGGAAATGGTGTAGTGGTCGTGAAGGTATTCCCACAATCCGATGGTCAGGGGTACAATGGAACCTGTTAATGGCTGCCTGGCTTCGTGGCGGGTGGCTGTGGTGGAGGCAGAGGCAGAGGCAGAGGTGGTGGTAGTGGTTGTGATGGAAGTGAGTTTGGAAGTCATGGCGGTTGGATGTGACGGGCGCGGTTGAGAATGGATGCTGATGTTTGTAGAGGAGAGGTTTGAGAAAGGAAAGGAAAAGGAGAGCGAGGATAAAGAGAAAGAGGAGGGGGATGAGAGGTGGGGCGAGAGGAGGAGGGTATAGGAGGAGGAGGATGAAGAAGAGTAGGAGGCCACAACTCACTCCGCTGACGTGCTCTTCTCCTCTGCTGTATAAACACGGAGCTAATGTACCCCATCTCTCCACCACCCTTCATGATGCTGGCTGTCTGGTGAAGGATGTGCTGTCTGCCTGCCGCGCTCTTACTCTTCCTCCCTCTCCCTCTCCCTCCTCTCACTAACTAGCGCGCGCTGACTCTCTGCCTCACTGCCTCACTGCCTGACTTTGTGGCTTCGTGGCTGACTGGATGACTGGATGGATGACTGACTGTATTCGCTTCTAGATTCACCTTTGACCAACTTTCTGACTTTTTTTTCGAGTTGAATAGACTGAGCGATTAACTTGCTGGATGAATTATTTGGTGGTTAACTGGATGGATTGATTGATTGAATAGAATGCCCACATAAACACTCACTCATTTCTACACACACACACACACACACACACACACACACACACACACACACACACACACACACACACACACACACACACACACACACACACACACACACACACACACACAAGGGACACACAAGCAAATGGGGAGATGAGGCAAATGGATGTTCTGCTGTCTGCCTGCCTGCTTTACTGCTGATCGGCTCACCTGCTGCTGGTTTTCCATATTAATGACAAATTGACTGATTAAATAGCTATGTGGCCCGGGGGCGTACAAAAAAGCAACAATAATAGAGTCAAATCTGTATGCGCTTTCAGAATTTATAAATAGAATTGTTTTAAACTCTACGGGCTTTGGAATTCGTATTTGATTAACCTCCACAGCCTTGGTTCGCGGCGGCGGTATTGATATAT
This sequence comes from Portunus trituberculatus, assembly GCF_017591435.1. NCBI lineage: Eukaryota > Metazoa > Arthropoda > Malacostraca > Decapoda > Portunidae > Portunus > Portunus trituberculatus. The sequence goes on from NC_059282.1 coordinate 3,891,310, forward strand.
TGATATAGAGGATAATTTTACAAAGGTATTTCTGCTCCACGTGTGATTGCCTTTGAATCGGAACGTAGTTATTGGAGAGCTGATGGACTTTGTGTTGTTTTCGTGTTTTTCTCTTTTGTTATCAAGAGCAACAAATCGCTCAACATTTCTGAACTCTACGAATATTAATTTTGCTTATCTTTTGCAGTCACTGTGTGTTTCATAAGTTTTGGGTGATGAATATTTGCACGCTATCTAAATGTAACTAATTAATAAACATGTATATTTTAACTCTATCATTTGAGCCTGACATACTTTCCAAATGCAATACTTTTGTGAATATTTTAAATGGATGTGAATCAGAACGTTGCTAGTCTTTACCAATAACGTTTCTTTGATTATTTGTTCCCGTAGAAATATACACTAGTATTTTTTACGTTTTTCGTAGATATATTCTTCCTCAAATTAGTCCACGTCATTTTATATAACCCATTAAAACACTACATTTACACTTATTACAAAACAAGACTACCGTTACAACAACATCACATCTCTACTATTGCAACACTACCATTACAAAGCTACCATCACAACACTACCATTACAAACTTACTATCTCAACACTACACAGCACACTTATTACAACACTAATATTGCAAGACTACCATTACATCACCATCACACCTCTACTATTGCAACTACCATTACAAAGCTACCATCTCAACACTACCATTAGAGCAGTACCATTACAAACTTACCATCGCAACACTACACAGCACACTTATTACAACGCACTCGTCACAGTCCTGCCAATGCACAAATTACTATGCATTATAACAAACACTAACATTTCAAACGAGACACTCATTTCGTCACTCACAGAAAATAACCTCTTTTCTTTCCAAGAAGTTTTACATTACTACACTGTCTCATATATTTCCTTTTTTTTAGAGAAGAGTATTGCCCTCTCACCCTTACCAT
>NC_059282.1:3894769-3899769 GCF_017591435.1 Portunus trituberculatus
TTTCCTTTTCCGTTCCCTTCCTTTCTTTCCTTTGTTTCCTTCTTTCCTTCCTCTCCTTCTTCCTTTCCTTCCTTCCCTCCTTTCTTCTTTTTCTTCCCTCCTCCTCCCTCTTTCCCTCCGCCACAGTGTCATCAGTATGCACAATATAATCTCTATTAGGTCACTTTGTCTTCATAATTACTGAAACGAGTCTCTCTCTCTCTCTCTCTCTCTCTCTCTCTCTCTCTCTCTCTCTCTCTCTCTCTCTCTCTCTCTCTCTCTCTCTCTCTCTCTCTCTCTCTCTCTCTCTCTCTCTCTCTCTCTCTCTCTCTCTCTCTCTCTCTCTCTCTCTCTCTCTCTCTCTCTCTCTCTCTCTCTCTCTCTCTCTCTCTCTCTCTCTCTCTCTCTCTCTCTCTCTCTCTCTCTCTCTCTCTCTCTCTCTCTCTCTCTCTCTCTCTCTCTCTCTCTCTCTCTCTCTCTCTCTCTCTCTCTCTCTCTCTCTCTCTCTCTCTCTCTCTCTCTCTCTCTCTCTCTCTCTCTCTCTCTCTCTCTTATGGTTTATTTTTTAACTTTTCATTCTGATATTTTTAACACACACACACACACACACACACACACACACACACACACACACACACACACACACACACACACACACAAACATTTGCTCTTCTCCTGATTAAATTACTCAACAATGCGTCCTCCTCCTCCTCCTCCTCCTCCTCCTCCTCCTCCTCCTCCTCCTCCTCCTCCTCCTCCTCCTCCTCCTCCTCCTCCTCCTCCTCCTCCTCCTCCTCCTTTCATGCTTACTCAAGGTCCCTGTTGTGCTTACTCTCATTATTATCGCTTTTTTTCCTCGTCCTCTTCTTGTACCCTTCCTCCTTCCTTTATTTATTTTCCTCCCTTCCCTTCCCTTTTTCTGTTTTTTTTTCTCATATCGTAATTAATCACCTTTGTTTACATTTCCCTTGTTTACTCCTTGGTTGATGTGTTGATTTGATTTTGTTTCGTTTGTTCGTATTTATTAACGTGTTTGTGTGTTTGTATTTATTTTGGATGGTTAATTTCTTTTCCATTTTTTTCCTTTTCTTTTTCTTCAAATTTTTCGTTTTAAAGATTTTTCCTTGTTTTTTTTTATTTGATATTGCCAATGTTGTTGTTTTTTTGTATGTTTTTATTCTGTTATCCAGCGTTCTTTCTTCTCCTTCTTGTCTCTCTCTCTCTCTCTCTCTCTCTCTCTCTCTCTCTCTCTCTCTCTCTCTCTCTCTCTCTCTCTCTCTCTCTCTCTCTCTCTCTCTCTCTCTCTCTCTCTCTCTCTCTCTCTCTCTCTCTCTCTCTCTCTCTCTCTCTCTCTCTCTCTCTCTTCTTCCCCTCCATCTTAACTATAGATAAACTCCAACACAATAGGTCATCTTCTCTCCCTTTCCTCCGTCTTTCCTCCCACTTCCCACCTCCTTCCCTCCCTCCCCCTCAGCTCCTTTAATTAACTCTATAGATTCCTCCCTCCCTTCTTCCATCCTCCTTCTCCCCTCCCTCTCCCTTTTTTTTTCCTCCTCCTCATCCTATCTTCTGTACACTTCCCAATTTACCTCATATTTACTTTCACTTTTTTTATCTTGTCATTTTCCTCCTGCTTCTCGTCCTCCTTCTCCTCCTCCTCCTCCTCCTCCTCCTCCTTCTCTTCCTCTTCCTCCTCCTCTTCCAGCTTCTTCATTTTTTTTTCTTTATATTCTTCACATTGTCCTTCATTTCAGATTTTTTCCACTTCCACCTTCTCTTCGTCCTTGTCCTCCTCCTTCTCCTTTTCTTCTTCTTCCTCCTTCTCTTTTTCCTCTTTTTACTCATCATCCTATTAGTAGTAGTAATAGTAGTAGTAGCAGGAGTAGTAGTAGCAGTAGTAGTAGTAGTAGTAGTAGTTACTATTAGTCTACCTAATCCTCCTCTATCTTCTACTACACAACCACCAAGAGCTTTCCCTCCTCCTCCTCCTCCACCTCCTCCTTTTCCTCCTTCTCCTCTTCCTCCTCCTCCTCGTTTCTCACCTGGTCTCCTTTAAGTGCAGGTGACCTTTGAGCCTCACCTGCCCAAGCCCAGCAGATCAGAAAAAGTCACCTTTGAATCTCACCTGCTCCAATGATCCAGTACCTGCATTTAGCACAAGCTGTTTCCTTATGGTTGACCTCGCCACCACTTCCCTCGACACACACACACACACACACACACACACACACACACACACACACACACACACACACACTCACTCACTCACTCACTCACTCACTCTCACTCCTCACTCTCTCTTTCTTTCTCTCTCTCTCTCTCTCTCTCTCTCTCTCTCTCTCTCTCTCTCTCTCTCTCTCTCTCTCTCTGTAATTGAGTGTAATTGGTGACCGCAGCACATGGTCAAACAGGCTACAGAGAGAGAGAGAGAGAGAGAGAGAGAGAGAGAGAGAGAGAGAGAGAGAGAGAGAGAGAAAAGTTTGACCAGTAAGAGAGTGAAAAATTGTTTGGCTGCTCTAGTAAAATCAGTGAAAAAAACATGATCTGTGTGTGTGTGTGTGGGTATGTGTGTGTGTGTGTGTGTGTGTGTGTGTGTGTGTGTGTGTGTGTGTGTGTGTGTGTGTGTGTGTGTGAGTGAGTGAGTGAGTGAGTGAGTTCATACGTGCGTGCTCTGAAAACAAAAGAACAGTACAGGAACTTTTCCGTTGTGTGTACTCTGGGCAAATAGAGATAAATAAATATTGCTACACAGCATTTAGTTTAATGAATAAATAAACAAAAATGGCATGAGGTCTATTACGTGCAGGCAGAGAGAGAGAGAGAGAGAGAGAGAGAGAGAGAGAGATGTGGTGGACTGCAGCTGTGGCTAATGTGGCGCAGTGTGGTTACCTGTCCAGTGAGGTGTGGCGGAGCGGTGAACGTTAGTAGGAGTGTGGTAGGAGTGTTCTATAATGCATGTGGTTAAACTCTGCTAAACTTGCGAGTGTTTTTGTGGTATTGCGATTAAGTTACCGGAATGTGGTGGTGGTGTGGCAAAGCTCTGGTTGTAATGCCAGTGTGGTGTGATGTGTTATGTTCGTGGGTGTTTTGTGGTGTGATGGTGTTACTTGTGAAGTGTGGTAGTGATGTGGCAAGGATGTGGGTGTAATGCTGGAGTTGTGATACAAGTTCCTGGGTGTTTTCTGGTGCTGTTATGCTGTTTTAACATAATGCTGTGGTTTTTTTTTCTCTCTTGTATTTATCTTGTGCTATGAAACGCGGCTTCTGTCATGAATAGTGAGATAGTCTGGTCTAGTGACAATCTCTTAAATGTTCTGATTCCTTTCTTATTCTACTCCTGAGATGTTCTGCCAACAATCCCTTAGTTGAGGCCACTGTAATATTATTTTCATATCATGCTGTGCTGAAGTGGTTGAATTGTGTGATGTGTGTTTTCTTGTGATGCTGTTTATGCTGCTGTGTGGTGTGAGAGTCAATTTGATGCTGTGCTAGTAGAGTTCTTTGTGGTGCTGTGTCAGTTGATGTAATTTCTTTGCTATGTTGTTTTGAAGTGCGTTGCTGTGTTGAAAAGTAAAATTTGTGACGATGCTGTTTATGCTGTTGTGTGGTGTGAAAAAATCAATTGTTATGCTGTTTAAAATTGTGTTGCTGTGTCAGTTCATATACTTTCTTTGCTCTGCTGTTTTGAAGTGCGTTACTGTGCTGAAACGGAGAACTTGTGAGTGCTTTATGATGCTGTGTTAGTACAATTCCTTGTGATGCTGCTTAAAACTGTATTGCAGTGCCAGTTAATATAGTTTATTGCTGTGCTGTTTTAAAGTGCGTTGCTGTGTTGAAAGATTGAACTAGTGACCATGCTGTTTATGCTGCTGTGTGGTGTGAAAGAATAAGTTGTGATGCAGTTTTAGTTGAGTTATTTGTGATGCTGTTTAAAAATTGTATTGCTGTCTTATTTTCGTTGCTATGCTGTTTTGAAGTGCGTTGCTGTCTTGAAAGCTAGCACTTGTGACGATGCTGTTTAGAAGAGTGCTTTGTGATGCTGTGTAGGCGTACCGTGCTGAGTGGCAGGTGCTGTTGTGATGCTGTTTTTAAGCCTTGTTGTGGCTGCAGTGTGGTTAACCTTCCCTCTCTGCCCTGCGCTTCACACGACAACACTTTTCTTTGCACCTTTCACGCACATAATGTCAGTAAGAGGAGCGAGGAGAGGAGGAGAGGTGGACAGAAAAAATGGAAGAGGGGAGAGAAGGGGAAAGAGGTAACTCACTTTTCTCTCCTCCTTCGTGATCAGACGGTTAAGAATCATGTTACCTTTTTCTTTAATGATTGCTAAGAGCCCATCACCCTACCCTCCTCCTCCTCCTCCTCCTCCTCCTCCTCCTCCTCCTCCTCCTCCTCCTCCTCCTCCTCCTCCTCCTCCTCCTCCTCCTCCTCCTCCTCTCCCTCCTCCGTCCTTTATCCACTTCTTCTCGCTTCTCCTCATGTATCTCTTCCTCCTCCTCCTCTTCCTTCCTTTCTTGTGTACCTTAAGGGAAGAGTGCCAAGTTTTCTGTATTTTTAAGTCTTTATCGTAATTTATTGTTATTATCTTTATCATTATTATTATTATTATTATTATTATTATTATTATTATTATTATTATTATTATTATCATTATTATTATCATTATTTCATTTTCATTATTATTCTTACCATTATTATTCGTGAGGAAAGTTTTAGTTTGGCAAAAAGGGTATTAAAAGTGAAGATAATGAGTGATTCTTGCATTAGTAAGGTGATGAGAGTAAGTAGGTCTTATATCTCGAGAGCGCGGGAGGAGGAGGAGAGACTTGCAGTGAGTGAGTTCAGAAAAATCGTTACCAGGAAATAGCGACAAAAGATGGCAAGAGACGCACTGCTGTGGCTGAGTGAGGCAATCAAGACAGTCTCTTTGAGGGAAGGAATCGATGAGACAAAGAGCTTTTGATTTCTGTCATATAGAAATGTTGTATTACTTAAACCTATCTTTGTTCCTCCTCCCTCCT
>NC_059282.1:3904769-3932269 GCF_017591435.1 Portunus trituberculatus
CTCTCCACTGCTTATCTTCTGTGATTCGATAGTATGCAATAGTAATGCGCTGAAATACTGCCATGTCTCCCTCCTCCTTTCATAAGTTAATCAGTAGGTATTTCTAATTCATCCCGTAATTATTTCACGTGTCATGTCCATTGCTTTCATTTCGACATTTTCTCTTGTCTGTGGAGGAGCTCGAGGTTGAAAAAAATCATTCCTTTCCTTCATACGTTTCCAATTACTTTTGATTACTCAATTATCCAAATTTATCTTCAATTATTCCCCGTTTGAGCCTCGATCAATACCCCATTTGGCCACCTCTTTAAGCCTTGCTAATTCCCTCACCATTCAGGCCAATCTCACCTTCATTCCCACAGTCAATCGGGGTCATTAACACCTGTAATTAACCTCATTAGGAGCAATTACCTTTCGGTCCTAGAGATGTGACCCTGGCATTCCCCTGGCTGGTCCAATTAGTCTATAGATTGGCTGAAGAAAAGGTCACTTGCTGTTTTCAAAGTGATTATGTTGTGTGCAGGAAGTTGTGGAGCTGAGGTGTGTCTAGTTAGTACTCTAATGTAGTTTGTCAATTATGTATGGGTTGATTAAATGCATGTGATTGTTCTTCTAATTGAGGTGTGTTGGATTGGCGTGTATTGTGGAGATCAAGGCAATTCAAAGGCACTGGTACTTGAATTTATCTATGTGTGAAGAAGAATAAAAGAATTAGTAATTGAAGTATAATTTAAATAAAGGAACTGAAGGACAAAACACAGGTTATTTACAATGTGGGTGTTATGCTCTATTATGCACAATGTTGTTGGGGAGCGAAGTAAGCCAAGTCATATGAGGGGAGAGGAGAAATAACGATAACAGTCACAAGGGAAAACTCCAACCTATAAATAATTCAGCGAGTAAAAGTATCTCGTTACATTGAATTGAACTGGAGGGCAGGAATTATTTAGAGGGACGGGTCGCTATTCCCACCAAATAATCCACTTTGTCCAACGTAACCCTAACTCACGACAGACACATATCTCCTTTAAATTGTTCAATATTTGAGCACAATCACCGTAACCTTTGAGGGAGAGGGAATAATTTAAGAGGCCACTGCTATCCGCCGCCTCTCCTGCTCCTTCCAAGAGGGCTGGCCGGATCATGGGCTCTTGCAGTATTGGAAACTAAGGTGATTTCTCATTCCGTTTAATAAATCCGTCTGTCCAGTGAGGTTACTTGGTTTTGATGGATTTTGAGCGTGTTTAGCGTTGACACAGCTGTAAATTATGTATTCTGAGGGAAAACGAACCAAGGGCAACAAAAGATTTTAAAAAATAGGCCTATTTGAAATGCCAGTTCCCTTAAAGACTGATATGGAATTAACCAAAAGTCAGGCACAAATGTCTCGAAACTTACATGTGTAGCAAATCATTCTCCTCGGTGTAAATACGCACTCCTGATAAACCTATGTCGGAATTTTGTCAGTAATTCGATAGCATTTCCCTAACACTTTCCCCGCAGAACGCCTGGTATGTTACGTCTCTGCTCCTCCGCTCACCAATCATTGCCTGGTGTCAGTGCGTATTCTTGATAGATGTTAGACGTTCGTAAACAAAGAGTGCGATTCTACACCATTGTTTCTTGTAGTTTCCATCTATTTTCTCGCTACAGTGCCTAAGAGAAATCCTTGTGTAGTCTTAGCGGATCACAGAGCTTTGAGGGATTACACATTGGCAGGGAGTCGGGTCGGATCCTTTGGGACCAGAAATTCAAGTTGTGTTTGGAGCCAGATGGACTTGTGTTGCATTATCAATTATTTAAAGGGCACTGAGCCGCCTTTGAGCTTCTTACACTTCTGGATTTAACGGGATATGCACGTAAGCGTTTTGAGTGATTTTTTATGCCCTTTTTATGCTTCCGGACTGTAGTGGAAGATTGTGTGTGCCTGGAGAATGGACTGGATGGGGCTTCAAGGTGCTTTATATCCCTGGATTGACTGGAGGGCGCATTAGGAAGCTATTGGGCTTTGAGATGCGGTGCGCGTGGCAGGGTGTTGTGGGCGTGACGTGGCGGAGTGACAAAAGGGACTTCCAAGCGTGGTAATGACGGCTGGGCTGACTGAACCATTAGTGGGATCCGAGGAGAGACTAGGATAAGGTGAAGACGCTTGTGACTGATGGTATCGAAGGAGGGAAGAAGATGGACGAGGTGGAGGAGGAGGAGAAGGAGAAGAAGGAGGAGGAGGAGTTTCTGGTGGTGGTGGTGATGGGAATTTGGTACGAAAGGAAGGTTGCCATGGTGATGAAGGAGGAAGAGGAGAAAAAGAAGGAGAAAGATGAGGAGAAAAAGGAAAAACAATATGAAAATCTCTCGAAATAAAAGTACATACGTTGCAAATCAAGGGGAAGGATTGAATAGAAAAATAAAGAATACAAGAGAGAGAGAGAGAGAGAGAGAGAGAGAGAGAGAGAGAGAGAGAGAGAGAGAGAGAGAGAGAGAGAGAGAGAGAGAGAGAGAGAGAGAGAGAGAGAGAGTAGATTTTGCCTTTCCTTTATCATTTCCTTCCCAGACATTCCTTTTTCATTCATATCATCCTATTCCTTCTTTTCTGTTTTCTTCTTGTATCTATCCTTTCATCGTGTTTGTTTTCTTTCCCTTTTTTTTCTTCCACTGCGTTTTTGTTCCGTCTTTTCTCTTTCCTTTACCATTTCTCTTCAACATCTGTCCTTCATTCCTTCCTCCAATCTTTCATTTTGACTTTATATTTTTCTTCTACTTTCGGCTTTATATTTGTGTTTTTTTAAGTCTTTATGTCTTTATTTGTCGATTTTCATTAATTCTCCGTCTTTTTTCATTCCCTTCTACTCATATTTCCTTTTTTTTGTCTTTTCTTCTCGTATAACTGGCTTAATCTCAAACTCGTCTTTTTTTTTAGCTTTTTTACTTCTTTCCCCTTCTTCCCTCCCACACCTTCACTCTTTCTTAAGGGAAATGGAATTCACACTCTTGTAAGGTGTTTACTCAGGGGCAAAGGGTTAGAAGAAAAAGAAAAAAGGAAAAGGAGAGAGAGCAAGGGAGGATGAAGAAAGAAACGGACGTGCGAGGAAATGGAATAACAGGATAGGGAAGGGAACTAGAAGACTGGGAAACAAGAAAAAGTAATGAAAATTGAATGGAACCGAAGAGGAAGATGGAGAGGAGAAATATAACGAAAAATATATGGAAGGTGAGGAGAGAAAGAGAAAGAGAAAGGGAATATCGTTTTGAAATGTATATAAATGAAAAAGTGGAGGAAAAAGACTGGGAAAAATGTGAAAATAGTTGAAGGAAAGGATTGCAGAAATGTGATAAAAGAATGGAAACTTGAAATGGTGTAAGAAAAAGGCATAAGGAAAAAAAGAGAAAGCAAAGGCAAAGATAAGAAGAGGAAATAGTTCATAAATGGCTTAGGAAAATCGTATAAAAGACAGGAGGAAAGATGAAAGAAAAAATTTAAGAAACTAATTAAAAAAGGGTAAAGATGAGGGGAAATGAGAAAGGGTTATGGGAAGAGAGGAAAATGTTGGCGTGCGCGGAAAATGACGTGAAGGAAAGGGGAAGTGAGGAAGGGAAGAGAAGATGTTCGATCTCTGATAAATATGTTGATGGGAAATTAGCTCAGACGATGGGAGTCGAGAGGGCACGAGGGGAAACTTAGACGAGAGGGGGGCGCTATCCATCACGACGAGGGGAACACAGGGAGAGAGTGGAGCCAAGGCTGCCAACCGTGCACACTCACGCCGCAGTGCCCACCGCCTTGAAGCAGACGTGTCAAATTATCTCGCCCATCACGCCTGCCAATCGCCTAAACGCCGATGATCATGCTTGCCAACCCTTCCGATGCGCACGCCACATGTCTGCCAACCGTGAAAGATGGGGTGTTACTTACGCATCGTTGGCAATACTTTAACGTACGCTTATTGAAATTAGTCTTTTTCTGTGTAGTTTTATTATTTTATATTGATGAATAATGAAGTAGAGAAGGGAACATACTTGGGTAAACGTGACTCGAATGAATTAATAAAGCTAATTTGACTTTAAGGTGATAAATTCGATGGTAAACTTCAAAAGAATGGAAAAAGAAAGGATTGTTTAAGGAAGTAACACTCAGAAATGTGACAACTACAAACTGGTGAGATGCAGAATCAATTTCATGATGTGAATGTTATGTTATTTCGTTCAAAGTTGACGTTTATGATATAAGAAATTAAAGTTTAAGAAATGTGATCATAGGTATAATGAAATATCACGTCATTACATCACAAAAAATATATCTGTTAACTTTAACCCATTTAGTACTGGAAAGCATTTTTACCATGAGTTTTGGGTATGACTAAACGGTTTTATTGATATTAGGAAGGGTTTATGGAGGTCAGAAGATTAATAGCCAGAGTCTTCACTATTTTAATCCTTACATGAGTTTCTGAAGCTGTATACAATCACCAAATAATAAACAGAATAAACGTGGAAACGCATCATGGTACTAAAGTGATTAAAGGCAGGACATTAAAACCAGCGTCACATTAGACACATCAACCATATTACTCTTGTCGGGAACACATCAACGTCCATAAGCGAATCACTACATAGTTTACTAACCACAACATTTTACGACACATTAAAGTATTCAGCCTTACTGTTTACCTTTTACTGTGCCATGTCACCCAGAACATCAGCGACCATAGACTTCAAATTTACTCTGTGTCTCTTCGTAGTGCCTGTAAATCATCCCTCTTGGTGCCAGCTTAAATAATCCAAAGCATATATATTACCCATAATCCTTCTCTCCCTCTGCCTCTTGCTTCCCTCCAGTATTCCATTTGCGATCAGATTCCCCACTTCATTCCTCTCTTCATTACATGGCGGGAAAACTTTAGCCATCTTCTTTATTGTAGCGCATGAAATAACCGTGAACATTATGACCATAAAAGACACCAACTCTCACGTTAAGAAGCCCCTCAACAAAGATCCGCTAAGCTATTGGTACCAGCTTCACTAATCCATTTATAAATTACCCATGACCCTTCTCTCCTTCTGCCTCAGCTTTCCTCCAGAATTTTACGATCAGATTCTCTACTCCATTCCATTGTTCTTCTCATTACATAGCAAAAAAACTTCAGCCGTCTTGCTTTTTGTAGCCCATGAAATAAACGTGAACATTATGATCTTAAAAGGCATCAACCAGCCAACCAACTAACATCAGAAAGCCCCTCAACAAAGATCCGCTAAGCTATTGCAACACACGTAAACTTCCCGAGGCCAGCCAGCACCAGCAGGAGGTGTTCAGGAAATGCCAACCCCACGGGGCGTGCGTTTGTCAGGGTTGCCACCGGATATATGCAGACAGTGAGCCGGTGGTGGGGAGGCGTGCCCGCAGGAGTACCAATACCGTGTAAATAATAGAGTCAGGGGTGTCAATATCAGAGACATACGCCATCTCCGCCCAGCCTGTTACTTTCCCTCCTCCTCCTCTTCCTCCTCCTTCTCCTCCTCCTCCTCTTCCTTTATTTAAACGTTTTTCGGATATCGTCTTTTTCTCTTTTCCTAAGCTTCCGTTTTTGTTCCTAATAAATTTTACGTTTAGTTCTTTAAAACACATCATAGCCTTCACCTTGAACCTTGCATAGTATCAATATACACAGAGAACACGCACACATACACCAGCACACCAAACAATAGTAACAGCAGCAGCATTTTTCTCCTTCAGTCTCTTATGTTCTTTTCACATCCTTTTAACTTGCGTCGTCTCCTTCCTTCCAGTCACACGTAGGGGAGATATGCCAGCCAGGGAGTTCGCCACGGCCTTCCTTGATGTGGTGGATCTGTGCGATTATCCTGACACTTGTGAATAGAGTAGAAAGCCATCACGCCTCTTTTGTGCTCCAGATTCACGCAAGGACACCCTCTACTTCCTCATGGGTGTCCTCATATCTATTATCTATACGCTTTGTTTTACTGAGAGAGAGAGAGAGAGAGAGAGAGAGAGACAAACGTAGTCAGGGAGAGACTAGGATAGATATTTAAACTGGAAACTAGAAAGAAATAACAAGGAAGGGAAGAGAAAAGAAACAGAGATGATACAGACGAAGACACAGAATGGACAGTAAATGAGACATGATGAGTAGATTGCTAAGGTAGAGAAGGGAGAGACACACAAATCCACGGAGAACCGGTTCGGAAATGAATATTAATCGCGGTATCGGATTAAAGTGACGGCTGGCTAAATAGGTAAATGGAAAATGTACATCAATCGGATTTACCTGAACAAAGATTAGCGACCAATCAGATTGTGAGATAATCTACCTCCATTTAGAGAGAGAGAGAGAGAGAGAGAGAGAGAGAGAGAGAGAGAGAGAGTATATTAACATATGTCGCGGTGTGGATAACTTCAATTCTCTCTCTCTCTCTCTCTCTCTCTCTCTCTCTCTCTCTCTCTCTCTCTCTCTCTCATACACAAAGTAGTTACAAAAACAACAATAAAAAACAAAAGCTACTACTACTACTACTACTACTACTACTACTACTACTACTACTACTACAACCACGACCACCACTACCTCTATTACACAACCACAGCATCAACTACCACCATCACGACCACCACCACCACCACCACCACCACCATTACAACGTCTCTTTTAACGTATCCTTGCCTTAGTACATTCGTTCCTTAGTGGCGACTCCGTTATTACCGCCGAGTTATCCTGTAGAGCATCTTATAAGGGCTGGAGGGGCGGGTTGGGCTGGCATTTATAGCTACTTGAGAGAATGAATATCTTCCCGCCGTGGGGAGAGAGAGAGAGATATATCAGCCGATCTGTTCCCTGGCATCAGATTGAGTTGGAATGAATGAGGAGGGAACAGGAAGTGTGTGTGGGGAGGTGAGTGGTGGGGGTCGCTTCCTATGTGGTGTTTGGTGGGAAATGGCGTTATGTGGTGATGGTAGTGATGGAGGTAGTAGTGGAGGAGGAGGAGGAAGAGAAGGAGGAGAAGAAGGAGGAGGAAGTGGAATGAAATGATTGGTGTTAGGAGATATAAGAGTACGTGGTGGTGGTGGTGATGGTGGTGTTAGTGCTAAAGTTATGAGTGTAGTAGTAGTAGTAGTGGGGAAAGAGGGGGGAAGAGGAGAAGGAGGAGGAGGAAAAGGAGGAGGAGGAAATGAATTGAAAGGATTGGTTTTAGTAAGAGTAAGAGTACTAAGTGGTGGTGGTGGTGGTAGTAATAATAAGTAATAGTAGCAGCAGTAGCATTTTCACTTTATCACAGCATTTGTTTCTCCAAGATTAAGTAATGTTATGTAAGAGATTCAATTAATATAGGTAGGTTCATTTATAGATGCGTATATGTGTAGATTCGCATTCTTTATAACACGAAGACATTATTTGGTCCTTTATTATTTCTGAATTCTAATCCGTTCTCCGATTTTTCTAATTTTGTTACTATAAGTTTTCTGTCATTTTGATGTGTGAGTGGAAGAAAGCAATTCATATTTTTCGTTAAGAATTTCTTGCGTTGTAGAGGAAGCACCAGCGAGAGAGTTTGTTCGCTTAAATATAATGCAAATAGTCCTGAGCTTTTGAGTAATAACTGAAATGTACTTAGTGTAAGTTACAAGGCGGTTATTCTCCTAATCACTGCTTCACAACCGCTGCCATCAATACACTGTCTTTCAACGCGGAAACAAAATGAAATGTTTTTGTTTCTTTTAGGGGAGAGTGCCAGCCAGGGCAAAATAAAAAGAATAAAAAAAAAAGATCCACTTGAGTGCTGGTTCTCTATAAAGAAGAAAAGTTTCAGCCAAAATTAGCGAGCATGTAGTCAAAACCATGCAGTACGCTCCGTCAAAGTGAGTCAATAGTAAGATTTTTTGTGACGTAATAATGTTATGAATACGCTGAGTGAGTAATTATTTCATAGTACTGTTTGACCGCAATCGTTCAGGTTGGTAATGATATGTTCATAATTGTTGTTGTTGTTTTTTTTTTCTGTGTGAATTGCAGATAATGGGAAAAAGGAAATTATTTTACGTTTTGCACATTTCTTTCATTTTTTTCTCTTATTTTCCTTTTTCCACATTTTTTTCATTTATTTTCCTTTTTGCACGTTTTTTTTCATTTATTTTAGTTTTGCACATTTTTTTTTTTTTCATTTATTTTCCTTTTTCCACAATTTTTTTCATTTTTTATTTATTTTCCTTTTTTGCACTTTTTTTCATTATTTCCTTTAATTTATTTTTTATATTCTTTTGGTTTTTTCCTTTAATTTCCTGTCTTACTTCTTTGTTTTCATACACTTACTGAAAACAAAGAATCTGGAAATCACTCCGGTGTTATTCATACATATTCATACATATCTAATCGACTTTCTTTACAGAACTCTCTCTCTCTCTCTCTCTCTCTCTCTCTCTCTCTCTCTCTCTCTCTCTCTCTCTCTCTCTCTCTCTCTCTCTCTCTCTCTCTCTCTCTCTCTCTCTCTCTCTCTCTCTCTCTCTCTCTCTCTCTCTCTCTCTCTCTCTCTCTCTCTACTACTACTACTACTACTACTACTACTACTACTACTACTACTACTACTACTACTACTAATAATAATAATAATAATAATAATAATAATAATAATAATAATACCATCACCACTGCTACTAATACCACTAACAACAACAGTGATAATAACTAATAACAAAAACAACAATGCCACAACAACAACAGTGATAATAATACAACAGAGAAAGGCAAAGCAAAGCCGCGCCAAGGTCCTCCCCTCGAGAAAAACGAGTATTACAATGGAAACCTTTCGGCCTCACCTGCCATTTACCTGAACAAATGTCCTCGCGTCACACCTGTCCCGGCCCACGCTCAGGTGCGACAGAACACCTGGCGGGGAGAAGGAAGGTGAAGCTGCGTGGTATTGGGGAAAATGATAAAAAAGAACTTAAGTCTGCTCTTATTGACAGATACACACACACACACACACACACACACACACACACACACACACACACACACACACACAGACATGAGAGAAGAGAGAGAGAGAGAACTCTTGATAAAAGGATGATGTATAAGACTATTGAGAACTAACTCTTGATTCTAAAGAGTAAGCTAGTTTCTCTCTCTCTCTCTCTCTCTCTCTCTCTCTCTCTCTCTCTCTCTCTCTCTCTCTCTCTCTCTCTCTCTCTCTCTCTCTAACCGTAATTTTATACATAATTAAATATAAAGATCAGTAAATCCCTTTGCTTTCATTAATCAACGAGTTTCTATAAGCGAACGAAGCATTCTTATTAACTAAAAAGCAAAAAGAAAAGCAAAAATAAGCTGGAGTATACTTTTTCTATATTTTCGTAACAGATTAGATGAAGATTGGCAGCTCTGGGTATTCTGGAAACGAAATAGCAAAGGGAAGATATTTAAGAGAGGACGAATTGGAATAACCTTCATGTCCCGCGGGACTAACCAGAAACCAAACGTAGTAAGAGCAATTATTCTGCCTTGCTGAGTCGAAATGAGACCCGAGTCGTTTACTTAGTGTGTGTGTGTGTGTGTGTGTGTGTGTGTGTGTGTGCGTGTGTGTGCGTGTGATGAAAAATGAAGATAAAGAGACTAAAACATTAAGAGACATCATTTCTTATATAGTACATCTCCCCGTCTTACCTTCCCTCTTCTCTCTCTCTCCTTCCCTTTTCCTCTCTTTTTCTACATCGCCTTTCCTTTTCCCTTTCTTTTTTTCTCTCCTCCTCTTCCCTTTAGCTTCCGTCCGTCCGCGACTGAAAGAGTAATTTGTTAAAAAAAAAAAGATTGATTAGGTTCCTCACATTACACTTCTTGAAGATTTGTGGAGCTCGCGCAGCCTCAATATACCACGAGAGGAGGAGGAAGACGAGGAGGAAGAGGAGGAGGAGTAAGAGGAGGAGGAGCAGGAGCAGGAGCAGGAGGAGGAGCAAGGGCAGGAGACTTAAGAGGAAGAAGAGAAAGAGGATCGCGAAGAAATAAAATATGAGACTGAAATATGAAGATAAAGTATAGAAAGCAGCTGGTGGGGAGAATACTGAGGAAAGAAAACGGGAACAAAAATGTCAAATGGAGCATCAAACTGAACGCAGAAGAAATGAAAACGAGACGACAATAACAAACAGAGTGTGGGAAGATACAGGAAAGGAAAGGCGGGGAAGACTAAAAGGCAAACACAAAAAGAGAGAAAAAGAAAAAAAAGAAAACGAAACCAAAGAGAACGTACGAAGGGAAGTAATGAAAACAAGCAAAAAACACAACAAATTCACGCTAATGTATATAAAGAGCCGAATGAAATGTGAAGAAGAAGCAAAGAAGAAAATGAAAATAAAAAGCAGGAAATGGAGTCTTTGTAAATCCAAAAGATAGAATTCAAAGGAAATACCAAAGAAAATAATGAAGATGGAAATAACTTTGCTCAGACAGAAGAGAATATAAAAATGGCCACGCATGGAAATCAAAGTGAAAGGAAGTAAATTGATGAAATAAGAGAAAATGAAAAAAAAGAGAGAAAACGAAGAAATTTAGAGTTAACGAAGCTAAACACGTGAAAAAATAATGGAGAATGAACGAGAGAGAGAGAGAGAGAGAGAGAGAGAGAGAGAGAGAGAGAGAGAGAGAGAGAGAGAGAGAGAGAGAGAGAGAGAGAGAGAGAGAGAGAGAGAGAGAGAGAGAGACCAATACACTAACTTGTGTGAAATTTTTAAAACCGAGAGAAATCCTGAAATATAATGGAGGAGGAGGAGGAGGAGGGAGGAGGTGGTGGTGGTGGTGGTGGTGGTGGTGGTGGTGGAAGAGGAAGAGGAGGACGGGAAATAAAAGAAGAAAAAGAAAATAAAAAAGTCAAAGGCGGGGAGAGAAAGCAGGAGTTAGGAGAAGAGGAGGAAGGAGAAATAAAAGAAGAAGAAAAAGAGAGAGAAGTCAAGGAGGAGGAGGAGGAGGAGGAGGAGGAGGAGGAGGAGGAGGAGGAGGAGGAGGAAGAGGAGGAGGAGGAGGTGGGAGAACAGTATTAGTAAATGAAGAGACGGAAGAGGCGGATAGATAAAGTAGGAGAAGGAAAATTAGAGAATGAGGGAGGGAGAAAATGATGAATTAGAGAGACAGAAAGATTAAATGCAAAAGAACTGAGAAAGATAAAAGAAATTAAAGACATCAATAAAAGGAATAATAGAAGAAGGTAGAACAGACGAAAATAAGTGAGAAGATGAATGGGAAAGACAAGAACTGTAAACAAGACATGAAAGAAGAGAACGAGGAGGAGAAGGAGGATGAAGAGAAAGATAGAGTAAAAGGACGAGGAGGAAAGAAAAAGTGAAAAAGAATGCGAAGGAAGAGGATGGGAAGCAGAATCAGAATAAGTGGGAGGAAGAAAAGAAAGAGTATGTGAGGACGAAAGAGGTGGAGGAAAAACAAGGATGGTAGAGAAGAAAAAGCGAAACAAGAGAAAGATAATTAGAAGTATGAAGAAAGTAAAATAAATAAATGTACATGACAGAGGAGAAAGAAGAAAAAGGGAAGTAGTGAGAGAAGGAGGACAAGAAGCACCAGGAGGAGGAGGAGGAGGAGGAGGAGGAGGAGACAGAGGAAGAAAGGAAGAAGGTGCCAGAAAGGAGACAGTCCCCAGTGCCATAATCTCTCGCCACGCCTTCCCACCTCTCATTTATCACACACACACGGACAAGCAATTAAGAAAATTAATGGTTCTTTTATCTGCGCCCTTCCTGCCACCACCCGCCAGGAACTGCGCCCGAGTATTACCACTGCTGGGATATTACGACTCCCCAATTCTCCCCTGCACTTCACCAGCCATCCCAAAGCCTCCCCAGGCCTCCCTCCCCAGCCAGCCTTCACTTATTAGCTTCCTCCAACCAGTTCCTCCCCCAGCGCACTTCCCCAGCCTCCCCAAGCGTGTCTCCCCAGCCTTCCTTCCCCTACTTAACTTTTCCGTTCAGGTCCTCCCCCAGCCAACCTCCCACGGGGTAAATAAATCCAAAATAAATCAATAATCCCACCATTCGTTCATAAATTCTCAGTAATCAATAGACTAAATAACGTGGATCGCTTTTTCTCTCGTTAATTAAAGAAAAAAAAGTTGATTCTGTAATTAATAGTGTGATTCTCTCTCTTCATGTGATGGATGGTTATTTACGTGACTTTTTGTTTATATATCACTTTTTTTTTCTTTACTTTGATTAATTAATGTTTGGTGCAGGTGAGGTAGTGGTGGTGGTAGTGGTGGTCCGTATTAATTTGCTTGACTGATTGATTGGTTGCTCGGTTGATTGTCTCGTTGTGTGGCCTTGATTGATGGTGTCTTGATTGTGTGTGTATGTTGTGTTTATTGCCTTCTTCTTCTTCTTTTTCTTTTTTTCTTTTTTTCCTCTTCTTCTTTTTCTTCTTCATTTACTTTTTCTTCTTCTTCTTCTTCTTCTTCTTCTTCTTCTTCTTCTTCTTCTTCTTCTTCTTCTTCTTCTTCTTCTTCTTCTTCTTCTTCTTCTTCTTCTTCTACGTTTGAACTTCACCAAATATAACTTTTGCTATTACTTTTAGACCTGTACTAGTTTCTTTCTTCCTCCTCCTCTTCCTCCTCTTCCTCTTTTTACTTGATAGTTTTGATCTTTTGCTGTAAGTAGTAGTAGTAGTAGTAGTAGTAGTAGTAGTAGTAGTAGTAGTAGTAGTAGTAGCAGCAGTAACAATAGTATAAAAGAACAAGACGAAGGCAGTAGTAGAAGTAGCATTAATAGCAGCACTAGCAACAAAATCTGCAGCAGTAGCAGGAGTAGTATTAATAGCTGTAGACATTTTTGTAATATTATGTTTGCACTGTAGTAGAAGTTTAGAAGTTTTATTATTAGTTTCTTTTCTCCTAAGTTCCTTCCTGACCCAGCATTGTAATCACCTCCTCACAGTTTGCTACTTTCGCATCTGTAGCTTGGAGACAGGAACCCCAACCCGCATAGCCAACACTGCTTCATCTTCACCAGGGAGAAGCATCGCCGTCACTCTTGCCTTCCGCCTCAATATTGATCTCGACACAAAACTCAATACTCGCGGTAACAAAGTAAAGAACTGGAATATTACTTCGTTACTCCTCCGCTCCACTGACTCCTCTTCCTCGTGTGGAATTGTAGGAGGGTTTCGATGATTCCTTTCATGTTTCATAAAAGCATTTAGTGATCATTCTAGGGCTGTTTTACCTCCTTTTCATCCCCTACTGGTGTTTTTTTTCTTTTTATTTATACCATGTGGGCTTTTCACGGGAATTTATGGGCTAAAGGGGATGCTTTTTGGGGTACCTCCTATTTCAAAGCCCACCCGCTAGGAAACCGTTGCCCCGAGTGAGGAAGCCCAACCTACACTCGGACCGTGGACAGGATTCGAACTCATGCGCAGGAGCGAAAAGATAACTGTAGGGTGTTTTCTCTCTCATTTTTGTTCCATCTTGTGTCTTCTCTTCCTCAAGGCTTCAATTGTAACCTTGTTTCGAGTGATGTCTTTCTGGCTCGGTAATGAAGGAAACTTGAAGGGAACTTTTGTGATAAACTTACTTAAAGAACACCGTGTCCTCCTCGCTGTCACTTTTCTTTGTATACAGACCTGCTTCATATTCACCCTTCTGTCCATCACTCGTTTATATGAAATGCTTATAAAAGAAACTCTCGTAATACATCGTGGAGTTTTATTTACCACTTTTTTTTTTACTGGAGCAGCTCGGGAGTTTAGATAAAAGATTTCCTCGGGTTACTTACAAAACTCAAGGCTCACTTTCCCTCCCTCAAAATCTTTCTATCATAAAAACTTTTAATATAACATTTTTGTGGCTTTACTTCCAAATATTTTCAAGCTTTTGTCCTCCTTAATTTGTGGAAATAACAATGTATTTTCCAATAACCTCTCTCTCTCTCTCTCTCTCTCTCTCTCTCTCTCTCTCTCTCTCTCTCTCTCTCTCTCTCTCTCTCTCTCTCTCTCTCTCTCTCTCTCTCTCTCTCTCTCTCTCTCTCTCTCTCTCTCTCTCTCTCTCTCTCAATACCGAAGCTTAATTTGATCTTTTTTTTTTTTCTTTTCATTTCAGAGGAGGAAGTGGCGGGGAGAAAGAAGCAGATTGGCAGGGTTGTTCTCAGGGTGTCCAGCGCTGCCTAGTTTTCAAGGGACAAGGTAAGGAAGAAAATTTTCCATGCTTTACGTCTTTTTAGCGATGAATTTGCATATACTTTTGCAGTTGTGCCTTATTTTGTACCGCTTTGTATTTTTACTGTTCCAAGTTTTATTTTTTTTTAGCTCTTTTAAGTTTTCTTCGTCTTGGTTCCAGTTGTTTCCGTTTTTGTTTATTCTTAAGCTTTTTTTCAACTTCTTTTTCTTTCTTCTAGTTATTTTTCGTTCTTATTTTTCTTATTATCTTGGCTATTCTTCATTTTTATACATATTTCTTTGTTTACAGTATCAGTTCTTTTAATTTTCTTGTGACTATTTTCTTTTTTCTTAATTTGTTTCTCCCCAGTGATGTCTTCATGTCTTCCTCATACCACCAACTTTCACGGTTCTTTGTTCACTTCTTTTCTTTGTCCGTCTTTGTTATCTTTTCATTGTGGGGTTTATCGCTCTTTTATCACCCATTTCCCTTTCTTCCTCCTTTATCCCTGTGTCTCTCTCACGCCCACCTTAGTAAGATGAGACGCTCTTGATGGTCTTTCTTACATCTTACCTCTTAACAGCGTCCTCTTGAGACCAAGCAACCTGACACCTACTTAAACCACTCCTCTTCTCCCTTTTCCGTCCCCTATTCCTCTTCTCTGTGTCTCTTTCGCTGTTCTTAATCCTATCCTCACCTCACCTCCCTCTCTGTCTTTGTCTTATATTTATTTCTCTATTTAAATTTTCATATTTCACTTACTTAATCCACTCCTCTTCTTCTCCTTTTCCGTCCCCTATTCCTCTTCTTTGTGTCTCTCTTACTCATCTCCCTCTCTGTCTTTTGACTTATATTTATTTCTCTATTCAAATCTTCATATTTCCCTGTATTTTTTTTCTCTCTGTCTTGTATATCTTCTCTCTAGGATTTTCTGTGATTTTTCCTCCTTTCCTCTTTTCATAATTTTCTTTCCTCTTCGCCATTCCTCTCCTCATACATGTTTCTCCCATTTTCCTCCTCCTCTTTATCTTGCACCTCGTTAATCCATCAATTCTCCCACATAACCCTTTCACATTTCCTCTTGTTTCTCTCTCCTTCCTTTTCTTCCTTTCTCGTCGCCTCTCTCTCCTCTATGTCTTTCCATATATTCCGTCCTTTATCAAAACACTCCTCGTCAGCGATATCATTCCCTCTCTCTCTCTCTCTCTCTCTCTCTCTCTCTCTCTCTCTCTCTCTCTCTCTCTCTGGCTGGGTCGGTCACTAGTTCTTTTTCTCCGGTTCACTTTCTCACGTTTTCCGTCAATAAGTGTCATTTGGTGCCATTGCTTTTGTCGTTTCCCATGAGGGCCATTTCAGACCCTCGTCCTCATCATAATCCAGTAAATGGCCACCGTGGAAGAGGCGGCCATTGAGTCTCTCTTGGCGATATTCTGCCATTACAGTTGAGACTCGAAAAAAAAAAAATGTGGAAAAAAATAGTAGTAGTTCTTTCTTAATTTTGCTTTTACTTTGTGTCTTTTGGAAATGTGGAATCAGAAGGGATGTTAGAGAGAGAGAGAGAGAGAGAGTGTGTGTGTGTGTGTGTGTGTGTGTGTGTGTGTGTGTGTGTGTGTGTGTGTGTGTGTATCTTTAAGCACTATTAATTTCATTCTCTTAATTTTGTCATAGTCATTTTTTTTTTATCCATACGAGAGTCTACTTAATTAAAACCTACTATAAATTATTTCTCACAGTAGTCATAGTTCACCTCAATTTCCTATGGCACTTTATTTCCCACGATAGTTAGTGCATTTCCCACGATACTTTATACCCAACGAAAATAAATATCTTCCTCTACAACCTTTTATTTCACTATTTTCCCTTGATACTTTCCATTCAACTTTTTTCACAGTGCGTCAATTATACTCTATACCCAAAAAGCTGTATAGGAATGGAGACAGCTCGCCACGTCAATATCACTCACTACTGTCTATCACTGTGTCTATCTGAGTGACAGTTCCCACCCCACTAATCCCTCTCCATGCATCTACCCTCAGTCTATTTTCCAATTTACCTGCGCATCTTACTCACCTGTCGAATCTGAATTAATCCTGACGTGTATGAATAATCTGTGTATCTCTGTCCTCTCTGTCTGTCTGTCTGTGTGTGTGTGTCTGTTTCTGTATTTGTGTTTATCTTGTCTGTCGATTTGTTTCTCTCTCTCTCTCTCTCTCTCTCTCTCTCTCTCTCTCTCTCTCTCGCTCTCACTCTCTTGGACGCAGTGACAAATCCTATCAACACCGTGTAATCCTCGAGTTGTAGGCGCAAATCCTCCATAAAGTGAAGTAACAAAGGTTTGAATCGCCCGAGAGAGTCTTTGTGGAATCGAGGAGTGTATAGGAGAGGATCTTGTTGCGTTTGTATTATTTCTAGTGGTGATTTTTTGGTGCGATGGTGTTTTGTATTTATTTGTTTTTTGTTTGTTTTTTGTATTTTTTTCAGTTTTGTTTGTTTTGTGATTTGTGTTGTTTGATAATTTTTGTTCTATATTTTTTATTTTTGTTGTTTTGGTTTAGTTTTCGCCGTTTTGAGGAGAATTGCTTGGGTTGGGGACACACACACACACACACACACACACACACACACACACACACACACACACATCAGTACCTCACTCCATAAAGCCTTATTCCCTACTCTCATACATACTCCTCTTGTATATTTACATTAATTACCACATAAAAAAAAAACATAAAATAAAAAAACACCCAATTACAAAACACGATATTTTTTTTTCATTATTTTCACAAGGGAGAGAAATTTCCCTTAACATTCCGGACCTCATTTCCCTTTAAGGTGCTCGCTGGCTCCTCTCCCCTCTCACCCAATTTCACGTTCTAAAAAAAAGGCAAGGCTGGTCTCCTACTCATTGTCGTCTCTCAGTTAAGTACACAGGGTCGTCAGTCTCCAGCGAGGGACACAGAAGGGAAATTGAATAGGAGCACGTGGAGTGACGACTTTTGTATGAAGGAAAGTGGGAAAAGTTTAAGTTACAAATGGGATGTAAAACAGAAAACGTACTGGGAATCTTGAATGGGAAGGGAACGCGGATAGCAGAGTTAATGAAAATTTAGGTCAACGAGAGGAAACGTGAAGAGGCGAGTTCAGATGGAAGGAGAGACTAAAAAGGTCTGGATTGAATGAATGTGGAATGAGTTGAGTTTAATGGTAGACGGACGTGGTGTGTGTGTGTGTGTTTGTGTGTGTGTGTGTGTGTGTGTGTGTGTGTGTGTGTGTGTGTGTGTGTGTGTGTGTGTGTGTGTGTGTGTGTGTGTGTGTATGTATTTGTGATACAAACTTACAAATTTCATGAGATACATAGTCATATATTTATATTTACCTATTCATCTTTCTCTACATCTACCTACTTATCGATCAGTGTATCTACCTGCCTTCTGTGTATGTAGCTCTTTATCTATTTATGTATCTGCCTGTATATCTATTTATCTATCTTTCCACATACATATAAAGCAGAGGAGGCTGAATGCAACAGCTATTCCTGTATTATTCAGCTCATGTTGGATTCAGAGGTTCCTCTTGCTTTTAATCTTGTCTGCGTAAAGGAGTGTATCCTGCCTGGCTTCACCACTGTACGCATATATATGTATATATATATATATATATATATATATATATATATATATATATATATATATATATATATATATATATATATATATATATATATATATATATGTTGCAGCGTATGCCCGTATATATTAATGTAGCCCTTGTGTCAGGTTCCGTTGTGTTGTGGAGGCCTTGCCATTACCCGGTCTGGCTTCCCCGAGGGGCCTGTATGGGTTCGCCGTAATTAACACGTTGCAATTAGGTCTTTGTAGCGGCGCCCACCACCTCCTTGACGCTTTACGGTGATATTATGCACTGTCCCTTACTAACGACTGGGGACAACTTCCGCGTGAGGAAGCAGGGAAGAGAGAGAGAGAGAGAGAGAGAGAGAGAGAGAGAGAGAGAGAGAGAGAGATTCGCTTTCCATATTAATCTTGTGTCTGTATTACAACGTTGTCCTTTCCAGGTTCTCTCTCTCTCTCTCTCTCTCTCTCTCTCTCTCTCTCTCTCTCTCTCTCTCTCTCTCTCTCTCTCTCTCTCTCTCCCTCTCTCTCTCTCTCTCTCTCTGTCAATTCATCTGTTTATCTTCGTCTCCATTCACTTGAGTTTTGTAAAATTCTGTGTTTCTTCACATGCCGGTCTCGCAATTGCTTGTCTTGTTCAAGTTGGTTTTGTGTTGCTTTTGGCCGCTTGCCTCCTGTGAGTGGGTTGCAGTAGTTGTATTACTCTGTGATTTTTCCAACCGCACTGCTCGTCTATCCGTGTTGCTTTAGTGGGGGTGGGGAGACGTGCGCGCGATGTGATAACCATTTATAAACTTTTGATATATTTTTTTTAATCCTTTGAGTTACTTGGCACATCTCTCCTTGAAGCATTTAACATTCGGACATTCCCTTTTATGGTATAGTCAATTTTAAACAAAGTACAAACCACATAATGGAAAATATATTCTTGTAATAAACTTTTCTTTTTCGTAGGTGCTTTAACCCCATCAGTACGAGAACGCGTTTTCCTATTTATTCTATTTATTCTGTGGGGATTAAAATAGTGAAGACTGAACCATTAATCTTCTGACCTCCATAAACAGTTCACAATTCTTACATACCGCAGTGAGAGAATTAACTATCTCTAACCAGTCGT
Organism: Portunus trituberculatus; assembly: GCF_017591435.1. Lineage (NCBI taxonomy): Eukaryota > Metazoa > Arthropoda > Malacostraca > Decapoda > Portunidae > Portunus > Portunus trituberculatus. The sequence continues at coordinate 3,923,673 of NC_059282.1, forward strand.
GAATACCTCCCACCTCTTCTCCCCAACACACTTCTACTCTTTTCTTTCAAGTAGTGCCTCTATTTTTACTCCATCGATCGCATGCCTCGTACCTGCCACTCACCATTACCGCCAGCCTCCACTATTGCACTGCTGGTTGAATGCATCCTCTAACCTACACATATCTCTCTTAAACCTTCATTAATGCCCTCATTGTATGTCTTTTATTGTTGAACTGCCTACCATGCTCTCTCATGCCACTAATGATTCCTCCCACACTGGTTTTCTGTCTGTCTTTGTGTATGCCTGTCTGTTTGCCTCTAAAGTCTCATTAATTTATATGTTTATGCCTTTTTTTTCATTTTTAAATCGTTATATGTTGGAAAGTTTCCCTTTTTTTCCCTTTCATTCAATTGGCTTTCACACATTAGTAGGTAAAATCTGATAATATTTTTATGTTTTACTTTTCTCACTAATTATGTATGAACTTGCACTCAATTTTCAGCTCTTAGTAAAGAATTTTTTGTGGTACATACGTGTATATGTAAATTTTTTTTTTTTTTTTTCAATTTAGTTCATTCATTCACAAGTTGATAAGTAAAACATAGAAATATTTGCAGATTTCTTTACTTCTCATACATATGCGACACTGCTCTTCACTTTTGACTATTAGAAAAAAAATGTCATGGGAATATTTTTATCATTTCTACGTCTCTGATTAGTATTTTACCTTCCTTGTCAATCAACACAGCGCATCTCTCGGCCAACGCTAATTCTACAAAACAAACCTTAGTCCCTCCAATCATTCTTTACGTGGCGAGTTTTCCCATTCCTTTCCCATGTGTTTCTTCTGTACGGAATTATTTTTTATCTTTTATTCTCTTTTTTTTTCTCGACCGTGTTCGTCTCCAGGCTTTCACGAGTGTCCAGCTGTCTTGCCGATTGGTAGAAAGCCGAACAGTTTCCCTTCATTCGGCATCTCTCTCTCTCTCTCTCTCTCTCTCTCTCTCTCTCTCTCTCTCTCTCTCTCTCTCTCTCTCTCTCTCTGGTGTTCTTTTAAGTCGAGAATATGCATCAATTCTATTCAGTCCTGTAGGAATTGTTTCTTTTTTTGCATCAGAAAGAGAGAGAGAGAGAGAGAGAGAGAGAGAGAGAGAGAGAGAGAGAGAGAGAGAGAGAATTAGCTTTGTTGAGAAGATGAGTTACAATCTTTTCTGGTCAAGTTTTCCTTTTTTCTTCCATTCTACGCCCGTGAAAGAAAGTTGGAGGATGGTAGAACAGAAAAATGTCCTAAAGATGGTCTTCATTGACGCCCTTCGTGGCCTGTTAAGCTGACAACCTTTTTCATCCATTAGAGAGAGAGAGAGAGAGAGAGAGAGAGAGAGAGAGAGTCATATTTTTTTATCTTTATCCTTTCGGCCTCCTCTCGTTAGGTTAGTCAGTCGTATAGTTCTCGTTCAGCTTTTTTTTCTTTATTTTTCTTTTTTTTAGTACCGTCCGTCTGAATTTGGAAGAATAGTGGAAATTTTTTAGCACTGAAGGGAAATATTTCGTCTCTCGCTATTGAGATCCAAGGAAATTTTTATCGGAAAATCTTGACCACAATGAATGACCGAAGAGAGAGGACTGTACTCGTTTCAACTTCCCAAACACACACACACACACACACACACACACACACACACACACACACCACAGTTACGCCTAAAGATGGCTGGGTGGGGACGTAAGGTAATTGGAGGTGTCTCTCAGGTAACAGACAGACGGAAAAATATTCACTGATTGTATTTGAGAAGCGAGAAATGAACCGCCTCTCGAAACATCGTGTGGCACTACTGGAGCTTCGAATCATAGAGAATTTGAAGCTTTCTCTGTTCGCTTCCCTTTCCATTCTGCTGAGGCGCACATTCATTCTCTCTCTCTCTCTCTCTCTCTCTCTCTCTGCTCTGCTAAAAGTGCTCCAAAGCTTCAAACATTTTCAAAAACCGTGAATCTAATATTTAAATCCATTCGTATTTAAAACTGATGAAGGGAATTTAATATATAATCTTGATTTTATTGTGAATGTAATAAAGATAATTGTCAGAATCCTATTGCCAACTTATTTTTCTTGTATTTTTTTTTTTTGCCAACTTTTTTGTTACATTTTTTTTTATCTCATACGTACGTCATGTCATTTGGCTTCCTTCATTTCACGACTGTCTACTTATTTCTATTAATTCTTTGAGCGTGGTTGTCCGGGTGTCTCCTATCTTTTCTATATGTATGAGTGTAGGTACTATGAATTCTCTCTCTCTCTCTCTCTCTCTCTCTCTCTCTCTCTCTCTCTCTCTCTCTCTCTCTTACTCAGAATTTTCATTTTTATCATCTCTTTTTTTGCGAATCTTCCATTTTTTTTTTCCTCCAAGAATAGAGAGAAGGTGTAAAGTCCTCAACAGGCGCCCTTCTGCAGGTGAAATATGACCTAATGCTGGAGGTGAAAGCGTTGGAGGGTCGTTGAGTCGTAAGCTGTAGTCGTGCTGGTGTGATAAGGTAGAAGTAGAAAGGAAATCGTAAAAAAAAAGACGATGGGTAAGATTCTGGTACCGGGAAGAGCTGAATAGGTGAAGTATTATAGTGATGGGGTGGTGAAGGAGATGGTGAAGGGGGTTTAAGGGTGATGTGTCGTTCTAAGCGGTGTTACGGAAATAGGGAATGATAGGAGGTGATGTGATGCTATATATGGTGCACGGTGTCATTGCGGTTGTGTTACGGGCGTGTCAGAGTAATGGTGAGTTATGTTGCCTCGCTGATGGTGTTGTGGTGATGCGATGGAGGGACACGGTCTTTTGTCGAGAGATGCCGCCAAGGACCGTGTTTTTCCACCACAAAGGAGTGTTTTTTTTTTATCCACAACAGAATGAATTTGCTGTCTTGGAATAGTGACTTAATTTCTTAGATCTTGTAATGAGGAAAGGAACGAGTTGTCTTGCTGCCGCCGCCTCAGGGTTCCTCTTTGTCAAGTAAATTGTCGCAAGGTTTAGGCATAAAGTTAACTTGTCTGAACGTCATAGAAAACGAGGTGAAGTAAGATGGGATACTAAATTGTAATCCTTAATCCCTGTAGTTTCCATATTTTTTATCTTTTCTATTTAGTGATTGTATACAGCTTCAGAAACTCATGTGGGGGATTGAAATAGTGTAGACTCTGGCCGTTAATCTTCTCATCTACATAAACCTTCCTAATGCCAATAAAACTATCTAATCACCCCTAAATTCGAGATAAAAATGCGTCCCAGTACTGAAGGGGTTAATAAAGTAAAATTGAAACTAGCACTCAAGTTACCATAAATTTGTTGGAGTTTTAAATTAGTGTTGTCAAGAATTTTAATCGAATTTAACCGATTAAAACTAGAACGGCCTTTGGAAAAACTAAGCTCCCCCGTGTTTACTTTTTTCGTCCCTCTCCATCTCCTCCAAGTTGGGTTCGCTGAAACAAAAAGAAGAGTGGGAAAAAATCAAGTAAGGAAACCCTCTAAAACTTTGAGTACATTTCCCTTAATGATAAAACTTTACGGCGGAAAAGATTTGTTTAAGGAAACTCCCCAGAACCTTCCTTATTGTATGTATATATTTTTTCCCTCTCTCTTCAGGATAGATAAACTTTTCCTACAATTCTACGACTCAAATCTTTTTTCATTTCTGTGTCCCTTTGCAATAAAAAAATATTTGTTTTCTACCTGCCGTCCTCGTTATTGTTCAGATATTCGTATTTGTATGACCTTAAACTTCGTGTGTGTTTGTATGTCAGTTCACAATACTTAGTTCCATTTTCTGCAGATTTCACGGTGTATTCATGTCGCCAGATTTGGTTTTCCTCGAATCAGATTTCATTCGGTCGCTGGAACTGTTGAGAGAGAGAGAGAGAGAGAGAGAGAGAGAGAGAGAGGAAGAGGAAGAGGGAGAGGGAGAGGAAGAGCCGCAATTCTCTTATTCTCCTCACCTATCTGCCTCCTTTCAACCAACACGCATTCAATTTTCCCATTTTACCACATTCATCCTTTCACAATCATTCCTGGTCTCGACTTTCCCTTCTATTATTATTATTTTTCATTTTCGACATTCACTATGGCCTCTTCTCTTATTTTAACTTCAATTTTCCTCTTCTTTTTTTCGCCATCATCTTCTTTTTCCTTATTTTCCATTTCCTCTTGGCGCGTCACGTCGGAAAACTGTTTTGTGATCCTTGACAGTAGTGGGGGGAAGGCATCTCCGTTTGTTGACATCTGAGGTGGGAGTGGGTGTGGCTGCTTGTCAGAGGGAGGAGACGCAGGGAGAGAAGAGGTACAAGGAGGAAGAGAAGAGAAGGAAGGAGATGAGGAGGGAGGCATGAGGCAGGGAGTGAGGTGGGTAAGGAGGGATATATATAACAGACGTGTATTGTCCATCTTACAGAAGAACTCCATTGTTGCAGTTGGTCCTCCTCTTTATGGCTAATGTCCAAGTGAGTTTTCTCTCTCTCTCTCTCTCTCTCTCTCTCTCTCTCTCTCTCTCTCTCTCTCTCTCCTGCGGAGGTAATTTGGGTAAGAGTCGTGGTTCTGTGTGTGTGTGTGTGTGTGTGTGTGTGTGTGTGTGTGTGTGTGTGTGTGTGTGTGTGTGTGTGTGTGTGTGGAGGACAGCTGGTGCTCGTATTATGAAAAGCATCACTGTGTTATAATCGTCATTTTCGCCATCGCTTGCGTCATTAGAAACAGCAACAGCGGCAACAACACAGATGCAGGGGAAACAACAACAGCAGCGAGAGAGAGAGAGAGAGAGAGAGAGAGAGAGAGAGAGAGAGAGAGAGAGAGACGAACGAATAGACAGAAGTAAACCCAGAATTACAGTCACAGCAATTTAAGGCGCAAATCAACACCCATGCTAAAATCACCACACACACACACACACACACACACACACACACACACACACACACACACACACACACACACACACACACACACACACACACACACACACACACACACACACACACACACACACACACACATACGAGGCTGCAGGTGACAGAGAAGGTTAGTCACTCGGCCACGATAGACTAAGAGCATTGCACCAACTCTCGCTCTATCTCTTCGATTAAAGGAGGGCCCGTCAGGAGGAGGAGGAGGAGGAGGAGTACCCCTTCAATCAGTGCAGCTCTGCTCTCCGTTCCAACAGAGATTTAGTTGTCACGCCTCTGTGCGAATTCATGTCGTGTGTGTATTTCGATGACCCGCTGCCGTGAGAGAGAGAGAGAGAGAGAGAGAGAGAGAGAGAGAGAGAGAGAGAGAGAGGGGGGGGGGATGCAGGTTGATCTATCGTACACTATATTTTTATAGTCCTGAATGTATACAGGACCCATGCATTTTTCTTCCCCCACCCCAACCCCATAAGCCTGGCGCATTGATGTTCCAGTATGACGCACGCACACACACACACACACACACACACACACACACACACACACACACACACACACGTTCAGTAAAAAAGGAAATATAACTAACACTGTAAACGCACGTCACTGTTTTTTCAAGACCATTCAAGCATTTTTAGTTATCAACATCATCACTGCTCTTATCATTCATTATCTTATCTACGCCGTTCGTAAAGCGAGGAGCATCGTTGAAATAAGTCTGAAACACGTTCGTTTGTCGGAATGGCGCTGCAGGACGGAGTGTTTGAGTCGCTGCCTTGTTTATGACGTCATGAGCAGAGCAGGTCACAGGGTGGAGAAACGTGTAGGAAATGTGTGTAGGTCACCTGCTCCCTCACGCAGGTCACGTCTGAGTCCCATGTCTGTTTCCATGTCCTTCGTTACTAGGACCTGCCGCGGCGCACACAGGAAGAGGAGGAGGACGGCAAGGTGGTGGTGGTGGTCGTGGTGATAGTGCTGGTGGTGATGGTGGTAGTAATTGAAAAGTGAAAATCAAAGATAAACCTGAAAAATATGGTGATTGATAGCATGAAAAAGTAGTAGAAGAAGAAGATAACGAGTAGATCGATTGAAATACATGAAAATAGCGAAGATTTCTATGAAAACCGCAAAGAGAAATAAGAAACATGAATATGGGAATTTGAAAGGAAAGGGGAGCCAGAGGAAACCAGAGCATTATTGCCTAACAGAAGCGCAGCACCGGGGAGCGCCACACAGCCATCACTTCAGATCCAAACTTTCCTCCAGCAAGGCGATCCATTATAAACACCATTAATGTGTTGCCGGTGACGTGCCGCCCGTTAGTGGCAATCTTCAGGGGCGCCGCCTCACCCGTCAATCTGAGAACACCTCGGGGACTCGGTATTCTCCTCGCCGTCACGCTCAAGACTTCCCTTCACCCTGACGAGGCGCAGACCCAACACAACTTCACCTTCAGACGACAAAGTTCAGGTTACGTGTGCAGTGCCGCCTCACGCTACAAGATGCTTGGTGGTGTACAAGAATTGGCAGCACTTAACACATTTCTCACATTTCGCCTTACCCTCTTCAGTAACAGGACAAGCTTTCATAGTTTTTTTTACTATTTGGTGTCTTTATGCAGCTTCAGAAACTTATATGTCGGGTTAAAACAGTAGACTCTGGCCATTAATCTTCTGACTTCCATAGACCCTTCCTAATGTAAATAAAATCGTCTAATCACAACCAAAAATCAAGGTAAACAATGAGTTCCTGTACTGAAGAGGTTAAGGTGGAAATAAGGCAGCGAATCACACTGTACTTCTCTCATCGCCCTAATTAAACACTGTTCGCCACGGATTTTGGCAAATAAAATCGTCTAATCATGCTCAAAACTCGTGGTAGAAATGCATCCCAGTACTGAAGAGGTTAAGCTGGAAATAAGACAGCGAATCACACACTACTTCTCTTATCACTATTAGAACACAGTCCGCCACAGGTTTCGATCCAATTTTTCTTCAGATTTTCCTGTTTGCATAAGGTAAATCTTGACGTGTGTTTGCATGTCCTAATACATCAGACTTTCCTATCTTCTGCCTCTTTCGTTGTGTTTTGACGTTGTTAGAATTAACTTTTCTTGATCTATGTTTTACCAGACAATTTCTCCACAAAAGAGACCTGACGTGTTTTGTTGTGAAAGAGGAGACAATATGAAGGATAATGATAAAAATTACAGGAATATAAGAAGGGAATAAAACTAAAATAATTCCCCAAACAAGCATACACACCACTTTAACTCCGAAACAAAGAGCAAACAATACACATTCAGGAAAGAACAGAGGAGAGGATAACGAGGAGGAGGAAGAGAAGGAAGACGACGAAGAAAAGAAAGAGAAATTCACAGATAGCCTTGAGTCCCTTTCTGTCCAAACTTGGCTCCATACTTGTCACTTCCTGTCTATATCGTGTCCCACCTGTCCATTAGCCCCGCCGCGCACCTGTCAGCTTGTCCCCTCATCAGCATTCAGTCCGTCCGTCTCCTTCCCTTCCATCCCATCCCTCTGAGCGAGTCTCTTTCTCTCTCTCTCTCTCTCTCTCTCTCTCTCTCTCTCTCTCTCTCTCTCTCTCTCTCTCGTCTTTTAAGTTAATTTCAGTTTCTTTCTCTATTTTATTCTGAATCGACTTTTTTTTCTCGTCTTTCTATCATTGTCATATTTATTTTATCGTTTGTCTGTGTGTATGTATGCCCATCTCTCTCTCTCTCTCTCTCTCTCTCTCTCTCTCTCTCTCTCTCTCTCTCTCTCTCTCTCTCTCTCTCTCTCTCTCTCTCTCTCTCTCTCTCTCTCTCTCTCTCTCTCTCTCTCTCTCTCTCTCTCTCTCTCTCTCTCTCTCTCTCTCTCTCTCTCTCTCTCTTTCGTTGAGATCAAAGGAGGACGGATATTATTCCTCCTGTGATCAGTTGGAGGAAGAAAGGAGAGGGAGAGGGAGAGAGGGAAGGAGAGGGAGAGGGAGAGGGAGTGGGAGGGAGGGAGGGAGGAGGAGGGAGAGGGCGGGGAAAGAGCCAAAAGTTAGCGTAAACTCACCTTCAGGGCGCCTCAGAGGGGGGCGTTTTTGAAGTCCTGCAAAAGAGAGAGAGAGAGAGAGAGAGAGAGAGGGGGGAATGGTGGCAGAAGTTGACTGAGAGAGGATCTAACTTGCTTCTGATCTAAAGGTGAAAGAGAGAGAGAGAGAGAGAGAGAGAGAGAGAGAGAGGGTGAAAGGAAAGACTCACTAGAAGGGACATGAGATCCTATGTTAAGATAGTGATTGTGGTGTTGTGGTGTTGTGGTGTTGTGGCGTTGTGGTGTCTGCTGGCTCGTTGTGGCGTGGTGGATGTGGTGGGAATGTTTTAACAGCATCAGGTGGTGGTAATAATGTAGCGGTGTGGCTGAGGGTGGTGTTTGCATGCTGGTGTTAGTGTTTGCTTGTGGGTGGTGGTGGTGGTGGTGGTGATAGTGGTGGTGGTGGTAATGACATTGATATTTCACTGCACTGTTTGTGGCTGGAATAAATTATCAGTAGTGAGAGAATGGGAGGGATAAAAAGTCAATGACCGTTATGATTACTTAAATATGGACAAAACTCCCTCAAATATGTGTCGTACCCAATCTTTCATTCATATTAATATCTGTAAAAGGGAATTTGATAACGCTGTAAAGAATCTGAT
>NC_059282.1:3937269-3949769 GCF_017591435.1 Portunus trituberculatus
GGAAGAGGGAAGAAGAAGGAGGAGTAGGAGAAAGAGAAGGAGGAGGAGCAGGAACAGAAGGAGAAAGAAAAGGAATAGAAAAGAGCTAATTTCTTGTTAATAATGAATATTCGACTTATTAAAGGTAAAGAGAGAGAGAGAGAGAGAGAGAGAGAGAGAGACGAACGTAAAAGAAAGAGAGATGGAGATAACGACCGGAAGAAAGATAGATGAAGTGGTGAAGGAAGAGAGGAGTTAAATGGAGGGAAAACTCGATAAAAACGGACGAAGAGAACGAATGAAGGAGAGAGAGAGAGAGAGAGAGAGAGAGAGAGAGAGAGAGAGAGAGAGAGAGAGAGAGAGAGAGAGAGACAGCTAATGACGAGGAGGGGAGGGGACAGGAAGCCCAGTTTGCAAGTTTTCTTTGAGTCACGACGCAGGAGATATAGGCTGAGAGAGAGAGAGAGAGAGAGAGAGAGAGAGAGAGAGAGAGAGAGAGCCTAGTTTCAGTAGACGCATTCGGGGAAGTTTTGTTGATGGGACGAGATGGGATGGGGAGGAGGAGGAGGAGGAGGAGAAGGAGGAGGAGGAGGACTAGGAGGGGTGAGAGTTGACAGGTTCTTGATATAGGAAAGAGGGAGGAAGATAAAATGTAGAGAGATTGAGAGAACTTGATGTATACGTGAGAGAGAGAGAGAGAGAGAGAGAGAGAGAGAGAGAGAGAGAGAGAGAGAGAATCAGTGCAATTAATGATATTCGAAAGCCTTAGTTACCGGTTATATAGTACTGAATAACTCAATAGCGGCTGACGATCTAATACATTCCTAACATATTTAAAAATTGAAAAATATAAAAAATAGCCTAAAAGTGTCACGTCCTCACTTCTGAAAAGGACAACAAAAGAGACTAACTGTTCCTGAGTGGCGCGTGTGGGGCAGCAACATGACAGTGCTTAGGTGAGTGTTGGGGTGTGAGGGTGCGCGGGGGAGGTGCTGCAGAGGGGCCCTGATGAACGGTTGGCAGGGGTGCAGATTGGCAGGGGCGGTGGCGACCCATCACACGTGCGCGACTCGCTAAGCAATAAACGTGTGTACTATTTTTCATTTTATATTAGTCTATGTTGTTATTGTTACTGTGTAGTGTTCTCCGTTCTCATCCAATTTATTTTGCATGCAAGAAGGTTCTCTGTGTTTTCTGAATCTTGTCGGTGCTCAAGGTTTTCAAATCCCACGAGGCCAAGCACTTTTCTTTACCAGAATTGTAAATATTATAATAAGCTTCCTTCATAAACACTAATTGTATTGCTTCATTCAGAGATAAAATTGACAAATATTTGAAAATTAACCGCAGCGGGCTCTCTTCTTGTCCGGATAATTACACACGTAATTCCTAACGATATTATTGTTTTGGATATTTTGTTCTTTCAGATAGACATGTAGAGTTCGCCGTAGAGTGAATAGTAGAATTTCTTCTAATTCTTCCCTATAGAAATTCCATGTCAGGTTTGCTATCTCTATATTTTCCATGCCATCGAAAGTTGGAGGGAGGGGTGAGTGAGGAGCCTTCTGTGCTGTCCTATTTCTCATCCTTGTAGCGAATTAGAAGTTGTCAAGCAGCCTTGAAAGACCCAAAAGGTCAGATGCCGTTTGGTTTTCCTTTGTATTCGTCAGTATTTATGCGCAAATGTATTCATATACAATATTTGTTGTCTTTCGTATACAGAAGGAATTTAATAAGGTGTCCAATGTTCTGCTTCCTACATTTATTATTTGCACCGAATTCCTCTCTTAATTTGCAGGTATATCAAATTTTTTCAGAATTACTCTTCTATTTTTCTCATATATATATATATATATATATATATATATATATATATATATATATATATATATATATATATATATATATATATATATATATACTTTTCTTTTTCCAAAGCGCGTGGATCTGGGCGGTAATTAGTGTTCTGTCAGCCATAGCCACCCGGGGAAAAATTTTAATATAAGGGGTGAATCGGTGAGCGCCGCCATGTTGACAGATGACGATCAAAGTGAAAATCACTCGTTTACGTGCACGAGCTTTTAAAAGCCGTCCTTTATTAATTAGAGTTTGTTTATTGGTAATGGCAGTGACTGTAGTATAGATAGTAGCGGTGGTGGTGGTGGTGGTGGTGGTAGTAGTAGTAGTAGTAGTAGTAGTAGTAGTAGTAGTAGTAGTAGTAGTAGTAGTAGTAGTAGCAGTAGTAGTAGTATAAATAATAGTAGTGGTAGTAATAGAAGTAATAACAGAAGTGAAAGCAGTTTTCTATTAGTCTTGCTGACGTGATTTCATTAATATTGAAGCATTAAGAATGTCAATCGAAAAAAAGAAATGATTAAAGTTTATGATTTATTAGATTTATTAGATGTTAACCCTCCTGATCCTGGTGTCATCCCACTTCATCAAATTAAACTAATTATATCTCTGAACTCCGCAGCTAGACACAGAACACCTTAATAGACACACCTGGCCTTGTGACTCACCTGGATACCCTCACTGTTCATCCCTTATACTCTCTCTCTCTCTCTCTCTCTCTCTCTCTCTCTCTCTCTCTCTCTCTCTCTCTCTCTCTCTCTCTCTCTCTCTTGTAGTCCAGTTCTATCTAGTCCAGTGTCTATCTATTTTGCTCCCTTCTGTCACTCCTCCTCCTCCTCCTCCTCCTCCTCCTCCTCCTCCTCCTCCTCCTCCTCCTCCTCTTCCTCCTCCTCCTGTCCCTCCTCCTCCTCCTCTTCACTCCCATCTTTTTCTTCCCCCTGTCCCCTCCCCCTCGTTTCTATTCTCAAGTTTTGCCGGAGTTTGCCAATTGAAGATTCTTTGGCTCATTTTCAAGTAAGAAGACAACCCCGAAAGTTTATTATTGAAAGAAAGACGAAAGACTTTGATTTCCACAATGACTGAGTGACTGACGGGTGGAGTCTCATATTCTCTCTCTCTCTCTCTCTCTCTCTCTCTCTCTCTCTCTCTCTCTCTCTCTCTCTCTCTCTCTCTCTCTCTCTCTCTCTCTCTCTCTCTCTCTCTCTCTCTCTGGATTAATCAAGGTTGAAATAATCTTTATGTGCATAATTCCCTCCACAGAAAATCATTAATTCTTAAGTTTTATCACACATTTGCTTTCTTCTTCTGCCTATTTCCTCACTTTCTCGCCTGGTTTATCCTCCTCCCTCACTCCTCTCATTTCTCTTCCTCTCCCTCCACTCCCACAAGGCGCCACTCCGTGAAAATATATTATAGAATGTAATGTAACTGACAACACATGATCGAGCGCCAAGGTAAAATATGCACAAGTATCTCGACATTATCTGCTTCGCCACTACCACCATTCTCTCTCTCTCTCTCTCTCTCTCTCTCTCTCTCTCTCTCTCTCTCTCTCTCTCTCTCTCTCTCTCTCTCTCTCTCTCTCTCTCTCTCTCTCTCTCTCTCTCTCTCTCTCTCTCTCTCTCTCTCTCTCTCTCTCTCTCTCTCTCTCTCTCTCTCTCTCTCTCTCTCTCTCTCTCTCTCTCATCTTGTCTTTATCTCTTAATCTTTGCCTTTCCTCCCTGTCTCTCTCCCTTCTCCATCCTTCATTACCTCCTTCATCCTTCTTTCTCTTTCCTCTTCATTTTATTTTTAAGAATTTTCCCTTGCTTTCCTTTCTTTCCTTAATACTCTTTTCTCTCTCCCTTCCTTCTTTTTCCTCTTTCTCTCACCCTCCTTCCTTCCTTTCTTCCTTTTTTCCTTCCTGCCGTGAAGATTTGACGTACTTAGATTCATCCCCCTCCTATTTCTTTTCATATAATTCACTCTTATTTCCTTCTCATGTCCACTTCTTGCTTTTTTCTTTCCCTCCCTCATTTTCTATCCCATTCCCTCTCCTCTTTCTCTCTCTCTCTCTCTCTCTCCTTCCTTCCCTCCAGACCATCACCTGTTGCTGCGTCCTCCTGCCTGCTAATAAACTTACCTGGTGCACCTGGCTCGCGTGTCGGCGGTAAATGAAGGTACCTGGGCACCTGTTGGATCACACCTGTTGGCTCACAAATTTAGGCGATTCGTGGATCTTTTATTTTTTTGAAAGTTTTTGAATCTTTATTTTTTTGGATAATGGTTATTTTTTTCTATTTTTTATGAATCTGCTGATCTTTGTGTGTGTGTGTGTGTGTGTGTGTGTGTTTCTCTTTGTCTTTTGTCACGGTTTTTTTTTCACGGTTTTGTTGTGGATGCTAGTATCAATCCTTTGAAGGCCACTTGGTACACTTCTGTCACTCTGAGAAGGCTTAACTTGTTCTACAGCCATACTGAGATGAAAAATGTATTCTTTTCTTCACCGCTGTCCTTCTCGTGGTTACATATAGAGACTTCACGCATTGCTTCTGGTGTTTCTGATTGTTTTGTGTCACAGTTTATGTATTAATTTGTAGTATGTTTTGATCTTTGCGTGTTATTTTAAGATGCGTTGTCTAAATTTCATAGTGTTTTCGGGATATGGCTCGTCTCATTTTTGGGTTAGTGTATAAATTATTGCAATATTCTAAATTTCTGTTGTCATAAATCCAGAGTTTCCTGAGATCTTTCTGTATTACTTGACGGTGTGTTGTCTTCTATATTTGAGGAAGTTCTATTGGATATGTTCCATCTCAATTTGCCTTATGTAACCAATGGAATATTTCACACCGACTTTGTATGTTGTCAAAAATCATAGTTCAGATTCTTGTGTATCATTTTAAGGTGAGCTGTCAATATCTGATGGAGTCTTGGGGGCACAGTTGATCATCTTACGTGTGTCAGGGATCCATATTTCGTGCAGGCCTTATAGCTACACCTGTGACTCGCCTCATTAACCTTTCAAGAGGCTTACATATTTCAGCAGCCACGCAATATCTGTCTCGCCTCATTAAAGAGAAAAGTTCACCTGTAATGCCATTTTATTAATTAATTAGCTCTTCCTGCATTACCTGTCCACCGTGATTTAATTGAGCGTTTCGTGTTATTACCTCAGCTAATTAAGAACCCTAATGTTGGCAGCTCGTTTATTTTACTTTACTTTTTTTCTTTGTGTGTGTGTGTGTGTGTGTGTGTGTGTGTGTGTGTGTGTGTGTGTGTGTGTGTGTGTGTGTGTGTGTGTGTGTGTGTTAAGCAGATATTTGTGGATAACTCAACACATTCAAGTCTCAAATTTTCTCTTCTTTCACATCCCTTTCCCACTCCTCGCTCTTACTCCTCCTCTTCCTCCTCCTCCTCCTCCTCCTCCTCCTCCTCCTCCTCCTCCTCCTCCTCCTCCTCCTCCTCCTCCTCTCCTCCTCCTCCTTCTCTCGATCCCCTTTCCTTTTTCCCTCCTCATTTCCTCTCTCGGAAGAAGGAGTAATTGGCAAGATCGGCTTAGTTTCTCTCACACGCCCCGCACTGCCGCTGTCCTTGGCATAGATAGTGATTCCCTCAACATTGAACGCTTCAAATTATTTCCTTCAACTTGTCACTACCACCTGACCTTGCCGTTAGAGAGTGTGGGAGGCAATGTTGGTAGAAAGAGCCTTGTTGGTGTGGATAATAGTGATTCCCTCAACAATGAACCCTTCAAATTATTTCCTTCAACTTGTTACTACCATCTGACTTTGCCTTTAGAGAATGTGGGAGGCAATATTGGTAGGAAGAGCCTTGTTGGTGTGGATAATACGAGTAGTAGGTGTCTAATTAAACTCTGAACTCAAAGTAGCGAGAGTTTTTGAAGCTTTAAAGTTGTTTTGAACTGGTGAACTGCAAGGTTGGGACGCTGGAATATCAGTGAAGGCATAGGTGATGTCCTGCAGTATCGTTTTAATAGTGTAATAGAGGTAAAAGTATGAAAATTACGTTCATTAGTGTGCATATGTTCGTGCATAGTGGTTAAGGGAAACAGGGGCAAGTTGAGACCTACAGTGACAGTTTTTAGGGACAGTTTTGAGGTGCGGCTGTAGTTCACTGGGTAGGAAGAAGCGGGAAGGAGCAGCGGGGACGAAAGATACGGAGATTGATGAAGCACTGATGAAATTTTAAGGAGAGGAGGTTGTGAAAAGTGACGATATAAGTCATGATGTTGTGGCCGCTCATTTATCTTATCTTCTTCCACTTACTGTCTTCTTGCATTCCTCCTCCTCCTCCTCCTCCTCCTCCTCCTCCTCCTTTGTCCTGGTTAGGGAAGAAGAAAGATACTGTTTATCTTTAATCTTCTGTGGGAAAGTTTAGTGTCACTTTGCAACATCTTTATTCCCCACCACATGCTTTCTCTCTCTCTCTCTCTCTCTCTCTCTCTCTCTCTCTCTCTCTCTCTCTCTCTCTCTCTCTCTCTCTCTCTCTCTCTCTCTCTCTCTCTCCTTCCTTCCTTCCTTCCTTCCTTCCTTCCTTCCTTCCTTCCTTCCTTCCATCTAGAACACGAAGAATAAAAGAAAATGGAAAACCATAAGCAAAAAGATATAATTTGAAAGGAGGTATTTGAAAAAGCTTAATTTATCATTCCATTTCCTGTTCGTCTTCTCGTGTTTGTCCACCAGCGACTCATGATGTTCCGGAAATTAGAACCAACACCAAGTCCTTAGTTTATGTTTGAGTTTCGCTTTGCGGGAGGAGGAAGAGGAGGAGGAAAGGAGGAGGTAGGTGTGTGCGTGTGTATGTGTGCCCGCCAACCTGGACTAATTACAGTGCAGGTACGCCTCCTTGATGAGTCACCTGTCCAAACTCTTAGGTGTGAGTAATTAACACGTAATTAACACGAGGCACTCAAAGGTATTTTATCGATGTCTTACCTTGACTGAGTCAACAAGATGCTCGCGGCAAAGCACCCGCTTGCTGGAAACCCGCTTGAGCCAATTAACCCACTGAGAGAGAGAGAGAGAGAGAGAGAGAGAGGGTCAGCTTTAAGACTTGAGTAAGTACACCTTAAGAATACCAGGTGCGAGAAAGGACACGATTACCTGGATACCTGTGTGCCCGCCAGGTGAGGTCGCCAGGTGAGCGTCGGCCTTAGCATATATATTAGTCCCCCGAGGACCTCATGTGCTCCATCCCGCCCTCCTCCTCCTCCTCTCCCGCGTGATGGATGGGCCGCTGCCTGGTGGGTGGATGAATTTTTGCAGCATATGTTACACCACACTGAAATGTATGACTTGCGAGAAAATATTTTAGTTTATCTTAGAAGCTCGACCATTTAATAAAACGAGGCGTAATTTGAACACCTTCCCATTATTTCTGGTCGGCCTTCAATACCTCATATGAAAACAAGACTTTGGTAAACCTTTCTATAAATAGCAAGCCATCTGGTATACTAAACAGGTGAGCCTCGTGGTTTAATTAAGTTTATGCCCCAAAGACCCATCAAAGAAACAAGAGAATAAAGAATCCTGAATTTTTTTGTCCCTTTCACCTTGTGTTTTGCTGCGTGGCATTGGTGGCGTGGCGCTTAGCGGGAAGGACGCCAGTGTTATGTGAGGCTGCCAGTCACTGCTGCCGGCTGGGAATTATGTGTTTGTGAATACAGCGGATCCTCGCCTCAATAAATTCAGCCAAATCCCGTGTTACCAAGGCGTGAGAGGAGGAGGAGGAGGTGGTGGTGGTGGTGGTGGTGGTGAAAGAGGAGGAGGAGGAGGAGGCGTGAACTGGTATTGCCGCTGTGTTTACTCTACTGCCTAATGTCCACTGCCAGCGGTGGTGTTGCCGTACCTACCATCTCTTACACACTGTTGCCAAACGTGTAGGTATAACACGGTACCTCAGTGTGTGTGTGTGTGTGTGTGTGTGTGTGTGTTTACGTATAGGTTATTTTCTCTCTCTCTCTCTCTCTCTCTCTCTCTCTCTCTCTCTCTCTCTCTCTCTCTCTCTCTCTCTCTCTCTCTCTCTCTCTCTCTCTCTCTTTAATGTATGTTGACTCGTGACCTCAAATTGGAACCATCTGGCGCTCGAATTTAGAAGTGCTGTACATGTTGATAATATTTATTTATCTAATTTTTTCCAGAAAAAAAGAAAATTGTTGAAAGTGTCCAAAGTTGTTAGAATTCTGGAACGGATATGAATTTCAGTCACGGCAAAAAAAATGTGCATTGAACACGGCAAGTGAAAGTTACAAAATTTCACACAAAAAAAAGTCAAAACAGAGAATGCCAAATTAAAGTAAAATGCGAAATAATAATTACTTTTAGATAGTAAACACACACACACACACACACACACACACACACACACACAGAGAGAGAGAGAGAGAGAGAGAGAGAGAGAGAGAGAGATAATTGAATATCACTAACAATAATAGGAACCACTTTTAAAATCGTAATAAAGAACACTGATAGAGAAAGAAGAATAGAAAAAAAACATCAGAAAAAATCAAATAAAGCAACGAATTCTGAGGTGAAGAAAAAAAAAACTTTCATCCACGAAGAGAGACAGACAGGGCAAAGTTTACCTGAAAATATCACCAGTAATTAGGCGTCAGGAGGACAGGTGAAGCGACCAAATTAGCAACTCGTCACTCTGCATTTTCCTCGATTGGTAAGGGGGAGGAGGAGTGAAGACTTTACCAGCATGGAAACATATGTATACCTTACCCCTTTAGTTGCATGACGCGTTTTCCTATTCATTCTCCGTACTATCTCGTGATTTTATACAGCTTCAGAAACTTGTATATAAGAACCTAAGAAAAGAGGAGTATGCAAGAGGCTATCAGGATTACACATGCAAGAGAAAAGCTACCTAATTCCATCTATCATCCCCATCCATAGAATAGTGAAGACTGGCCATTGATCTCCTGACCTCCATGAACCCTTCCTAGTGTAAACAAAATCGTCTACTCACACCCAAAACTCGCGGTAAAAATCCATCCCAGGAGTAATGCATCTATCTACCTTCTTTTCCTTACTTTTGGACACATGATTCTGGGACTTAAATAAAGCAGAAAGAGTGAGAGGGAGAGGGAGAGGTAGGGTAAGTCTGGACACCGATCTGAGCTTCAATATCCTAGCCGTGAAATATGTACCTGTTGCAATTAATTTAGGCTGAGAGGAGTCAAGAGGTGGCTGTGTATTGGGTGCTGGGTGAGGGGAGGGGCAGGAAGGATGTGGGTGAGAGAAGGGAAGAGAGAAAGAGGGTAAGGAGTAATGGTCAGGAAATTATAAGGAAAACAGAGAGAGAGAGAGAGAGAGAGAGAGAGATAATTCATAAACACTCTTTTTCCGGGAAGCTTTTAAATAAACATCATTGAATAAGGTGATTGAATATTATTTTATTACCTATCCAGTGAAAAGTCACGTAAAAAAGTTTAAAAAGGGAAAGTAAAGAAATTGCACCTTGGAAAATTAAGAAGGAAAATGAAAATGTGGCAGTAGAGACTAAAAATAGGAATAAAAGGGTAAAAAAAATGAAAGGAAGACAAAGAATAGGGCACAGAAAACCCACTTTATATGTAAATTGGGGATTTGAAACTAACCCTCCTAAAAAGTAGAAAAAACACGTAAAAAAACAGATCGCTCATACTTTTGCAGCTGTGATGTGGTGGTGACTAGTGTGGTGTGTGGTGGTGACTGGTGTGGTGCTGTGAGATGGCGATTAGTGTTTTGTGGTGTGTGGTGGTGATTGGTGTGGTGTGTGGTGGTGATTGGTGTGGTGTGTGGTGAAGTCTAATGTAGTGGGTGGTGGTGATCGGTGTGGTGCGGTGAGGTGGTAATTGATGTAGTGTGGTGTGTGGTGGTGACTACTGTTGTGTATGGTGGTGATTGGTGTGGTGTGGTGAGGTGGTGATTGGTGTTGTGTGGTGTGTGATGATGATTGGTACGGCGTGTGATGGTGTCTGCGTTAAATAGCAATGTCATTTTCTTTTCACTATTTTCTGTACTTTACTTTCCTGACGAATGAAAATTTTAGAACAGCTCTTATTTTTTTACTCTTACTGTGGCAATTGAAAAGATGAAAAAAAGCTTTACCTTCACTTTTTGTAGGAATTAAAAACACCAATCTCGCAATTATAAAAAGAGATATTTATTGTATTTTTCTATGATTTTCTTTTCCCTAGCGCGATTTCAAAACTTGAGAATTAAAGAAAAGCTAGAAATACAAAGCGAAACACTGGTAAATATCTTGTCAGCCTTACTAGAACAAGAAAATTCATTGCCACCCTTACTCCTAACCCCTTCCAGTACCATGACGCGTTTCTATATTCATTCTTCTTACTATTTGGTGATTTGTTACAGTTCAGAAACTTATATGGGGATTAAAATAATGAAAACTTTGGACATTAATTTTTTTACCTCCTTAGATCCTTCCTTATGTCAATAAAATGGGCTAATACTACACAAATTTAAAGGTTAAATTGTGCCCCAGTATTAAAGAGGTAAATATGTGTACTTATCAACCCACACACGGTTGTGACACCAGTTTCTTATGTCGTCAATAGTTACTCTCTTCTCCTTGTTCTCTGCGGAAATTCTTTATTCTTCACGAATCATCGGCTTTACTAAGAATAGGTCACTGTCACCTTTCTCTTAATAATGCACGTGCTTAATAATGCACCCTATACTGACAGCAGCTTCCTATGTCCACCAGCAGTTACTCTCTTTTCCTCCTTGCTCTCTCCGGAAACTCTCTATTCGTCACCAATCGTCAGCTTTACTAAAACAAGATCAGTTCACTGTCATCCTTTCTCTTAGTATCTCTTTTTTTCCACCTACACACTATACTGACAGCAGTTTCCTATGTCACTAACAGTTACTCTCTTTTCCTCCTTGTTCTTTACGGAAACTCTCTATTCGTCACCAATCATCAGCCTTACTAAACAAGAAACTGTCACCCTTTCTCTTAGTAATTCACGTGTCTCTCTTTTTTTCTACCCACACACAGTTCTGACAGCGGTTTCCTATGTCACCAGCAGTTACTCTCTTTTCCTCCTTGTTCGCTGCGGAAATTCTCCATTCTTCACCAATAAGAACTTTTTATTTGCCAATAATATGATCTTCGCCAAGTCCATTTTCTCTTCGCTTCCACTCACGACATTTTCTTACTCTCATCGATCACTTAACAGCTCAGACGCTCCCTCACCAGCTGCCCTCTCTCTCTCTCTCTCTCTCTCTCTCTCTCTCTCTCTCTCTCTCTCTCTCTCTCATTCATGTATTTATAGATATTGTTATTTTTTTATGGAAATTTCTATGTTTTTGGGGGGTATGTGTGTGCGTTTGCGTGTGCGTGCGGCACCTCTAAATCTTGTTATCAACTCTGACCTAAATCAAATTAGTACATTATAAAAAAAAGCTTCCTAATACCATCCGCACGAAGACATACGATAGGAAAAAAGAAGTAAGATATATGGATGTCAAATTCTAATCTGATATAATTAATCTGGAAAATTAATATCAGACCCAGATGAAGAATGAAAAATGGAACGAGGCTTAATTAGGTGGCCTTTCATCCCCTAAAAAACGATCAAAGCTTTGGGATTGTATGGAAGAGAAGTAGGAAGGAGGAGGAGGAGGAAGAGGAGGAGGAGGATGGGGATTAAAGGTTAAAGGTTGCCAATGAGTGACAGGGCGAAGGGAAAGTGCGAACACTCTTAACTACCCGTCACAGGCATGATGGACAGCCAACCCCTCTTCACCCACATGAGGCCTGCGTTGTTCCGGGTTGTGGTTGCGTCAGCGGGAAGAACTGCTGGCTGACTCAATCTGCCTTCCCTTGCTCTCACTCTGCCACTACCGTCTGACACGCCCGGTAGCTCAGTGGTTAGAGCGCTGGCTTCACAAGCCAGGGGACCGGGGTTCGATTCCCCGGCCGGGTGGAGATAGCCCCTGTTCACCTAGCACTGAGTAGGTACGGGATGTAAATCGAGGAGTTGTGACCTTGTTGTCCCGGTGTGTGGTGTGTGCCTGGTCTCAGGCCTATCCGAAGATCGGAAATAATGAGCTCTGAGCTCGTTCCGTAGGGTAACGTCTGGCTGTCTCGTCAGAGACTGCAGCAGATCAAACAGTGAAACAGTGAAACACACACACACGACAAAATATTTAAGTAATTCTTCGTAACATGTGGAATGAAGTAACAGTGAAGAAAGGAAAATGAGAAATGAATTAAGAATAAAGATGAATGAGGAATGAAATAGCAATGAAGGGAGAGAAATTACTCGAACCTTGATAAATAAAAGGAGAATGGAAGAAAGACAAGAGCTAAATATTAAAGTGAAGGAAATAAAAGGACAGGGAATAATATCGACATTAATATACAACAATAAAGCGATAATGTATATTTTTATGAAGTGAAATGAATAAAGCAGTACCAAGTAACCATGATTAGGTATTTAGCGACTCATCCATTAGGAAGGAATTATCACATTTATGAATTAATCAGCTCTGGCATCAGCTTCATTCATTAATATTGATGCTTTTTTGTGTTACTTTTTTTTATTTTTCTATTTATTTATTTTTGTGTTCACCTTCCCTGCGTATCATAGACTTTAAAAGACTTTATGCATTTTTTTTTTTTTCTCGTGTAATATAGTGGTGTCTCAA
>NC_059282.1:3954769-3969769 GCF_017591435.1 Portunus trituberculatus
AAACATAATTTCCTATGCTGTCTACTCTCCACTCCCATTATGTAACCTGCTCTCTCTCTCTCTCTCTCTCTCTCTCTCTCTCTCTCTCTCTCTCTCTCTCTCTCTCTCTCTCTCTCTCTCTCTCTCTCTCTCTCTCTCTCTCTCTCTCTCTCTCTCTCTCTCTCTCTCTCTCTCTCTCTCTCTCTCTCTCTCTCTCTCTCTCTCTCTCTCTCTCTCTCTCTCTCTCTCTCTCTCTCTCTCTCTCTCTCTCTCTCTCTCTCTCTCTCTCTCTCTCTCTCTCTCTCTCTCTCTTCACCTTCCTTCTACGCTTCACTCCCTTCTGTGCCTCTGTCCCTCTCTTCCTTCCTTCCCTGTCTCTCTATCCATCTCTCCTCCTCCTCCTCCTCCTCCTCCTCCTCCTCCTCCTCCTCCTCCTCCACCTCCTCCTCCTTTACTTCACGTATGCAAAACAGGTATCTGCAGCGAAGTGTTTATACGTCAAATTTTCATATATTTTTTCCTTCCCCTCCTCGTGATTCAAGGTGGAAACGAAAACATTTTCTTCTACATCCTCTCTCTCTCTCTCTCTCTCTCTCTCTCTCTCTCTCTCTCTCTCTCTCTCTCGCTCTCGCTCTTGCTCTCGTGTACGTATATGATAAATCTTTCTAATGTTTTTTTTTATTATTGATATTCTTTTTCAAATGTATTCAAATCTTATCTGTGTGTGTGTGTGTGTGTGTGTGTGTGTGTGTGTGTGTGTGTGTGTGTGTGTGTGTGTGTGTGTGTGTGTGTGTGTGTGTGTGTGTGTGTGTGTGTGTGTGTGTGCTATCTCATACTTGTCATTCAGTCCGTATTGGCGAGACTGGATATTATTTGTTCAGTTCGCACAGGTGAGAGATTAATCACTATTCAATTACTGTGCATCTGTTTGAGTCGTTAAAAAAGTTATGTGCGGTATTAGTGTCATATATATTGGCTGCTTCTAGGAGAGATGATGCAGTGTGTGTGTGTGTGTGTGTGTGTGTGTGTGTGTGTAGATGTAAGCGTTTCTATATTTGTCTCTATTTCTATCTCTTTCTCTTTCTCTCTTTCCTTTCGACTCCTCTCTTCTCTTTTCCTCTACCTCCTCTCCTCCTCTCCTCTCCTCTCCTCTCCTCTCTTCTCTTCTCTTCTCCTCTCCTATCTCTCTCTCTCCCTCTCCCTCTTTCCGTCTTTGAATTCTCTCACAAAACAGAACGACATAAAAACACATGGAAAACAAACCTAATCTTTCACCCAAAGGAAAACTATATAAGGCTTCACCGTTTCAAGCAACCCAATACTTCGCCTCTTAAGAATATTTGCTCGTCGTTACCAGGACAAACACCACTTGAGAATTAATTAAAGGTGTTGATAGCTGTGTTTGACTCCACCAGGTAAGATTTGCTCGTCGTGTACTGGTGGATGGAGGAAGGAGACGTCAGGTGTACGCGTCATGTGTCAGCGGAGGTACACCTGTCTCCTAGGTGAGCCAGGTGAGTGTAGCGTTGCTAGGACACCCGCCACCCAGACTTGAGGACTATGGGTTTGTCTTTCATCCTCTTGCTTCTCTTCTTCTTCTCCTTCTTCGTCTTCGTCTTCGTCTTCGTCTTCGTCTTCGTCTTAGTCTTTCGTCTTCTTCTTTTTGTTGTTCTTGTTCTTGTTCTTCTTCTTCTTCTTCTTCTTCTTCTTCTTCGTACTCATCCTGCTTGTCTTCTCCCTATTTCTGTCCCCGTCTTGTCTTACTTTACTTTGTTTGTTTGTTTTTTCGTTTTCCACATTCCTCATAGCAGTTTTCGTCATTTCTCTTCTTTTATTCTTCCTCCTTCTCCTCCTTCTCCTCACTCATTATCTATATTTTCGTCGTTCTTCTTTTATTGCTCTTTTCTTATTAATTCCTCTACTACTACTACTATATACTACTACCACCACCACCACCACCACCACCACCACTGTTGTCTTATCAATACCAGGAGCAACAGTTTTATTTTCTTATCTTCTTTCTTTGATTTTCCTGCATTTTCATTTTTTTTTTTTTTTCATGTAAGAGTGGAAAGTTGGCCATTGGCAATAAAAGGTTAAAGAAAGGCCCACTTGCTAGCCAGTTCCCATGCAGATCTGAAAGAGTTGGTTAGGGATATAATGTCTTGAAACCTCCCTCGAGTTGTGAAGATTAGCGGGATAGAGTAGTTCCATAAGTAGGCAACCTCATGGGAAGGCATAGTGGTGGGTGTCATTTTCTTTCCTTTTCTTTTTTGTCTTCTTTTATTACCTCTTCACCTTCTTCTTCTTCGTCATCGTCGTTATTTTGGTCGTTTTATTTTCCTCCTGCTTTTGCTTCTCCTCCTCCTCCTCCTCCTCCTCCTCCTCCTCCTCCTCCTCCTCCTCCTCCTCCTCCTCTTCTTCCTCCTCCTGCTTCGTCTCTCGTCTCAAGCATTTCTCTTTTATGCAATTTCTTCAACATTTTCTCCTGTAACCTTCCTCACAACATCTGCCTAACCTTATTTCATCCTTCTTTGCCTCCTTTCATGCCCCTCTTCCTCAACACTGGATGAGAGAGAGAGAGAGAGACAGACAGACAGACAGACATACACAGAGAGAGTGAGAGAGAGAGAGAGAGAGAGAGAGAGAGAGAGAGAGAGAGAGAGAGAGAGAGAGAGAGAGAGAGAGAGACAGACAGACAGACAGACAGACAGACAGACAGACAGACAGACACAGACAAAGAGATAGAGACAGAGAAACAGAGAGACAGAGACAGAGACAGAGAGAGACAGAGAGACAGAACCAGACACACACACACACACACACACACACACACACACACACACAGAGAGAGAGAGAGAGAGAGAGTAATCTAACACGAAAATGTCTCCTCTACTCGACATACCACGTTCCACTCTCCTCCCCTCCTCGCCAGTCTCTTCATAACGCTGCCGCCGCATTCCTTGCCGGAGACATTCTGCTCAATAACATTCCCTCCTACCAGAGTCTCAGCTTCGCCCGTCGCCGCCGCCAGCCGCTCCTCAATGCCGCCGGTTAGTCGCTGAATGGCCGAGACAGATATGGCCTAAGATAACTCATTTTTGCGTTTTTTTTCCACTTTTTTGTATTTTAGTATCGTTAGTCTGTGTTTTGTGTGTGTTGTGAGTGATTTTAGTTTTTCTTTAGTTCTTCCTTCTTTTTTTAGGGATTTTGTTGTGTTTTTTTTAGTATTTCTTGTATTTTTCTTCGTTTAGTGAGTGGTATTGATGGTTTCAGCTGCATGAATCACTCTCAATACACCTTTACTTCTTTCCACATCCACCTCCGATGTTGAAACTGATGAAATATTGCAAGAACTACAGTATTCCTTTTAATCCCCTTCTTTCTTCAATGCTTGCAATTTTTTTTTTTTCATGCATTAATTCTGGCGTACTCCGATGTTGAATATGAAATATTGCTAAATCCTTTCCTTTTAATCCCCTTCTTCCTTCAATGCTTACGGTTCTTCTGGTGTTAACTGTTCCTTATCGCAGTAGAAGGAATAAGGAGCTTTCAGTCACGCCAAACAAGCAGAAGAATTAAACAATACCGTGCTTACTTACGAAAAAGTGAATTGTGTTCCAGGTAGTGTGTGGCTGATTGGATGAGATATTGTCCTCTCAGCAATACTAAACTGATGTGTAGAAGAATTAGTACATAAATAGATAAAATGATAGATTGATGGATATATAGATCGATAATCACATAAATGAGAAGAGAGAGAGTGAAGAAGTAAGAGAGATTTGATTTGTGGACTGTGAGGAGAGAGAAAATATTGGATTGCTTAGAGAGAGAGAGAGAGAGAGAGAGAGAGAGAGAGAGAGAGAGAGAGAGTTGATAGATATTGGGTCACCTTAAGATTTAATATCCTCTGCCAAGAAAAGGGTCATGAATATATGATTAATTTTCAAATACTCTCTCTCTCTCTCTCTCTCTCTCTCTCTCTCTCTCTCTCTCTCTCTCTCTCTCTCTCTCTCTCTCTCTCTCTCTCTCTCTCTCTCTCTCTCTCTCTCTCTCTCTCTCTCTCTCTCTCTCTCTCTCTCTCTCTCTCTCTCTCTCTCTCTCTCTCTCTCTCTCTCTCTCTCTCTCTCTCTCTCTCTCTCTCTCTCACACACACACACACACACACACACACACACACACACACACGTCAATCTCTCATTAGTAATTAGAAAATAATTTACATAAAACACCCCAAAAACGGTCATTTGTTTGATCTACTGAGTAATTTTGATTATAATTATGTCGTTTCAACATAATCATTTCCTTTTCTTTCTGTTTTGCCTCATGGTTGTAGAATATTTTATGCGTAAGTTTCAATTTAACCCTTTCTGTACTGGGACGCATTTTTATCATTTAGTTTTGGTTATGATTAGACGATTTTATGTATATTGTGAAGGATGATGGAGGTCAGAAGATTAATGGCCAGAGTCTTCACTATTTTAACCCCCCACATAAGTTTTTGAAGCTGTATAAATTCACTAAAAATTGAGATTTGTGTACGATTAGACCATTTTATCAACATTAGGAAGCGTCTATGGAGGTCAAAAGGTTAATAGCCAGAGTCTTCACTATTTTAATCCCCAGTTAAGTTTCTGAAGCTGTAAAAATCCAAAAAATAGTAAGTTCTGGTACTGAAGAGGTTGAACAATACGTAAGTTGCTTTAATATAATCTAACTTAACCTAGCATGTATACATTGATTTTTTTTTTTTTTCTTCTTTATTCTTGTATCCCTCTTTCATATTTCCGTGGGTCATTAGGGGTGGTGATTTTAGTGCTGCTCCCCTCATGGTTAGTGGAGTCATTAGTGTTATTCTTTGTAATGCTTCTTTTCCAAGTCGTTACCCTCATTTGCTGGTGGCTCTTACTGTTTGCTCGTTCGCTTTCTCCACTCTTCGTCTGATACGTTTTCCCAATCTTTATTCCTTCTTTTCACTGGCGTTTTTCATTACTTTTAGATTTTTTTCTTGGAGTAATATCCTCTCTCTCTCTCTCTCTCTCTCTCTCTCTCTCTCTCTCTCTCTCTCTCTCTCTCTCTCTCTCTCTCTCTCTCTCTCTCTCTCTCTCTCTCTCTCTCTCTCTCTCTCTCTCTCTCTCTCTCTCTCTCTCTCTCTCTCTCTCTCTCTCTCTCTCTCTCTCTCTCTCTGGGTACTCTTCACTGTCATTCCTTCATTGCACCCACTCTCTTCTCCTTTCCCCTCGTACCTCCTCTCCATTTCCCTCCGTCTCCCTACCAGTCCCTTACTTGCCGACGAAGAGAGGTGTGTCAGGTCATTAAGTAAGGCTGCCGTCACTAATTAGTCGCGCAGGTGCTAAGAGACAGGTGAGAGGAAGGGCTAGAGTTAAAGGGAAGGCGTTCGATTGTAAAGAGCAATGTGTTATGAAGGTGAAATTTTAGTTAAGAGTGTTGTTGTTTTGTAAATCGTGTAAGGTGAAAGCTTTTTTTTTATTTTCATTTCTATTGTTGAATATTCGTAAAAGATTATGATGAAAAATGTATATAGTTTTTGGTTCATGTTTTGTCAGGTGTGTTTTTTTTGTTAGTATAGGTCTGGCCATTTGTGTGTTTTTCTTGTTAACCTCCTCAGTACCTTGACGCGTTTCAATATTCATTCTGCTTACTATTTGCTTATTTTATACAGCTTCAGAAACTTATGTAGGGGAATAAAACTGTGAAGACTATGGCCATTAATCTTCTAACCTTCATAGACTCTTCCTAATGTAAATAAAATTGTCTAATCACACCAAAGATTCATGATAAAAATGCATTACAGTACTGAAGGGATTAAAGTCATGAGTGTCTAAGCCTCTCTAAAGTATTGTATATTCTTTTTGTAGAATCTAAAGGCACAATTTCCAGGCGGCAAAAAATGTTCTCGTAAAGTCAAGTCAGGTAACAAAATGTGACTTCATCAAGCTCGGTAGTGAGGCAGGCAGGCACAAAGAAAGACGTGTCAGAAAGTGAAAAAAAACCCGTGAAGTAAACAACCATGGAAGAGCAAAAAAAAAAATAAGACAGAGAGAGAGAGAGAGAAAAGAGAAAAAAAAAAGTAAGCTCACCTAAGCCATGAAAGCCCCACGACCTTCTTCATTTCCAAGTTTGTGAAGGTCAGTCCAGCATGAACCTGACGTGTCCTTTGTGCCGCGGGGAAGACAAGGACCGGGAAAATAAATGAAGTCCGCTAAGCTAAGTACCACTCCATAAAGTTGAGTGAAAAATAAAAGTAGTTTAGGTCATGACACCGGCTGACACTTGGCTTGTGGAGAAATTACTCAGAGGAAAGTGAAAAAGAAGAAAGGGAAATGAAAGAAAAAGAAAGACAAACGATAGTGCTTCTGTTGTTTTTATTCCCTGCGACGGTGACGTTGTTGTTTGTATTTACGTTGGGTATATTTACGGGAAGTTTTATTAAATTTAGGGTTTTTTGTCTGTGTCACTTGGCTGCTTATTGCTCCAAACTTGCTCGTTATAAAGAAGTGTCAGGAGTCCTTTTATTTTCTCATTTTCACAAGATATTTATTATTCATTATATTTTTTACACAGTGAACAGTAAAATGAATATCCTTGGTAAATTTACTTTAATTATTTTGACTCAAGTAACGAAGAAATATGAAAAATTATATTCGATTTTTTCTTCTTTTCTACATTTTTTTCTACAGCACCGAGAGGCAATTTTGTGCAATTCACCAGGGAGATAACATGGTCAGCCCCTCCTATTTGTGGAGGTTAGCTGGCCTGCCTGTACCCATGGTGGCACACACAGGTAATTGAGTGACGCCATGGCAAAGGTGTACGTCACTCACGCCTCCCACAACTCGATGCAATGGCCGTCGAAGACAAAGTCGACAGAAGGCGTGTTGGTGTTTCTTGGCTACTCGGCGATAGCTTTAAAAAATGTCTTCCTTCTAGCGGGACTCGATCTGCCGTCACTGTGATAGCCACGTGCGAGCGCCGGTCAAGGTGGTGGTGCCGCCTGGTGTCTTTGATTCAGGACTCAGAGCCCGAACCGCGATATGTTACGCAGCATACCCATGACGCTTCTGACTTGTACCGAAGCTGCGTGAATTGCTCTTTCCTTTGTGGAATTCAGCGTTCACGTTCACATTTTGTGTGACTACATATGAAGCATAGATTCTTGTTTACTATTAGCTCAAGGCCATAACCCTCATGCAGGTGCATCATGAAAGCACCTTTATTGTTATCGATAGCGGTACTTATTTGATGAGACCAAGCCGATTTTAATGTAATAGGAAACACAACTACTAGAACCTTAAGGTTGTGACTGCACTGTATTAGGAAAAGGAGAACCAATGGCAGCAAAAGAGCAAAAGCGACAAGAGGAACAAATTTTAAGAACAAAATTATTCAAATTGTTTATCTCCTTGACGCGAGAATTACGCCGCGGGTCAGTCAGTCAGTCGTGCTCAGTCTCTGCCTTCGTCCGGGCCTTCTCTGTGCCCGAGGTGTGTTTGCAACTCCTTGTCCTTCACTGCTGCTAATCACATAAACCTTTGCACAGTCGTAGTGTCAGCGAGGACCCACTCTGTCTCTCTCCAGCCTCATTCAGCTAACTGTACGTTTTTCCCTCCCAGTGCATCTCCTTTATTACATTTTCTCTCCCGTCTCCTTGCCCTCATACTCTCTCCTCCTCCTCCTCCTCCTCCTCCTCATCTCCATCACCTTGCTCTCCTCATCCTTCCTCACCTTCCATTAAGGGAGAGGCAGGTGAAGGAGGTGTTGTAAGAGGAAGGGAAAGGAGAAGGAGGAGGAGGAGGAGGAGGAGGAAGGGTGTGTCCTCTTGTGAATTAAGTCTCTTTTGCTCCTGTCTCCTGATATTGGTCTTGGCGAGGCTTTCAGAGAGACTGAAAATCTTCCACCCTCTCTCCTTCCTTCCTTCATTCATTCTCTCTGTCTTTGTCTTCATTAACCCTTAACTCCTCTCTCTCTCTCTCTCTCTCTCTCTCTCTCTCTCTCTCTCTCTCTCTCTCTCTCTCTCTCTCTCTCTCTCTCTCTCTCTCTCTCTCTCTCTCTCTCTCTCTCTCTCTCTCTCTCTCTCTCTCTCTCTCTCTCTCTCTCTCTCTCTCTCTCTCTCTCTCTCTCTCTCTCTCTCTCTCTCTGTGTGTGTGTGTGTGTGTGTGTGTGTGTGTGTGTGTGTGTGTGTGTGTGTGTGTGTGTGTGTATGTGTGTGTGTTTGTGTAGGTGTGTTGTGCGCGCACTTCATGTCAACATCATTTCTTAGTTTTCTATTTTTCAATCAGACTTTTTTCTCTTTTTTCCTTATTTCTCTTAATCGCTTGTCCATTGCGTTCACCTCTCGCTGTTTTTCTTCGTGTTTTCCTGGTCTTTTCTTTCTCTTGCTTCTCATCCTCCTCCTCCTCCTCCTCCTCCTTCTCTTCTTTTTCCTCCTCCTCTTCTTCCTCCTCCTCCTCCTCCTCCTCCTCCTCCTCCTCCTCCTCCTCCTCCTCCTCCTCCTCCTCCTCCTTATCCTCTCTTTCATGTTCTTACCTTCACGTCTTTGAAAAAAATGTTAAAAAAAAGCTTAGAATCTCTGTTTTGCAAGGTTCGTAACACGTGTTCTTCGCGCTTCTTAAAAAGTCGTAATTTGCGCGGGAAACTTTCAAAAAATATTCGACGTCCCAGCAGGAGAGGGAAAACAAAGTAAGAGGAGGAAACTATGAAAATGTTAAAACTTTACAGGACAAAAAAGAAAGAAGGACGCAAGGACGAAAATGTGTTGGTGTTGTAATTAATAGAAGAGAGGGTTATAGACAGCGTGTTTTCCTCTTTTATCTTTTATTTTCTGGAGCACAGTGTTTGTTGTGCCCTTTCATGTTGAATGTATTAGAAAATGTTGTTTTTTATTTATTTATTATCTTTTTAGAGAGAGAGAGAGAGAGAGAGAGAGAGAGCTTACCTGTTTGAAAAAGAATGATATATTAAACAAACACACACACACACACACACACACACACACACACACACACACACACACACACACACACACACACACACACACACACACACACACAGTAGTGAGGACGCGAGAAAGAGAGGAAGGGAAAAAAAAGTCATATTTTAGGTTAAATGAGGGGAAAAAGTCCCAAAGGAGGAAGTAAACAGACAAGGAATGGCTGCGTGGGAAGGCTCAGCTAACCAATGGCATCGCGTCTCTCAAGGGCGAGGGAACTGAGAGGGAAAGCAACATGAGAAGTGATTGGCTGACTGGCGGGCTCTCTCTCTCTCTCTCTCTCTCTCTCTCTCTCTCTCTCTCTCTCTCTCTCTCTCTCTCTCTCTCTCTCTCTCTCTCTCTCTCTCTCTCTGTACTTGTTTTGATTTTCTTTTCTTACCATTTATGTTTTTTTCTTGTTTTTTTTTTTATTTTTTGTATACACGTTTATTTTAGAATTTGGGTTATTTTTTTTTTTTTCTCTTTTCGTATTTCATTACATATAATTTATTTTAACTTATTTATTTATGCATATTTCGTTTGAGCATATTTTCTTTTTTCCTTCCTTTAATTTCAACGGTGATTTCATATTCATTTTTTGCATTTCTTTATTTTTATTTCGTTTATTTTTCATTCTTATACATTTTCCAATTTTCATCGTGGCTTAATGAGTCTTTTGGAATTTTTTTTGTCTGTTTCATATTTTATTTTTTATGTGATTTCAACCTTATTTTTTTCATTTTTTATTTATCTAATTGCTGCACCGTTTTTTTTTTTTTTTCATATTCAGTCATCAAATTTCATCATGGCTTTAAAGAATCTCGTGCATTTCTTTATTTTTCTCTGTTTCTTCTTTTCTTTTCTTTTCTACGGTGATTTCAAGTGTTTTTTTATAATTTTCCTCACCTTTTTACTCATACACTTGTTTTCATTCCATTTTTTTCACACTGAGTCATTAAATTTCATCTAGTCTTGTGGATTTCATTATTTCCATGTTTCATACTTTCTTTTCCTTTTTTACGGCGATTTTAAGCTTATTTTTTTCATTTTTCTCATCTCTTTATTCATGCATTTGTTTTATTCAATTTTTTATACCCAATCATTAAATTTCATCATGGCTTTAAAGAATCTGGTGCATTTCATTATTTTTTTGTTTTATTGTAGCGATTTCAACCTTATTTTTTTCATTTTCCACTTATATTTATCCCTGCGCCTGTTTTTGTTCCAATATTTTATACCCAATCATTAAATTTCATCATGGTTTTATAGAATCTCGTGCATTTCATTATTCTTTCTCTTTTTTGCGGCGATTTCAATTTTATTTTCCTCATTTCCCTCATGTCTTCACCCTTGCACCTGTTTTTATTCCATTTTTTCATAGCCAATCATAAAATTTCATAGTGGCTTTCAAGAATCTGGTGCATTTCTTTATTCTTTCTATATTTGCAGCGATTCAAACCTTATTTCTTCATTTTCCTCATCTCTTTACCCTTGCAGCTGTTTTTATTCCATTTTTTCATGCCCAATCATTAAATTTCGTCATGGCTTTCAAAAATCTGGTGCATTTCTCTATTTTTTCTCCGTTTTCTCTTATCTGGGGCATTTTTGGAGCGTGGCGCCTCGTTAGGAGCTGGAGCAGGAGAATCATCGCTAGCGTCAAGGTGGGATTATAGGAACTAATTGGTTCTTGGGAAAGCCTCCAGTCTCTTCTCCTCTCCTTTCTGCTTGATGGTGGGCGTTCTTGCTATTTCCTCGATACTAATGATATTGGTGGTGTGTTGTTTGTGTTTTGGGTTCTGGTGGTGGTGGTGGTGGTGGTGGTGGTGGTGTTTGTCTTGTTCTTGTCCTTTGTCTTGTTCTTGTCCTTTGTCTTGTTCTTGTCCTTTGCCTGTTTTATTTCTTTTTTTTCTCTTCTTTTTTCTTCTTTTTGATTTCTTCTTTTCTCTTTTTCGTATTTTTCTATTTGTTCGTCTTTTTCGTCTTCTTTTTCTTCGTCTTCTTTTTTCTTCTTTTTTCTTCTTCTTTTCATCTTTTCTTTCTCTTTTATTATTATTGTTTTTTTATTATTCTTATTCTATTTCTTCTTCTTCTTCATCTTCTTCTATTTCTTCTTCTTCTTCTTCATATCGTTATTATTATCATCTTCATCATCATCATCATTATTTTGATGATGATGATGAAGAGGAGGAGGAAGAAGAGAAGGATGTAACGAAATATTCATGATAATAATAACGATGATGATGATAATAATAATAATAAAAATAATAAAAACAATAATAATAATAATAATAATAATAATAATAATAATAATAATAATAAGCAACAACAACAACAACAACAACAACAACAACAACCATAACATCACGAGGTATCCACACAGTCGCAACCAACAAGAACGTTTAGAAATCGCGAAATCACCCACTTCACACCACCACCGCCTTCACCACCACCACCACCACCACAATTAGCAATCACCACACCACCTCTACCACCACCACCACAACCTCTGACTTCTCTCGTGGCGGTGGGAGTTTCTCAGAGGAAGCTCCTGTGAGATTGAAAAATAATTGAAAGACCGCAAGGAATTGGTCTCCTCGCCTTGGTCTTCCCCGTCAGCGCCTTCTGCCCCGCCAGCTGTTAGAGACACGAGAATTGGACGTGTTAGCGGAAAAAGAGTCATTTGTGCACTAAAATTTCTTCTTTCCATCAGAGAGAGAGAGAGAGAGACAGGGGGGAGGGGGAAGTGTTTCTGCTCAAAAATGTCTTCCGTCCTGTCTGCGATTATTCCCAGAGAGACAGAGAGAGAGAGAGAGAGAGAGAGAGAGAGAGAGAGAGAGAGAGAGCGCAACCCTTTCTCCCCTCCAAGACACACACTAATTGTATTATAACTTCCCTTATACAACTGCCCTCTAGTCGAAGTCATGGGTGTGGAAGAGAGAGAGAGAGAGAGAGAGAGAGAGAGAGAGAGATGAGGACAGAATTTCACTCAGATATAATATGCACAGCAGGATCTTAAGTATTTCATTTTCTCTTCATAATAGATCTATATAATATTTCTCTTTTTCTTCTTCTTACATACATACATACATACATACATACATACATATAGATATTTATTTACTTATCTATTTATGTACATTAACAAATAACACAATTAATGAATATTGCACATTAATTAATTTACATGTTCCTATTTTTTTTTTTTTTTTTTTTGTACTCTCCATTCCAAGTTCATTCACGTTTATTTCCTTCTGTTGCAAATATCAAATCACATATTTTCCCTCACTAATCTTTTCCTCATCCTTCTTTTTACTTCTGTTTTTCTTTTTCTTAATCCTTCTATCATCCTCCTCCTCACTATTCTTCTCCTCCTGCTCCTCCTCTTCCTTATTGCTTTCTCCTTATCTTCTTTCCTCTTCCTCCTCCTCTTCTTCTTCTGCATCTTCTTTTCCTTCGAGCGCCCAGTCAACCAAGATTACATTTAAACTTTATCTTCGTCTTCCCAGGAGGTCGCGGGTTCAGCCATTTAAGTTCGTAAGTGCAATTGTTCCTCAGTTGGTTTTTTTTCATCCAATTTTTGTCCCTAACTCGCGAGATAGTGCTGTAGAAGCGAATGAGAGAAATGAGGAAAAGAAAATAGGAAGAAGGAATATCTCAGTGTGTGTGTGTGTGTGTGTGTGTGTGTGTGTGTGTGTGTGTGTGTATTCTTGGCATACACTCGAGGTATCACACAGTTCCCCTGAGTTGACGAAAACAAAAATGCAGGTGACAACTTCATACAAATTTCAGGAGTCAGAGTTGACACCTGACGAATATATTTTTTTTTTTTTTTTTCATCTTCTTCTCTCCTTCGATTCTTTGTGTGGTGTAGGACTGAAGGAAGGACGGATGGAACAGTCTCCTGCCTATCATGTCGAGCGAGATAAGGACACCCCTCCCCCCTCCCTCATTCCTCCCCCTAGCACCTTCCTCTTATCAGTAATGAGAGGGCGAAGACAGGATGACTGATAAGAGAGATAAAACATAACATTGTTGATGCGTTGTGAGAGAGAGAGAGAGAGAGAGAGAGAGAGAGAGAGAGAGAGAGAGAGAGAGAGAGAGAGAGAGAGAGAGATACAATGTGTGGCATGACAAGGCTTTATATATACACGGCCATCATAGTGGACGTATTTCCTAGGCCATGATCTGTGTGCTTCATCATCCCAAGGCCTTGTTCCTCCACACAAGGCCGCGGGGAGACCAGACGGGAGGGTGGGCTTGGTTGCATAGCTGGACGTGTGCAGTAGACCGACCAGAACACCTTCCAGACCACTGTGAAGAAAAACTTTTGAATCACTCCTGGACTCAACACAAAGGAAGACATGGAACTAAACTGCAGGTTTTTATATTAGAGGAGTGCTGGCTAAGGATAACGGAATTTATACATATACTAAATTGAAAAGAATAACAAAGTAAAGTAATGAAGAGTTACGAGAATATAGATACTTGTTACCTAATTAACCAAACTTTAAGTCATAACTCCTGGACACAAATAGAAATATGGATTTTTATATTAGAGGACCACTGGCCAGGAGGAACAATTTATATATATTCTAAAAGCAAAATGAAAAAAAGTAAGAAAATGTTATGAAAATATAGATACTTGACACCTAACTCAATTATCCAAAATTTTATCACTCATAACTACCTTTACCTCTTTCACAATGCTGGTGTCATTCTCCCTTATTGCTTTTCCGGGTATCTGGCGCACTTTTCCTTTCACTAAACTCTGAGCCGTCTCCTCTAATTCCACACTCACCTCCAGACGTAATCCTAATTAGAAATTGCAAATATTCTTTTCATCAACCTCTTTCCCTTACGTGATTATAAAGATTTCCAACATGTTTCTTAGTGCTGTGAATTGTTGCTTATCGCTGTGAGAGAGTATAGCAGTATCAAACATGTTCCTTAGTGCTGTGAATTGTTGCTTATCGCTGTGAGAGAGTTAAATAGAGCACCAGTGGCGGGGAAGCCTTGGTAGACAGACAGGCAGACGTAAAACAAACTCGCAGCAATCAAGGAAGATCAGATGTTGGAAGAAATTAGTTAATATTCTTCTCCCAGCTCTTAAATCATCTCGGATATCAAAACTTGTTGTGGAGAAGGAGGAGGGGAAGTTCTCTCTCTCTCTCTCTCTCTCTCTCTCTCTCTCTCTCTCTCTCTCTCTCAAGTGGTAGGAAGGACAAGAAGAAAAGGAGAAAGAAAGAGCCAAGAGAAAGAAGAGAAAGAAATGGTTTATGTTGATGGATTTTATTTTGTCGATATTTTCCTTTTTCTCTCTTCCACTTCCTCCTCCTCCTCCTCCTCCTCCTCCTCCTCTCAAGAAATAGTCTGGCACTCAATTCAGCTCGCAGGGAGAGAAAATTACCTCCGTCATCTCCCCCTTTCCTCCTCCCAATCCAATGTCAGAGTAGCTCTCCCTTTATGCTCCTCTCTCTCTCTCTCTCTCTCTCTCTCTCTCTCTCTCTCTCTCTCTCTCTCTCTCTCTCTCTCTCTCTCTCTCTCTCACTGACGGAGCTAGACAGATGCCGTAAATATGAAATAAAATCAGATAATTGGATACTTTTGCTGGTTGTGACTTAGGAGGAGGAGGAGGAGGAGGAGGAGGAGGAGGAAGAATATGGCAAAAAAATGAAGAGGAAGACTGCGAGGAGGAGGAAATGAAGGTGGAGGTGGAAGACGAAGAATAAAAATTAGAAATAAGATGAAAAAAGTGTCTGGGAGAGATTGCTGAACAGGAGAAAGAGAGAGAGAGAGAGAGAGAGAGAGAGAGAGAGAGAGAAGAACAGGAAGTGAGGAATGTAGTTGAGAATAAAAGAAATCAAGAAGGAATGGTTACGAAAACTAATTATTGAAAAATGTTGGTGTGTTTTTTTAATGGAAAGTATTAATTATAAAGGAAATAGAAAGCCAACATGTTATTTGCATTTCTGAAGGCCAGTTTTTCCATGGAGTTCATTTTCACTTTTATTTTTTCTTCTTTTCCTCCATTT
>NC_059282.1:3972269-3987269 GCF_017591435.1 Portunus trituberculatus
CAATTTGTTTTTCTTTTTTCTCATTGTTATTCCTTTTTTCTTTTTTTCTCTTTATTTGTTTCCTTTCTCTTCCTATGCTGATTTTCTGTCATCTTTATTTATTCCCCTCGTTCTCCTCCTCCTCCTCCTCCTCCTTCTCCTTCATTTCTTTCTTTTTTATCTTTATATCGTGCCCTGCATTCCTCATTTCCTCTTCTCCTTCCCTCTTCATTTCTCCTTTCTTCCCCTTTATTTCCTCTCTCCTCTTCTTCTATCATCCTTTCCTGTCCTCCTCCTCCTCCTCCTCCTCCTCCTCCTCCTCCTCCTCCTCCTCCTCCTCCTCCTCCTCCTCCTCTTCCTTCTCTCTTTTTTTTATCTTCATTGCTTCATTCCTCCCATTATGCTCCTATCCTCCTCCCCCTCCTTCTCCTCCTCATCCTTCATCTCCTTCTCCTCCTTCTCCGATCCATCTCCTTCCTTCTCTCCTTCTCCTCCCTTTCCTCTTCTGCCTCTCTCGTTTCCCCGGAGATAAAAATTTAAACGCATTTTCTGGAGACTCTGAGAGGGAAAAAAAATCTCCTTGTTATTGATGAAGACCTCAGACCAACGAAAAACAGACAGAGGGACCGATACAGGTAGACTTCGATAGATTGACAGACAGAGACAGACAAATAGACATATATACAGAGAGAGAGAGAGAAAGATAGAGACAGACAGACAGATAGACAGAGATCGAGGTGTAGACTGTCGTGTGGTGAATGTTGATACTGAAGGGATAGTGTATTGTAGCGAATCTTTTTATGAATTATGATACGTAAGGGAATTTTGTACGCTGTTTATGAAGAAAGGAATGATCTAATATAACCTAACCAAACTTGAAACTAATTTAACTTTAACCAAACCAAACAATACCTTACCTAACCTAACCTAACATAAACCAACTTAGACCTAATGTAACCTTACCTAACACAATTTCAACCCAACCTAACCTTACCTAACATAACTTTAACGTAACCTAACCTAACCTAACCTAACCAAACTTAAACCAAACCTAACCTTACCTTAGCTAACCTAACCTTACCTTACCTTACCTAACCTAACCTAACCTAACCTAACTTAAACCTAACCTAACCTTACCTAACCTAACCTAACTAAACCTAACCTAATAAACAGATGAGTACAATACAAAAATATGAAAGTATTCGAAGTTTATAAGAGGAATGCATAGAAATTTCATCTCGCGTATGAATGAAAAAGTAAAAAAAATACAGATAGAGAAGGAGGAAATAAAATAGAAATAATAAATTGAAATAAAATACCACAGAATAATTTGTATATTTTGAAAGAAACATGGAATCAAACAAGAGAGAGAGAGAGAGAGAGAGAGAGAGAGAGAGAGAGAATATGTAATAAAAATGGGCTGTGTTTAACGAAGCAACACTCAAGGTAACAACAAGGTGAAGTGCAAGGTAATGAGTAATCAACCGATATTCAGCCTCTAATTATCCGAGGCGCCCACGCTTAATGATGTATGGTTGACCTGACACAACTGCGCGCGTGTCTGTCTGCCTCTATGTGTGTGTGTGTGTGTGTGTGTGTGTGAGTGTGTGTTAGATTTATGATTTTCTTCTTTCCTATTGATTTTATATTTGTTTTGATGGAGGTAGCAGTAACAGTAACAGTAGTAGTAGTAGTAGTAGTAGTAGTAGTAGTAGTAGTAATAGTAGTAGTTGTTGTTCTTGTTGCTGTTGTTGGTAGTGGTTGTGGTGTTGATGATGGTGTGGCTATAGATTCACATATTCTCTCTCTCTCTCTCTCTCTCTCTCTCTCTCTCTCTCTCTCTCTCTCTCTCTCTCTCTCTCTCTCTCTCTCTCTCTCTCTTAGCGGATTACAATAACATCATTCCCCGGTTACTCTTGAAAGAAATAAAAGAACAAAAAAATATCATGGGAGGAGAGAGAGAGAGAGAGAGAGAGAGAGAGAGAGAGAGAGAGAGAGAGAGAGAGAGAAAGTGGAGAAGGGAGTTTTAGAATTAAGGAAGAAATAGAAAAGGATGAGTTAGGAGATGACGGAAAGTGAAAAGAATGAGAGAGAGAGAGAGAGAGAGAGAGAGAGAGAGAGAGAGAGAGAGAGAGAGAGAGAGAGAGAGAGAGAGACTTTTCCTTTCTTTTGCAGTCGAATCTTTTCATGGCAAAGAAAAGAAACAGTAATTAAACAAAAGGTTCGTCCCATCTGTGTCTTGGAGCGAGACGACCATTGCTGAGAGGAGGAGGAGGAGGAGGAGGAGGAGGAGGAGGAGGAGGAGGAGGAGGAGGAGGAGAGTGCAGAGAGCGAAGAGAAAGAGAAGAGAAACGAGAAGCATATTTGAGAAGAATGAATAGAAAAGAGACGTAGAGAGAGAGAGAGAGAGAGAGAGAGAGAGAGAGAGAGGAAAAAGCTTTTCTTCCCACTCACTACCACGGCCTTATTATTTACTACGTCCTCCTCCTCCTCCTCCTCCTCCTCCTCCTCCTCCTCCGTGTCACCCTGCAGATCAGCGGCCACAAGTTCTAATAGAGGTATTTATTTCCCAGTGGAGGGAAGGAGGGCTCTAATGCACTTCCCCTCTCACTTTCCTCCTCTCCTTATCTTCTCCTCCTCTTCCTCCTCCTCCTCCTCCTCCTCCTCCTCCTCCTCCTCCTCCTCCTCCTCCTCCTCCTCCTCCTCCTCCTCCTCGTATATTGTGGAGAATCGAGGACACATGATTTATTTCTACCCTTTCCTCCCTCCCTTTCATCCTCTTCCTCCTCCTCCTCCTCCTCCTCCTCCTCCTCCTCCTCCTCCTCCTCCTCCTCCTCCTCCTCCTCCTCCTCCTTCCTCTTCCTTCCTCTCCAGAAATCGCAAGAATATTAGAGAAGTGGTTTTGTTTTTCGTCTCTGTTCAGGTAAGAAATATTTACCGAGAAATCTTCAGGGCCTTTAAAATACTTACATGGCCGCGCGTACACACACACACACACACACACACACACACACACACACACACACACACACACACACACACGAACTCGATGATAATTGGATAAGTAAAGGAAAAATGTAAGTTTGTGGTGCTGAAACAAAAATGTGAACCACGTTATATTTTTTTTTTTTTTGTCGCGTTTCCTAAGTATAGAAGAACATTATTGTGACGGACGCCATCTTTGTCATCTTCATCATCATTATCATCATCATCGTCGTCATCATCATCATCATCATCATTATTGGTGTTATCATTATCAGTATTATCACCATTAAGGTTTCATTGTATCATTTGTATAACTCTCTCTCTCTCTCTCTCTCTCTCTCTCTCTCTCTCTCTCTCTCTCTCTCTCTCTCTCTCTCTCTCTCTCTCTCTCTCTCTCTCTCTCTCTCTCTCTCTCTCTCTCTCTCTCTCTCTCTCTCTCTCTCTCTTTCACTATCATCACTATTGTCATCACCAGCCAGCTGCTTCAACTGTCCACAGCAATTAGTTTACGTAGGCATGATCGAATAAGTCTTTCTCTCATCTACTATTTTCCGATCTGCTTTAGGACCACAAAATTTTTACCTCATAAGTTCCTGTTTGTTCCTTAACCTTCACTCTTAAATTTCCTTCATACTAAATCGGTAACATTTATTTAAGTCAATTCGCCTAAATAGTATATACATTTCTCTGGTGAACTCTGGAACTCTCTACCTGCGTCTGTATATCCAGTTTACCATGACTTGACTTCATCTAATAGGGAGGTTTCAAGACAT
Source organism: Portunus trituberculatus (assembly GCF_017591435.1). NCBI lineage: Eukaryota > Metazoa > Arthropoda > Malacostraca > Decapoda > Portunidae > Portunus > Portunus trituberculatus. The sequence continues at coordinate 3,976,007 of NC_059282.1, forward strand.
CTATCCCTTTTTTTTGGCTAATTTTCTCGGACCTGTAAGGAACTGGCAACTTAGTAGGGTTTTTTTTCGTTTTCTGTTGGCCTTGATCCGTTTTTCCCTCTTGCGTAAAAGAAAATCAGATGGAAAAATATATTAACCTAAAATATGAGGAGTAGCTTTTGTAGAATTTCAGAATATAGTGTGCCAAAATGATATACCCTTTGACTTTCACTTCCCTGAAATCTGAAAAAGTAAATGAGTAAATGAATAGATAAGTAAATAAATACGAAATATGTTTTTATGTCGCTTTTAGAATATCAACCAAATGTCTCCTTCGCCAACAGTTGCAGTGCTACCACCATTCCCGCCACCACCATTACTACTACCACCACTACCACCATTCCTACCACTTACACCACCACCACCATCATTCTCACTACAACCATTACCACAACCATTTCTTTCACTACCACTCTCACCACCACCATTCCCACCAGTATCCCTTCCACCACCATTCCCACCACCACCATTCCCGCCACTACCACAATTCCTGCCACCAACATTCACCACAATCAGGCTCTCAACTCACCTGTGCCGCCAAGTTAAGGTGTAGAGAGAGCCGACTTCTGTGAGGCTTAACTTCGCTGCCCCTTGTTATTCTCTCTCTCTCTCTCTCTCTCTCTCTCTCTCTCTCTCTCTCTCTCTCTCTCTCTCTCTCTCTCTCTCTCTGCCCTTCCTTCCTCAAAAAACACGTAAATAAACTTGCCAACAATTTTTTTTTCTATTTTTAGGTTATTTTTTATACGTGTTTTTTTTTTCTCTCTCTTCCTCTCCCATACATTCACTCCTCATTTCCTTTCATTTTTCCCTATATCCTATACAAAATCTGTCATTTCCTCCCTCTCCCCTTCCTTTCCTCCTCCTCCTTTCCCCTCCTTCCTTCCTGACTCCTCACCTCCCTCTCCCTCACCCTCTCCTTCTCCCTCACCCTCTCCCTCTTCTTCCCTCCCTTCCCTCACTTAGGTCAACTTGGGGGAAGTTTTTCTCCACTTTACCTCACTTAGCGTCTGTCCTGTGTGTGTGTGTGTGTGTGTGTGTGTGTGTGTGTGTGTGTGTGTGTGTGTGTGTGTGTGTGTGTGTGTGTGTGTGTGTGGTGGGAGTACAGACCTCCCTACTTGATTAAACATTTTTCCCGCTCATATTTCTAACTTCAGTAATATTTCTCAATCCTTTTACATGGTTCTTAAGATGAGGTCAACCTTTTTAGATGGAGTGATAGGGAGGGTGTTATAGGAAATGTAGCAACAAGGAAGGAGTGGCGATGGGATGGGGAACATGGAGTGGGTTTGAGAAAGTAAGTATTGGGAGACAGAGAACATGGGTGAAATAGGATGAAGAGGATGGAAGACTGGTAAAGTAAGAAAGAGAAGTACAGGTGTAGATAAATTAAAAATGTGGCTTAATTGACTCGTTACCTGTGGCTAATGACATTTACCTATTAGAATCCTTTAAGTTGTCATGTCATTGTAGCTAAAGGTAATGGTAGAAAAGCTAATCCATCAAGTTTATAAGAGTACATATTTATTCTCGTGTCTTTTATTCTTTTATTTCATCCTTGCTAAAGTGAATAATTATATAAGAAATCTTTATAAATATTTTCTCTTCGCCGTTCCCGTAAACATGTTGAGAAGCTTGGCAGGGGGAGAATCATGAGGCAGGTACGAACAGAGGGTGGGAGGGAGAGAGAGAGAGAGAGAGAGAGAGAGAGAGAGAGAGAGAGAGAGAGAGAGAGAGGAAGGGAATGGGTATATAGATAAAATGTTGCATTGTTTGAGTGTTAACATATATTCTCTCTCTCTCTCTCTCTCTCTCTCTCTCTCTCTCTCTCTCTCTCTCTCTCTCTCTCTCTCTCTCTCTCTCTCTCTCTCTCTCTCTCTCTCTCTCTCTCTCTCTCTCTCTCTCTCTCTCTCTCTCTCTCTCTCTCTATCTATCTATCTATCTATCTATTTATCTATATATCTATGTGTGTGTGTGTGTGTGTGTGTGTGTGTGTGTGTGTGTGTGTGTGTGTGTGTGTGTGTGTGTGTGTGTGTGTGTGTGTGTGTGTGTGTGTGTGTGGTACATTTTGAAGAATTACTATTGATATTTTACGCTAAACGAAGTGTGTGTGTGTGTGTGTGTGTGTGTGTGTGTGTGTGTGTGTGTGTGTGTGTGTGTGTGTGTGTGTGTGTGTGTGTGTGTAATTTGCCTGAAATGAAAAGCTTAAAGTAGGCCGAGCATTACATACTGGGAGCCGAGCACATAAATTCCCCGCTGCTGCATTGCATTGGACGTGAGGTTATTTATTTTATTCAACACACTTGCTCTAAAACTCACCTGGCTGATGGATCAAACTTGTGGGCGTGCAGGTGGCGCGGCTCATCCACTGCTAAATGATTCCGCTCCACCTCTTTGCTCTTCCACAATTTTCTTATTCTTTTCTTACTCTTTTCCTTTTGTTTTATTCTTCACCATTTCCTGAAGCGCAGTTAGGTTTCAGTCTTAACCCCTTCAGTACCATGACGCGTCTTCATTTGGTGTTTATATACAGCTTCAGAAACTCTTGTGGAGGATTAAACTAGTGAAGACAGTGGCCATTAATCTTCTGACCTCCATAGACCCTTCCTAATGTCAATGAAATAGTCTAATCATACACGAATCGTAGTCAAAAATGTGTCTCAGTACTGTAGGGTTTAAATTTTAGTTTGTTTACTTATAGACTTAATTCTCCTTTTGTTTTGTTCGTCTAGTTTTCTTCTCGCTATTCTGTTACTTAAATTATTCAGTTTCTTCTATTCACTCTTCTCATTTGTTTTTTGTTTTTTTCTTTATCTTACAGCGCTTCAGGGTTTTACTTTTAAATTCTTCGTTTGTGGATTTATAGGCAGGATTATTACTCTTTCGCGTTTTATTGTTTTAAGTTCGTTTTTTTTTCCCTAAGCTGACGAGAACACGTGTAATTTATTAATGTAATCTGGAATACTGTGGAAAGCTTCTATTCTTTCTTGTGATTTTTCTATTTTTTTCTTGCCTTTTAATGTTTTCGTTCTGCTCATCCGTTGTTTAATTATTGTTTCTACTCTTTACTTCTCTGTTTTCTTCATGTTTTACTCCGAACGCGCAGAAAAGAAAGGTAAAACGGTTAATTGTGTATTTTCCAGTCTTAAGACCTATTCAAGAGTCATTAGTACGAGCGTGAAAGTCTAAAAGCTTGTTGGAGATAGAGAAAAATTGGGCAGCGGTGAAAGAGTTAGCCTCAGTGCATTGAATAGCGCCAGAATAGAGTGACAGACCGGATATTTACACAGAACACACTTTCATACAAGCAAGCAATAATATCTACGAGTCAGACTTATTTCATGTGAGATGTTTGTGTGTTATGAGAGAGAGAGAGAGAGAGAGAGAGAGAGAGAGAGAGAGAGCGAAAATGATGATGGCAAAGACGAATGACAAAGCAAGATACAAGGAAATATTTGGCGATAAACATGAAAAGAAGAAAAATGAGGAAAAAATACGAAGATTTTTCCCTGCTGAGAGAGAGAGAGAGAGAGAGAGAGAGAGAGAGAGAGAGAGAGAGAGAGAGAGAGAGAGATTATTCAGAGAAGCATATATAAATTTCAATGCAACACCAGATGGGCAGACCAGATCCAAATGCAATAAGATTCAATCAAGTGTCTATCTCCCACGACTCTCGACTCTGGGACAGGAGAACCTAGAACCCGTTTTCTTTAGAAGGAGGAGGAGAAGGAGGGGGAAGGAGAAATAAGACAAGGGTTTAATAATTCGCCCAGATAACTTCAGGGTTTCATCAATGGCAATCAAGATGAGCCTCGCCTTCCCCCTGAGTGTTTCTTAATGCCCTGTGTCCTAAGTGACGGCTTTAGGAACGCCATATATTTTTGAGCAGAAAATAGGTGGTGATTTTTGCGTGGTTTAGCGAGAGAGAGAGAGAGAGAGAGAGAGAGAGAGAGAGAGATTGGCACAGTAGGAAAACTTGATGAAAGAGGAAGCTTTAGTTATTTATTGCTTGTCACTCATGTATACACTCTCTCTCTCTCTCTCTCTCTCTCTCTCTCTCTCTCTCTCTCTCTCTCTCTCTCTCTCTCTCTCTCTCTCTCTCGAAAGCATCAGAAAATAACGAAACTTTTCCTCGCAAAATTAAGAATACTTCCCACACAACAAAAAACTTTCCTCTTAAGTGTTTTTTTTTCAGCCTTTTCTTGCCTTAAGGAGAGTGTTTGTGTTGGTATAATTTATTCATGAAAGCAAAGTGAAGCCGTTGTCTTCTTCGCCTTAGAGAATATTAGCTGAGTGAGTTCTCTGCCTCCCATTTTCACGGAGAATCTAATTATTTTTCGTGTGTCCAGGAAGTACTATACAATCTCCCTCAACATTAGCCCTTCAGTACTGGGACATATTTTTACCTTGAGATCTGTGTACGATTAGACCATTTTATTTATATCAGGAAGGGTCTTTGGAGGTCAGAAGATTAATGGCCACAGTCTTCATTATTTTAATCCCCCACATAAGTTTCTGAAGCTGTATAAAATCACCAAATAGTCATCAAAATTAATATAAAGATGTGTCATGATATTGAAGAGGTTAATGATACTTGACATGATTTTTGTATTTTCTTAAGATACCTGTTCGCATTTATATAGTTAGTAATTAGTTATTATTCATGCTATTGTTGTTTCCGAAATGTATATGAAAACACTCCATATCTTAGAGTCTACCAAGAGAACAGGAATGAGGAAAGAAAAGAATGAAAAAAATATAAAGAAAATAATGAAATGATACGATACATTTATGCACATTAGGACATAACTTAGAGCTTAAACTGCGAATACAAATGTGAAAGGAACATTAGCCGAGATAAAGACACAAACTTTGCCTAAGAAACAGTAATAATAATGCAAACATCGAATTAAAAGCACATACATTTCTGATTCTCTTCTTTCCCGTGTATTTTGTTTCCCTTTTACTCATCCTCTTAAATACCATAGTAGCTTTTGACTTATTTTTCTTAATGAACAAAATACATAACTCAGTAAACACCAGAAGAGGCAGACAAACAGGTAGGGATGAAGGCTATAGTGCATCCTCTTTTATTCATTTTCTGGTGTACGGTTTCAGAAAATTAATAAAGAAGAATACACTCTAGGCTTCAACCTCGTCTACCTACAAGAAAACATCCTACTTGGCTATACACACAAATAGATAAGTAAACATGTCAATAAGTAAAGAAACAGTGAAGTGATCTGGTAAATGCGAGAGGATCAAGCGAGAGGATCAATTATGAATCGCTATAGAGAGGCTGATTCGAAGCTCCGTTTGTAGTTTCTCGAACCGCCCGAAGTTTGAGCGAAGTTAGAGGACATGCAGATTGTCTGGGTCACATCCATTATGAAGTTAGGCTTTCGAAGTGGTCCTCTTTCCTCCTCTTTCCTTCCTCTTACCTTGTTTTTATCCTCACTTTATTTTGCATTTTTTCCTCTCACTTCCACTTATTTTATCTCCCTATTCCATCTTTATTTCACTTTTTCATATGTTCTTTTTTTTTCTTTTCAGGCTGTTTCTCTCCTTTCTTTCTTATTCTCTTTTGTTTTCCTTCTGTCCTTCCTCTTCAAACAAACACGTGACAGTCCACACCAATTAAATTAAATACCATTCCATCACATTGTCCTATTTTTTTTCTTTTTCACTTTACCCTCCACTACCTCTTCTTTTACAACTCTTTTTTTTTTTTTTTTTTGTGTGTGTGTGTGTGTTTGTGTGCCCGTGTGCGTCTCCTTGTCTCCTCGTCTCCTGTCTCCCGTTTTCTTTAGCTGGTCTGTGCTCATCCCTGTGTAGCTTTAATACAAGTTCGTCTCGGCGTCGTGGTTCCGAAACAAAGACAGGAGACGCGACCAATGAAACCCTTTGTTGTTGAAGGAAATAGTTGCACTCTTCCTTTTATTTCCATCCCTTTTTTCCCTCTTTTTACAAATTTAGGCGGAATACTTTTTGTTGTGTCCGGAGCGAGAGAGCGATGAGGCGGAATCACTCATCTGCTGTTTGTCTGTTTCTCTCTCTCTCTCTCTCTCTCTCTCTCTCTCTCTCTCTCTCTCTCTCAGTAGTAATAACAGCAAAAAAAACCCAGCAAAATAGCGGTAATTGAACGTAGATATTTTATTGCCATTACTTCTCTACCCCCTCCGTCTCTACATACACTGAATTAATAACCACACAATAAATATAATCGCTACAGTCCTTCTAGCTTAACAAGTTTTTCCTCTGGACTATAAACTGAAACCAGGCCGAGTAAATACCAAGTGACGTCCACGTAACATCTCCCTTTGTGACTGCAGGCTGCCTCGGTCGGTCTGTCTGTCTGCAGTTGATCCCTCAAGTAAGACGATTTGTTCCATAAGATGCTTACCTTCCGTCAGCCGCCTGGTGACGCCCACCCGACTACCTCAAAGAAAACGGCTGCAGGAGGAATGATGAGAGAGGGACTCGTCTATATTGCATGTGCGTGTTGGGGGGGAGAGAGAGAGAGAGAGAGATTATATACACGTTTAGGTGGAGTGTGTGTGTGTGTGTGTGTGTGTGTGTGTGTGTGTGTGTGTGTGTGTGTGTGTGTGTGTGTGTGTGTGTGTCTGTCTGTCTGTCTGTCTGTCTGTCTGTCTGTCTGTCTGTCTGTCTGTGTGTGTGTGTGTGTCTGTCTGTCTGTCTGTCTGTCTGTCTGTCTGTATGTATGTCTGTCTGTGTGTGTGTGTGTGTGTGTGTGTGTGTGTGTGTGTGTGTGTGTGTGTGTGTGTGTGTGTGTGTGTGTGTGTGTTTCAAAGTAGGCATTACTTAGGATAACATCCCATGCAGTCTCTCTCTCTCTCTCTCTCTCTCTCTCTCTCTCTCTCTCTCTCTCTCTCTCTCTCTCTCTCTCTCTCTCTCTCTCTCTCTCTCTCTCTCTCTCTCTCTCTCTCTCTCTCTCTCTCTCTCTCTCTCTCTCTCTCTCTCTCTCTCTCTCTCTCTCTCTCTCTCTCTCTCTCTCTCTCTCTCTCTCTCTCTCTCTCTCTCTCTCTCTCTCTCTCTCTCTCTCTCTCTCTCTCTCTCTCAGTGTCCCCTTCATATGTTCGTTTTCTTTGATCATTAACGTGTCTTAGATAGGCTACACTATAGTAAGTTTATTATTGCTGAAGAATAATTAAGCCTCGTAGTTTAGAAATGGCAGGAAATATCACTGAAATGCAAACTGAAAAATAGATCGTTGTGCTGACATACACGTGAGACAAGAGTTTGGTAATAGCCATTAGACACCACCGCCACCACCACTGCTACAACTACTACTACTACTACTACTACTACTACTACTACTACTACTACTACTACTACTACTACTACTACTACTACTACTACTACTACTACTCTTTTAACCCCTTTAATTCTTGAACGCATTTTTTCCATGAATTTTGGTTATGATTAAACGATTTTATTGACATTAGGAAGGGTCTATGAAGGTCTGAAGATTAATAGCGAAAGTCTTCACTATTTTAATCGCCACATAAGTTTCAGAAGCTGTATAAAAATGCCAAATAGCAAAGATCGAGAACAGATGTGGAAACGTGTCATGGTACTGAAGGGGTTAAGTCTTCTTGATACTCTACCCAGGATCTCTTCTGTTGTGAGCCGAGCATGCCGTATGATTGTGGCAGGTACGATCGAGACTTGCATAGCATCTGTGGACAGACTACCTAGTTCAAAGGCAAGGCACCGCGAGTGATGGTCTGTGCTGCAGTAAGGGGCCAGGTAGCGTGTAGATTTGTCATTCTACAGCAAAGTAATCATCATCACATCGAATCATCAAGCTTGGGGTTTCGTACTAAAAAGAATGCAGCTCTCCGAAAGTAAATGGTTAAGATTTATATATCAGAAAACATTTTTGCCATTTTTTTTTTTTCCTAGTTTGAGTCACGCTATATAGGAAACATTTGACAGGCAGGAGCTGGTGTACAGTGATCTCAGCAACATTTCGTCACTGTCTTCAAGGTCTGTTGGTGTGAGACTCGTGATCATCAATTTGATTATCCCTTTGTGAGAGTTTGATAAGATAATGTAACCATTAATGGTCAACTGTTTCTGTGTGTGTGTGTGTGTGTGTGTGTGTGTGTGTGTGTGTGTGTGTGTGTGTGTGTGTGTGTGTGTGTTACTAATATTTCAACCAGATGACTCATTGTTGCCTACTTATGGATAATTGCTTAAACGCATCCGGAAACCAAAACAGTGATGATGTTTATTTAATCGCGGTTGTGGCTAGAACCTCGTATGGTTCCAGGAAACCCTTGCACGTGTCCTTCACGTTCCTGGCAACACTCAGGCCCATATTCTCAAACACCTCCGCTCCGCACCAATTAACATTGTCAGGTGACATCATCAACATGCATACTCCACAACTGTCAGGCGCTCACGACAACGCGAATTAACGCAGCGATATATTGATAATTTCTTTCTCCAAACACGTTACTTACGTCCAGTAGGATCTTGGTGGTCATGTTAGACTAGCCAAGCGTGTATATCATTGATTACACGCAGCGACAAACTTGAAAAGAGAGAGAGAGAGAGAGAGAGAATGTAAGGATCTTTATTACGAGCACGTAATGTAGACTACGTTTATGGACTAGTCATGAAACAATATTTAGGATTTAGCACCATACGTAAGCGAAGAACGATTATTCACATCATTCACGGTTTTCTTTCCTAAATGTTCCTTTCATAGATGAAAGTACGGATACAGGTACAAAAGAGGAAAATTGCACCATTATGTGTAATGTTTGCTATGGATTGTGTCAAGTGTCCAGGAACTCGCTTGCAACTCACGTTCAAGGTCATCTATAGCTTACCTTATCCCTACACAACCTCCCGCAGAACAGCCTGTCGCTTGCACTGGCCACCCCTTGCTACAACACAGCACTGCTGTGTTAGTGCCCATCTTTTTGTCAAAAATCCCGTATGAAGGATAAATCACTTCTTACAAGAATCACAGCTGCTAGATGGAGACGACTGGCAAGGAGAAAACATTAGGATGCAATAGGTATCTCCCCTGCGGCTGCATACCGGGGCTAGTTCACAAGACACAGCAGCCCGCAGTCCACCGCGCTGTTCATTGCGGCAGTACACGCGTCCCCTGTCTACGAACAATATATCGTCCGCGAAACACGTGTCACGAACGAGGCAAGTTAAATATACACATACGATATATATTTAAGCCTATAGAGACTTCAGTTTGCTTGTGATAACGTGGTATGTTATTTTAAACAGCCTATAACTGTAACCACACTGAGTTTGCGGCTGAGTTATGTGAGTGGTATACAGTGTTTATATGCATGCAGGTGTGTGACGAACATCGTGTCCATGGAGACGGAGAGCAGCGGTGAGGATGAGTCTGCCAGCCAACACTCACCTCGACTGTCACACTCCCAGCTCCAGCCACAAGAATCAGGTGACACAGAGGAAAACAGTGATGATGTAGTGTCGCACCAAGAGTCAGCTCTCTTCCTGTGTGAGGACGCAGCACCGATCCTTTCCTGGTCCAAAAACCGAAACGTGAATCCACACGGACTGCTCGTGAAATGGCACAGTGTGAAGAGGAGGGTGTGGATCAGTGCTGCTGGACTCTGTTTCATCATAGTTTTCGTCATCTTCCCCTTGCTGTATTTCATGCGGCCTTCCACTCCTCCCTCTGGGATTGATCGTGAAGCACAGGTTCACAGTTTTCTTACTTCAATGATGAATGAAGTTGAAAAAGCTATGGACACTAGAGTAGATCCCTGCCATGACTTCTACCAGTACGCCTGTGGGAAGTGGGGTATTATTAATCCATCAGTTCATGATGTATTGAGATCAAGCAACTTTCAACAAATGGAACTCTTACTTTCGAATGCCATAACTTTAAAGTTCAGCACTCATGCAGATCCACCAGCAGGCACTGAAAACACTGACCCAATACAAGATGCCGTACATTTTGTTCGTTCCCTTGCAGTTAACTATTACAAATCTTGTCGAAAGGAGGAACTCTTGTCATCGAGAGGCGTGACTCCTTTGAAAGATGTTCTAAGTCAAATGGATCAACTGTATCTTGATGTCTCTCAAAAGTCTGAGCCCCGTCATGCATTTCAGAAGGTACTGGAATTCGTGCACCACAAATTGCATCTACATGTCCTCTTTAGTTGGAAAGTCGAAGCGGATACCTCAGTTCGGGATGCCGTGGTTATTGAACTAAATGTACCCAACGTATACTTTATAGAACAAGGAACAGATTTACAAGGCAAGGAGAAGCTTATTCGCACATATCGTCAGTATGTCAAAACACTCCTGGGAATGGTTGGCAGCTTTAACAGCAGTTTGGATAATGAGGTCGATGCAGTTCTCGAACTCTTCAAAATCTTCCGGCCAATGAATGGAACACTGTTTGGTTACAAGAAAACCGTTGAAAACCTGAACAAGTTAGCCCCTTTTTTAGATTGGCAGGAGTATTTCAATAGTGCTTTTAATAGAGTAGGAATACACATAACAGTGAATGAGTATGTTTTTTCACAAATCCAAGATTACTTACGTATTCTTTCCAAACACATATTATCGGAAATTTCTACCATGGGACTTGAGAGACTCTATGTCTACCTCCGATGGGAGGTGGCCCAGTTTTACAGCCAGTCTCTTCATAAGCCAGCAAGGGACACTATTCTCCCATTGATTGAGGAGTTATCAAACACTAATGTACGAGTACCCACCTATCTTAAGTACCGTGTTCACCCTTGCTTGATGGAGGTGGAGAAAAGGCTTCCCTTGGTCTTGCATCACTTGGTGCTGGAGACCGTCAGTTCTCGGCTACCCAAAGGAATATCCATCAATGACAACATACGAGTTACAGCAGAAATAGCTGAAATAATTAAAAAACAGTTTGTAATGAACATAGAGTCTTTTACATGGTTAAACACAAATGTGAAACACTTTATACAAGAAAAGCTGAGTAACGTTAACGTAGAGGTTGGCTATCCGCCTATCGTAAATCATCCCCTTGACCTAAAAGAGTATTATCAAGATCTTACACTCACCGACAACTTTTTTACCAATCAAATGGAATTATTGAAATTCAATCAAGACAACTTAATGAGACTTCTGAGGCGACCACAGATGTACAGTGACTGGCACCTTATAACTCCCACGACTGTGACTCCCTTCTATGCATATCGTACCAATGCCATATTGC
>NC_059282.1:3992269-3999769 GCF_017591435.1 Portunus trituberculatus
AACGTAAACAAACCGATCCCCTGACCCGCCGCCTCTCTCTCAGCCATCATCTGCCTCATATCTCACTCATTACAGGTCACAAAGTGGACCCATAGGCCTAATCTTTCATGTCAGTTGTTGAGATATATCCGCAATTACCTGATTTGTGTGCTATGGAGGCTCAGCGAGAAGAAGCGGGCCTACCCATGACGTCACGAGCCCCAGGCTGTGACGTCATCACCAGATCCCGCCCAAAATGCCGGTCCCAGATGCTCGACTTCCACTATTATTTATATTTGTCTCAGTTCATTTATTTCGAGTCACAAGTGCCTTTTAAGGGTTTCTAATGATAGTTCGCAGTGTTTTACGTGTCTACCATGCTTGAGTTGAGTGAAGTACGGTGATGTAGAGGGTGTTTATGACTTGAATGGGAGGGCCAAAATACGCAAAAATTTTACCTCCGCTATCTGTGATTTTTATTTGAGGTTGTAGCGAAGTGTTTGTGTTTTCAAAAGATGGTTTATCATGAGAAAAGTGTGCAAGGCTCCTGAGAAGTTAAAGATGTGGACTTTAAGAATGATATGTAGTCCTGTTAATATTGTAAACAACGTCATTTTTAAATATTATTTTTCTAATAGGGCGAGTTGCCAGGTTTTGATATATCGAAATGATAGTCATAATTTTTGAAAAACGTTATCGATTCAGTTGAATGAAATTGGTGGGCTTTGAAATTGTGTTTAGGCAAGTCGAAGTTCTAATACTTTATTTAGTATATTTTTGAGCTATTTTTATTATTCCTTTTCTCGGCAATGTTTTTGTATTTTAGAAGTTAGTTTCGATTGATAACGAGTCAGAATTTTTATAACATTCGTGTCCAGCTGCCTTTTTGGGAATCCTCATTTTCAAAATGATTTGCGTAACGAATATATGTGACGTCATCAAGGGAGGGCCGACCCCCAACCCCCGGCTTGACCCAGGCCGATACCTGGCTCCAGGCCCGAGGGTGTGGGGGTGGGTGTGTGTGTGTGTGTGTGTGTGTGTGTGTGTGTGTGTGTTGCCTTATGTTTCGTTATGAGGGAGCCCACCAGCTGGAACCACTGACACCCAGCTCCCAGCTGGAGGGTGTTGGAGGGAAAGGTGCCTGTGTGTGTGTGTGTGTGTGTGTAATTTTCTTTCATGGTACTTAGTGTGTGTGTGTGTGTGTGTGTGTGTGTGTGTGTGTGTGTGTAATTTTCTTTCATGGTACTTAGCGTGTGTGTGTGTGTGTGTGTGTGTGTAATTCACTATGGTCGCCCGGTAGTCACCCAGCCAGCCTTCCCCATTACGGAGCAAGCTCAGAGCTCATACAGCGATCTTCGGATAGGACTGAGACTGTGTGTGTGTGTGTGTGTGTGTGTGTATCTTTCGTTATGAGGAGCCCACCAGCTGGAACCACTGACACCCAGCTCCCAGCTGGAGGGTGTTGGAGGGGAAAATGGCAGTGTGTGTGTGTGTGTGTGTGTGTGTGTGTGTGTGTGTGTGTCATTTTCTTTCATGGTACTTAGCGTGTGTGTGTGTGTGTGTGTGTGTGTGTGTGTGTGTGTAATTCACTATGGTTGCCCGGTAGCCACCCAGCCAACCTTCCCCATTACGGAACAAGCTCAGAGCTCATAGAGCGATCTTCGGATAGGACTGAGACTGTGTGATTCACTGTTTGTTTGATCTGCTGAAGTCTCTCACGAGACAGCCAGACGTTACCCTACGGAACGAGCTCAGAGCTCATTATTTCCGATCTTCGGATAGGCCTGATCAGACCAGGCACAAACCACACACCGGGACAACAAGGTCACAACTCCTCGATTTACATCCCGTACCTCCTCAGTGCTAGGTGAACAGGGGCTACACGTGAAAGGAGACACACCCACATATCTCCACGCGGCCGGGGAATCGAACCCCGGTCATCTGGCTTGTGAAGCCAGCGCTCTAACCACTGAGCTACCGGGCCATGTGTGTGTGTGTGTGTGTGTGTGTGTGTGTGTGTGTGTGTGTGTGTGTTGCCTTTATCTTTCGTTATGGAGGAGCCCAACAGCTGGAACCACTGACACCCAGCTCCCAGCTGGAGGGTGTTGGAGGGGAGGTGGCTGTGTGTGTGTGTGTGTGTGTGTGTGTGTGTGTGTGTGTGTGTGTTTCATGGCACTTAGTGTGTGTGTGTGTGTGTGTGTGTGTGTGTGTGTGTGTGTGTGTGTGTGTGTGATTCACTATGGTCGCCCGGTAGTCATCCAGCCAGCCTTCCCCATTACGGAACAAGCTCAGAGCACATAGACAGATCTTCGGATAGGACTCAGACTGTGTGTGTGTGTGTGTGTGTGTGTGTGTGTGTGTGTGTGTGTGTGTGTGTGTGTGTGTGTGTGTGTGTGTGTGTGTGTGTGTGTGGCTCGTTATTTTACCGTTCTGTATACGTTTCATCTCTGGCGTCCCTCTTTATTATCCTAGTCTGTCAACACAAACTGCAAGTAATAGCGTATAGCGAAATGTGTCCTATTCTTAGCGCTTATTGAGCAAGGGGAAGCTATTATGTAGGAAATACATAGCCCGGAGCAAAGCAAGGTGCCTCTATCGCCTCGCCTCGCCCCGCCGTGTTAACCCCTGCAGTAACATGACGTGTTTTCATATTTATTCTGGCTATTACTCAATGATTTTATACAGCTTCACAAACTTATGTGGGGATTAAAATAGTGAAAACTGGCCATTAATCTCTGACACCGTAGACCCTTCTTATTGTAAGCAGTGCGTGCCACTGGCACACTGCCTCATTCCGCCGGCCGAGTCTCGGTAGCTTGGCGAGACGCTTCTGTACTGGTACGACTGAATGTGCCGGCATCATTTCCGGTACCGCTTGACGCTTGTACCGTCTAGCCTCTGTGCCGGGACTCTGCTGCTTCCTACCGCTAAGAATGAATAATGTGTCGGCACCACTCGGCGGATCGGTGGCCGGGACGGGTGGCGGTCTGTCGGGGCAGTAACTGCAGTTGGCCGGCATTTTACCATTGCATTTCTACATCTACTACTACTACTACTATTACTGCTACTTCTATTACTACTACTACTGCTGCTGCTGCTGCTGCTGCTGCTGCTGCTGCTGCTGCTACTGCTACTACTACTACTACTACTACTACTCTACTACTACTCTGCTACTACTCTGCTACTACTACTACTACTCTACTACTCTACTACTACTCTACTACTACTACTACTACTGCTGCTCTGCTGCTACTACTACTATTACTACTACTACTACTACTACTACTACTACTACTACACATAGGATTAAGTGTACGAATATTACAGACAAGCCCAAATTATCTCATTCCGCTTAGGAATAGAACGAGGGGCCTCTCAGTTGTGTGAAGAAGGTGCCGGTTTGCCCACCAGTCCGTGAGCCGCTCTGCACTTGGCAGGACAAGGCGCTGGTCGTGAGGGACAGTGAGTGGTGGAGATGAAGATACCGATAATAGTGATATCTATAGTAGCGAAGAGAATATTGTGTGTGTAGCCCCTCAGTAATCAGAGGTTAACTTATTTAAATATGGTTGAGGACACAAAGTGGACAGTGGAGTGTGGATGCCTGCTAGTGACACGGACAGCCGCCGCCGAGCAGTCTTTGGCTAACGTAAGTAATATATTGGTGTAACTCATCATTTCACGGTGGTGCCATGTCATAACCTAACGTTGGTAACCTCCAGGACAACATATCAGTGAACTAACACCTGCACATACTTATAAACACCAAATAATTCAAATCTTGAAAACGTAAACAAACCGATCCCCTGACCCGCCGCCTCTCTCAGCCATTATCTGCCTCATATCTCACTCATTACAGGTCACAAAGTGGACCCATAGGCCTAATCTTTCATGTCAGTTGTTGAGATATATCCGCAATTACCTGATTTGTGTGCTATGGAGGCTCAGCGAGAAGAAGCGGGCCTACCCATGACGTCACGAGCCCCAGGCTGTGACGTCATCACCAGATCCCGCCCAAAATGCCGGTCCCAGATGCTCGACTTCCACT
Organism: Portunus trituberculatus; assembly: GCF_017591435.1. Lineage (NCBI taxonomy): Eukaryota > Metazoa > Arthropoda > Malacostraca > Decapoda > Portunidae > Portunus > Portunus trituberculatus. The sequence continues at coordinate 3,996,297 of NC_059282.1, forward strand.
ATTATTTATATTTGTCTCAGTTCATTTATTTCGAGTCACAAGTGCCTTTTAAGGGTTTCTAATGATAGTTCGAAGTGTTTTACGTGTCTACCATGCTTGAGTTGAGTGAAGTACGGTGATGTAGAGGGTGTTTATGACTTGAATGGGAGGGCCAAAATACGCAAAAATTTTACCTCCGCTATCTGTGATTTTTTATTTGAGGTTGTAGCGAAGTGTTTGTGTTTTCAAAAGATGGTTTATCATGAGAAAAGTGTGCAAGGCTCCTGAGAAGTTAAAGATGTGGACTTTAAGAATGATATGTAGTCCTGTTAATATTATAAACAACGTCATTTTTTAAATATTATTTTCTCTAATAGGGCGAGTTGCCAGGTTTTGATATATCGAAATGATAGTCATAATTTTTGAAAAACGTTATCGATTCAGTTGAATGAAATTGGTGGGCTTTGAAATTGTGTTTAAGCAAGTCGAAGTTCTAATACTTTATTTAGTATATTTTTGAGCTATTTTATTATTCCTTTTCTCGGCAATGTTTTTGTATTTTAGAAGTTAGTTTCGATTGATAACGAGTCAGAATTTTATAACATTCGTGTCCAGCTGCCTTTTGGGAATCCTCATTTTCAAAATGATTTGCGTAACGAATATATGTGACGTCATCAAGGAGGGTTGACCCCCCCCCGGCTTGACCCAGGCCGATACCTGGCTCCAGGCCCGAGGGTGTCAGGGTGTGTGTGTGTGTGTGTGTGTGTGTGTGTGTGTTGTGTGTATGTTTCGTTATGAGGAGCCCACCAGCTGGAACCACTGACACCCAGCTCCCAGCTGGAGGTGTTGGAGGAAAGGTGTGTGTGTGTGTGTGTGTGTGTGTGTGTGTGTGTGTGTGTGTGGTACTTAGTGTGTGTGTGTGTGTGTGTGTGTGTGTGTAATTTTCTTTCATGGTACTTAGCGTGTGTGTGTGTGTGTGTGTGTGTGTGTGTCACTATGGTCGTATGGTAGTCACCCAGCCAGCCTTCCCATTACGGAGCAAGCTCAGAGCTCATACAGCGATCTTCGGATAGGACTGAGACTGTGTGTGTGTGTGTGTGTGTGTGTGTGTTGCCTTATCTTTCGTTATGAGGGAGCCCACCAGCTGGAACCACTGACACCCAGCTCCCAGCTGGAGGGTGTTGGAGGGGAAAATGGCAGTGTGTGTGTGTGTGTGTGTGTGTGTGTGTGTGTGTGGAACCACTGACATTTTCTTTCATGGTACTTAGCGTGTGTATGTGTGTGTGTGTGTGTGTGTGTGTAATTCACTATGGTTGCCCGGTAGCCACCCAGCCAACCTTCCCCATTACGGAACAAGCTCAGAGCTCATAGAGCGATCTTCGGATAGGACTGAGACTGTGTGTTCACTGTTTGTTTGATCTGTGTGTCTCTCACGAGACAGCCAGACGTTACCCTACGGAACGAGCTCAGAGCTCATTATTGATCTTCGGATAGGCCTGATCAGACCAGGCACAAACCACACCGGGACAACAAGGTCACAACTCCTCGATTTACATGTATCCTCAGTGCTAGGTGAACAGGGGCTACACGTGAAAGGAGACACACCCACATATCTCCACGCGGCCGGGGAATCGAACCCCGGTCATCTGGCTTGTCCAGCGCTCTAACCACTGAGCTACCGGGCCATGTGTGTGTGTGTGTGTGTGTGTGTGTGTGTGTGTGTGTGTGTTGCCTTTATCTTTCGTTATGGAGGAGCCCAACAGCTGGAACCACTGACACCCAGCTCCCAGCTGGAGGGTGTTGGAGGAGGTGTGTGTGTGTGTGTGTGTGTGTGTGTGTGTGTGTGTGTGTGTGTGTGTGTGTGTGTGTGTTTCTTTCATGGCACTTAGTGTGTGTGTGTGTGTGTGTGTGTGTGTGTGTGTGTGTGTGTGTGTGTGTGTGATTCACTATGGTCGCCCGGTAGTCATCCAGCCAGCCTTCCCATTACGGAACAAGCTCAGAGCACATAGACAGATCTTCGGATAGGACTCAGACTGTGTGTGTGTGTGTGTGTGTGTGTGTGTGTGTGTGTGTGTGTGTGTGTGTGTGTGTGTGTGTGTGTGTGTGTGTGTGTGTGTGTTTCGTTACCGTTCTGTATACGTTTCATCTCTGGCGTCCTCTTTATTATCCTAGTCTGTCAACACAAACTGCAAGTAATAGCGTATAGCGAAATGTGTCCTATTCATAGCGCTTATTGAGCAAGGGGAAGCTATTATGTAGGAAATACATAGCCCGGAGCAAAGCAAGGTGCCTCTATCGCCTCGCCTCGCCCCGCCGTGTTAACCCCTGCAGTAACATGACGTGTTTTCATATTTATTCTGGCTATTACTCAATGATTTTATACAGCTTCACAAACTTATGTGGGGATTAAAATAGTGAAAACTGGCCATTAATCTCTGACACCGTAGACCCTTCTTATTGTAAGCAGTGCGTGCCACTGGCACACTGCCTCATTCCGCCGGCCGAGTCTCGGTAGCTTGGCGAGACGCTTCTGTACTGGTACGACTGAATGTGCCGGCATCATTTCCGGTACCGCTTGACGCTTGTACCGTCTAGCCTCTGTGCCGGGACTCTGCTGCTTCCTACCGCTAAGAATGAATAATGTCGGGCACCACTCGGCGGATCGGTGGCCGGGACGGTGGCGGTCTGTCGGGCAGTAACTGCAGTTGGCCGGCATTTTACCATTGCATTTCTACATCTACTACTACTACTATTACTGCTACTTATTACTACTACTACTGCTGCTGCTGCTGCTGCTGCTGCTACTACTACTACTACTACTACTACTACTACTACTACTACTATACTATACTACTACTACTGCTACTACTACTACTACTACTACTACACTCTACTACTACTGCTACTACTCTCTACTACTACTCTACTCTCTACTACTACTCTACTACTACTACTCTCTACTCTCTACTACACACACAATTTGTACGAATATTACAGACAAGCCCAAATTATCTCATTCCGCTTAGGAATGAACGAGGGCCTCTCAGTTGTGTGAAGAAGGTGCCGGTTTGCCCACCAGTCCGTGAGCCGCTCTGCACTTGGCAGGACAAGGCGCTGGCCGTGAGGGACAGTGAGTGGTGGAGATGAAGATACCGATAATAGTGATATCTATAGTAGCGAAGAGAATATTGTGTGTGTAGCCCCTCAGTAATCAGAGGTTAACTTATTTAAATATGGTTGAGGACACAAAGTGGACAGTGGAGTGTGGATGCCTGCTAGTGACACGGACAGCCGCCGCCGAGCAGTCTTTGGCTAACGTAAGTAATATATTAGTGTAACTCATCATTTCACGGTGGTGCCATGTCATAACCTAACGTTGGTAACCTCCAGGACAACATATCAATGAACTAACACCTGCACATACTTATAAAAACCAAATAATTCAAATCTTGAAAACGTAAACAAACCGATCCCCTGACCCGCCGCCTCTCTCT
>NC_059282.1:4004769-4027269 GCF_017591435.1 Portunus trituberculatus
ATGTCTTGAAACCTCCCTCTGAAATGAAGTTAGGTCATAGGAAGTTTGAAAATTGAAATACAGAAGCAGGTAGGGAGATTAGCAATGATGATTGCTGGCTGGCACCACCTTGCCCTGCCCCACGGGTGCACATCTCACACTGCTACCCTCAACACACCCCACAGCACCCTAAACAGCATTTGTGATAAAGATTTACAACCGCACCTTTCTTGTGATTATGGCCTTTTGTCTCGGAAATTTTCACTATAGTTCCTTGTACCTTGTAAGTGTATCTTTAAGTACTGATGACGAGCTCGCTGTGCGAGTGATACAGGATAACCTAGATGGGCCCTGGTGGCCCTTTGTTATCCTATTATTTATGTTATGTTATGTTATGTTACCTCACTAGCCAAAACCCTAGCGAAACTAATTTAACCTAACTCTGGCATGATTTTCAAAGTATTGATACGAGTTGGTAAGAGTTTGCTGTGCATAAAAAAAAATTAAGAAATGTAAATTTGAAGTATATAAAGTTAGTGTTATATCACAACATGTCATGTCGTGAGTGACTGCCCAGGACTTGTAACAATTCAGTGTTGGCTGAATTATCAGTGTGTGTACATGTCAAATAGATAGGATGATCTATTTGACTCGATGTCTACCATTCCTCACCTTCCTTATCTACTGTTCAATTTATGACTATTTTATTTTCACTAGCTACTTGTTAACTTGTTTGTTTATTGCCTCCTAACTTATGACATCTATCAACATGGTAACATCACCTTGCCTACTCTCACTGACTCACTGACTTGCTTTTACATGTGGTGGTACCCAGCCAGCTGTACACACCAGTGAGGTGGTGGTGCTGGTGGCACACAGCTGGTTTGCTGGATGCAGCACCAAGTAGGCCATCCACACTGTTACCAGGAGGATGACAGGTGAGGCAGAGAGGGAGAATGGAGACTGTGTGTGTGTGTGTGTGTGTGTGTGTGTGTGTGTGTGTGTGTGTGTGTGTGTGTGTGTGTGTGTGTGTGTGTGTATATATATGTTTGATCTGCTGCAGTCTCTGACGAGACAGCCAGACGTATACAACGAGCTCAGAGCTCATTATTTCCAATCTTTGGATATTATTATTTATAATCTTTCCTCTAGGAACGAGCCAGGCACACACAGAGCTCACAACTTATTTACATCCAATCTATTGGATAGGCCTGAGATATATATAGGCACATATACCACACACCGTGTGTGTGTGTGTGTGTGTGTGTGTGTGTGTGTCGTGTGTGTGTGTGTGTGTGTGAACAGTTTTTAAACCAGTCCTGCTTTCCAACATCTCTCAGACATCTTACACGTGAAAGTATTTACCTAGTTGTACCCGGCCGGCATGAAATTTCCACCTCTCAATGACCATTGCTTGTGAAGCCAGCGCTCTAACCACTGAGCTACCGGCCGTTGTGTGTGTGCTCGTGTGTGTGTGTGTGTGTGTGTGTGTTTATTTACCCGTCTCCTCTGTATCTACATCTACATCCAATCTTACTTTAAAAGTATGCACACTCGTTGCAGACACTACTTCTTCATTTAAACTGTTCCACATCTCAATACATCTTTGCGGGAAACTATATTTTTTAACATCTCTCAGACATCTTCCTTTTCTCAGCTCTTTACTATGCAATCTTGTGCTTCAAATGTCATATTCCTCTCTCAGGATCAGCTTCTCACTTGGTCCATTCCGTTGATCAATTTATAAACTTGTATCAGATCTCCTCTCTCTCTTTGTTCCAGGGTTGGCAGATCCATAGCCTTTAGTCTCTCCTCGTATGTCATCCCTTCAAATTCTGGAACCATTCTTGTAGCCATTTTTTGTAGTATCTCTAACTTTCTTATGTGTTTCTTTTTATGAGGGGTCCACACTACTCCTGCATATTCCAATCTGGGTCTTATTATAGTACTTCTCAATTTCTTCATCATCTCTTTGTCCATGTAGTGAAATGCTACTCCAATATTCCTTAGCAAATTATATGTTTCTCTAAAAATTCTATCAATATGGCTTACTGGTTGATTGTTTTCTTCCATTGTCATTCCTAAGTCCTTTTCCTTTTTTACTTTCTCTAGTTCTACTCCATCTCCCATCTTATAGATTCCCACGGGTCGTCTTTCACTCTTTCCCATTTCCATGACATGGCTTTTGTTCACATTGAATTCCATTTCCCACTTTTTACTCCACTGCCAGATCTTATTTAGGTCTTCTTGCAGTATTTCACAATCCTCCTTTTGCTTTATAACTCTGCACAATTTCGTATCATTTGCAAACAGATTTATGTAGCTGTTCACTCCTTCTGGCATGTCGTTAAATAAATGAGAAAAAAGTATTGGTGCCAATACTGACCCCTGTGGCACTCCACTTTCTACTGCTCTCCACTTGGACTTCATATCTTTAACTAACGTCCTTATTTCTCTCCCCCTAAAATAATTTTCTATCCATCTCAATGTGCTTCCTTTTAAGCCACCCTTCTCCTCTAACTTCCATATTAATCTTGCATGTGGCACTTTGTCAAACGCCTTTTTTAAATCCAAATAAATACAGTCAACCCATCCCTCTCACTCTTGTACTCTATCAACTATTCTAGAATAGAAACTCAATAAATTAGTTACACATGACCATCTTTTTTTAAAACCAAATTGGCTATTTGATATTAATTTGTTGTCTTCAAGGAACTGGATCCATTGTTTCTTTATTACTCTTTCACACATCTTGCATATTACACTAGTTAATGATACTGGTCTGTAATTTAAAGGTTCTTCCTTCCTTCCACTCTTATATATGGGAACCACCTCCGCTCTTTTCCATTCTACTGGTACTTTTCCATTTTCTATTGAGCATTTTATGATGTATATAGGACTTGCTAGTTCTTCCCTACATTCTTTCAGTATTCTGCCTGAGACTTCATCCGGTCCCATTGCCTACTCTTCATCCAGTTCCTTCATTAACTCTTTTATTTCATGCTTGGTTACTTTAATTTCTTTCATATAGACTCACTCTCTATTACCCTATGGCCTTACAAATTTGGATTCCTTAGTAAAGACCTCCTGGAATTTATTGTTTAATAGTTCTGCCATACTTTTTGGGTCTTTCACTATCCTGTTCTCTCCTTTTAACCTTTCTATTGTTTCTTTTTGCCTAATTTTTCCATTTATGAATCTAGAACAATTTTGGTTGCTCCTTACATTTTTCAACAATGTCCTTTTCAAAGTTCTTTTCCTCTTCCTTCCTCACCTTAACATATTCATTTCTCGCTGCCTTGAAGTTTTCCTTATTTACTGGATTTCTATTTCTCCACCTTTTCCATGCTCCATCTGTTTTCTCCTTTGCCCTAGCACACCTTGCATTAAACCAATCTTTCTTTCCTTCTTTAGGTCTATATTTTGGGACATATTTCCTGACTCCTGTTTTGTATATTTCCAAAAATAAGTTATACTTCTCTTGCATCGTCTCTGAATTTTCCATCTCCTCCCAGTTTACGTTTTTAGAATAGTTCTTGAGATTCTCAATATCAGCCTTTCTGTAATTTAATCGGTCTCCTTTGTATGAATCATCTCTATCTTCCTTTCCCTCCTTTCCCTCTTCTATATCCATTTCTAATATTACATGGTCATTCTTTCCCAATGGGCACTTATATCTTATATCATCATTCATTTGTATACCCTTTGTAAAAATTAGGTCCAATCTCGCCAGCTCATCATCTCTGAATCTTGTGCATTCCTTTACTGTCTGGTCCATCATATTGTCTATCATTAGGTTCAGGAATCTTTCTCCCCAGGCTTCTTCCCCCATACCACTTTCATAATTTTCCCAGTCCACTTCTTTACAGTTGAAATCTCCTACTAATATCACTTTTCTTCTTTCTTTAACGATTCTCGTTAGACTCCATATTGTGTCATCAATCATGTCTTTATATTCTTGATTGGTCCATGAATTTGTTTTTGGTGGCACATATGTTACAATGATTGTTAACTCTTTTTTATTAATATGCATCTTAACATACAGTACTTCTGCTTTTCCTTCCCCACATTCCACTTGGTTTATCACTATCTCCTTCCTTAACATTATCATGACTCCTCCTCCTTTACCTCCTCTGTCTCTTCTCCATACATTATACCTATTATCCAAGTCTATTTTGATTGCCTCATTTAGTTTTGTTTCAGCCAGGCATACAATATCTGGATTTTCTTTCTTTATGTAATCTCTTAATTCTAATTTACTTGATAAAACCCCGTCTATGTTCTTATACATCATTTTAGTCTCTTGCCTTTATCATTTATAGTTAAACTTGTTCCACTTTTTTCTCTTCCTTCTTGTTTATATACCATTTCCTTATCCTGTCTCCTAGAATTCTCCAAAAAAAAATGCCTTTTTTTCCTCTTCTGACCTTTCATTATTTTTTCCCTTACTGCTGCTGCCAGTTCATTGTATCTCTTCCTTTCTTCCTCATTTCTATTTTTCTATATATATATATATATATATATATATATATATATATATATATATATATATATATATATATATATATATATATATATATATATATATATCCTTGCAGCCTTCTGTTTCTCTAAGTTTTGTTGATCTATATAATATTTCTATTTCTTCTGTTGCTGCTTGTGATTTTAGTAGTATTTTAATTGGTCTCATTTTTCCTTCTTGATATGGTCCCATTCTGTTTATTTCTTCTACTTCCTCTTCCAAGTTCTGCCTATCTTCGTTGTTTAGATTTTTTAGTAGGTCTTTGACTGATTTCATTTCTTCTTTTTCTCTTCTTGGTCTATATTTTATATTTTTTTTCTTTTATTCCAAATATGACTACACTTCTTTTTTTCTGCAATTTCTCTAACTAGATTTTCTTTTGTCTTGAGGACTCCTATCATTTTGTTTGTCATATTTTCTTCTTTTTCTTTTAGTTGTTCTTGAATCACCTCCTGAAAATCAGCCTTATCTTTCTTATCTTGGACTCTCCATGCTTGTACTTCTTTTTTAATCACGTTCTGTACTCTTTCCTCTTCTTTGTTTACTAGATTTTTCAGCTTCTCTTTTTCTTTCTCGGTGTTTCACTATTTCACTGTATAATCTGCTGCAGTCTCTGACGAGACAGCCAGACGTTACCCTACGGAATGAGCTCAGAGCTCATTATTTCCGATCTTCGGATAGGCCTGAGACCAGGCACACACCACACACCTGATAACAAGGTCACAACTCCTCGATTTACATCCCGTACCTGCTCACTGCTAGGTGAACAGGGGCTACACGTGAAAGGAGACACCCAAATATCTCCACCTGGCCGGGGAATCGAACCCCGGTCCTCTAGCTGTGAAGCCAGCACTGAGCTACTGTGTGCTGTGTGTGTGTGTGTGTGTGTGTGTGTGTGTGTATTTGTGTATTTACCTATTTGTGTATTACAGGGCCCGAGCTAAGCTCTCTGTGTCCTGTCTCCTTGTCCATTCCTGTCATATCTCTCTTTCATCTGATTGACACACACGCATCAACGACATGACTGCTCAGTTTATTCCACTTATCAATGCTACGATGCGGAAACTGTATTTTCTCACGTCATTTAGACAGATGTCCTTTATTAGCTTTTTCCATGTCCTCGGAGATGATTACTTGTGGTCACCTTTATCAACTCTATCCAGTATGTCAATCTTGTTCACCAATTTATACATAGTTATCATGTCTCCTCTTGTTCTTCTCTCTTCTAATGTGGTCAGCCCCAGCTTCCTCAGTCTTTCCTCATAGTCTAACTCCTGAGTCCTGGTACCATCCTTGTTGCCAGCCTTTGTACCCTTTCTACCTTCTTCACATTTTTCTTCATATGCGGTGACCAGACACATGCTGCATATTCTAACTGGGGTCTTATTAAGGTACATAATATCTTCTTCATCATTCCTTCATCTAGGTAGTGGAATGCAAGGCCAATATTTTGAAGCATGTTGTATGTTTTCCAAAAATCTTGTTAATGTGTTTCTCCGGTGACAAAGTGTTTTGCAGTTACTCCTAAGTCTTTCTCCTCATTGGTCTCTTTAATTTTCTCATCACCCAGCCTGTAATCCCAGTTTGGTCTGTATCTACTTCTTCCCATTTTCATAACATGGGTCTTGTCTATATTAAATTCCATCTGCCACTCTTTACTCCACTCATATATTTTATCAAGATCTTCCTGTAACTTGTTACAATCTTCCACATTCTTTACTCTCCTCATAATTTTAGTATCGTCCAAAACATGTTCATATAACTGTCAATTCCTACTGTCATATCATTAACATAAATCAAAAACATGATGGGACCAGAACTGACCCTTGTGGAACTCCACTGGTTACCTTCTTCCACTCGGACTTCCTTCCTCTCACCACTGTTCTCATTTCTCTTCCCATTAAGTAATTTTCCATCCATTTTGCTAGTTTATCATTTACTCCTCCAGTCATCTTTAGTTTCCACATCAGTCTATTGTGTGGTACTTTATCAAAGGCCTTTCTCAAGTCCAGGTAGATAGCATCCACCCATCCCTCTCTATGTTGTAGTATGTCAGTCACTCTTGAATAAAAACATAATAAATTGGATACACACGATCTTCCTTTTCTGAAACCAAACTGCCTTTCACTCAGAATGTTTTCACTTTCTAGATACTCACTCCACTTAGCTTTAATTACTTCTTCACATACCTTGCACAATATACTAGTCAACGATACTGGTCTATAATTTAGCGGTTCCATTCTACTACCATTCTTATATATAGGCACAATGTCAGCTCTTTTCCACTCTTTCGGGACTAATCCTGTTCGTATGGAGGTTTCCACAATATCAAATATGGGGTTCAACAATTGATCCTTACATTCTTTTAGCAACCTCCCAGATATGCCATCAGGCCCCATTGATTTATTAATATCCAGATTGCTTATAATTTTCCTTACATCTTCCTTAGTAACCATGATGTCCTGCATTTGCTTTATTTCCATAGGCCTTCCTCCCATAAAATGCTCCTCCTTTGTAAACACTTTGCAAAAGTTGTCGTTCAAAATTTCAGCTATCTCTCCAGCATCTTCATATACTTCTTCCCAGTTTTTTACCTTTTCTATTGCCTCCCTTTTATTTAGTTTTCCATTTATAAATTTGTAAAACATTTTGGGTCACTATCACAGTTTTCCACCACCCTCTGTTCATATTCCTTCTGTGCTGTTCTCCTTACTTCAACATATCTATTCCTTGCTGTTTTGTAGCCTTCCTTGATAATACATCACTGTTTTTCTTAAGTTTCTTCCATGCCTTTTCTTTGTTCTTTTTTGCTTCTTCACAATTTCTATTAAACCACTGTTTATTATTTAAAGTCCTCTTTCTGTAATATGGCACAAACTTTTCACAGCAGAGTTATACAAATCCATAAATTTATCGTATTTCAATTGCATATCTCTTTCCTGGTATACCACGGACCAGTCAATTTCATTAAAGAACTCCCTTATATGGTTATAATTTGCCCTAGTATAATTTAATTTTTCCTCCCTGCGTTCCACAATCTTATTCGTGCTTAATTCTGTATCCAGCTCAAAGCTTAGGACATCATGATCGCTTTTCCCCAAGGGACTTTCATGTTCAATTTCCTCTTTTAGAGAGATTCCCCTGGTAAATACCAAATCCAACCTTGCTGCAACATCTTGTCCCCTGCACCTTATTGGTGATCTCACCCACTGTGTCATCAAGTTATTTGTTGCTACCTTTAACAATTCTTCTGCCCACTCACCACCATTCACCACTTCGTAGTCTTTCCACACTATTTCTTTGCAATTAAAGTCTCCAACTATCATCACTGTGTGTGTGTGTGTTTCACTGTTTGATCTGCTGCAGTCTCTGACGAGACAGCCAGACGTTACCCTACGGAACGAGCTCAGAGCTCATTATTTCCGATCTTCGGATAGGCCTGAGACCAGGCACACAACACACACCGGGACAACAAGGTCACAACTCCTCGATTTACATCCTGTACCTACTCACTGCTAGGTGAACAGGGGCTACACGTGAAAGGAGACACACCCAAATATCTCCACCTGGCTGGGGAATCGAACCCGGTCCTCTGGCTTGTGAAGCCAGCGCTCTAACCACTGAGCTACCGGTGTGTGTGTGTGTGTGTGTGTGTGTGTGTGTGTGTGTGTGTGTGTGTGTACTGTATGAGAGAAAGAGGTAGAGAGAAGACTGTATGAAATGTGTTGTGTTATTAGATATGTAGCATGTTCAAATTATTTGAAGTGAAGTATGTTATGAAACATGAGTACAGAGTACCAGTGGTTGGCCATTCTCACTAAGGAAGTGGAGATATGTACTTTGTGTGTATCATCGTGTTAGCTTTCCCTCTGGTTTACCAAGGTACATTGTTGGTCTCTATATAGTTAGTTATTTTAGGATTGGGCAAGTTTTCTCAGACTCTCCTAATACCTTGGATGTATTTTCCCCACATTTTAGTTTGTACATTTTAGTTCTCTGTTGTCCTCCTAGTTATTATTTGATATGAATATTACGTGATCTTACATTGATTCTTTTTATACAAACAAGGATGTGGACTGGACGTGTTACTTTAATTGGCGTTTTCTCTTCGTCATTCCTTTTTGGATTTATTTCAAGTCTTGGGTGTAATGCAGTGGTTAACTTTTCAGACTTTTCTTGCTTCAAATAATATATTAGATTTGGTTTTTACCTCCAATTCTGATGGTATATCATTGATACAAGTTCTGCTACTCTTCCTGGCTGTGGCCATGGTGGCAGTTTATCTATAGTTGATCTGTTTTTATCTACATCATCTCCATTATTGAGTGGTGATTTGCATTTTGATTGGTTTTGTGGGAATTTTGATTCTTTGTGGGATTATTTTTCATTAATTAATTGGGATATTGAATTTCAAGGATGTAATGTACAAGTATGTTAAAACAATTGTTTCTGTTTAGACTACTTGGTTCGAGCAATTTATTCCTATTAAGTATCAGAGTTCATCTCACTGCTCCCCACCTTCCCAATAGACTGATATTGTTTCTTGTACTGTAAAGTCTGGTAAGGTTGCAGTCTGGAGGGATTACAAATGTCTCAGGTCTACCCTTGGTCAACATTCCTCCATAGTGTGTGGTCCAGGCATGGTCAGATGTTTGAGGAAACTTTTAGTCCGTGGCTCTTCAAGTGATGATGTTGATGTTTTTTAGTGGTGTTCCTCAAGGATCTGTTGTGGGTCCTGCTCTATTCCCAATCTACATATATTTGGACTTAGCAGTAAAGTTGTCCTGTTTGCTGATGATTTGAAAATCTACCTTGGCCTTCCACTTACTAATTTGGATGAAGCTAGACCATACAAAATGATGCCTCCTTGTTGTACCAAAGGAGTCTTTCTTGGGGCCTTAACTTCTCAGTTAGCAAATGTGCTTGCATTCACTTCTGTAGATACAATTCTGTGGAAGTTGACTACTATATTGGGGTGAATCCCATTCCTAATAAAGATTATTTAAAAATCAGCCCAGGTGTTTCCAGTGGGCTCTTCTTTGAAATGTCACTTGCATATAAGAAGTTTTTTGCAGCGTGATTGGTGTTGCTATTAACATTCTTAAAAGTACTGTTTATAGAAGCCCAGTATTCATGGTTCAAGTGTTCACCACACATTGGACCTATTATTGATTTTTGCAGTGTTCTGTTGAATACAGGTTATATAGCTGACTTAACTTCTGGAATCAGTGCATCGAAGATGGACTAAGCAAATTAGTGGTCTGTTTGACCTTTCTTACCTCAAGCGTTAGGCTACTCTTAATTTATATTCTATCAAAGGGAGGTTATTTCATTTCAACCTGATAATGAATGGCCACTGTCCTGATCTTGTTCATCTGTTCATGAGGGTTGACCAGAGGTCACAGTAAGGAGCTATTTAGTCCTCATCACGTAACTGGTGTTAGAGCACTATATTTCTCTATCAGAGTTGGAGGGCTTTGGAATTCTCTTCTTGAAGAGGTTATCAGCTTCTTCCCTGTCTTTGTTTAAGCAATTGTCGAGTAAATTTCTGAGGGATATTCTTTTTCAAGTACATATTTGTAGTTGCCTGAAGTAATAGTATTTTCTCTGCATCCTTACTAGCCATCCATTTGCTTTTTATTTTAGTCTTGTAATTTTCCATTGTTCTTTTGGATAGTGGTTACAGAAGATACTGATGAGGAACTAACCCTCATCGGAACAAGAAAAGGGAAGGTGCAGAAATCCACCAGGTCTAATCTTGCACACACTTATAAATTTCTTTATATACTAATATATCACCACACTCCTAATGTATTTTTGTGGAGTTGTTACTTTGCAATAACAAAATGCTTCTTTTAACAGTTTGTGTTGTGGTGAAGTGACTTGCAGCATTAAAGCGGGGAGGGAGATACAGCGGAGATCATCTCCCCAGGCCCTGGAGTCACAGCTGTGAGTGGAGCACATTAGCTTCTGTGATGAGCAGTGTGAACAAGTGTTTCAAGATTTGTTTTTAGCAGGATAAAGATGTGGTGGGAGTAAGGAGAGTGTGCAAGGTTGATAATTGCTGTTAGCTGGAAAGTTGTGTACATGTGGGAAAAATGTAAAATGGCATGTGTGACACTGAAGTAGAAAAGCCATTGAGCTATTTTGTTGTGGTAACATGGTGAGTGGAGGTGATAGCATTATTGTTAGTATAGTGATTATGATATTCAAGTATATACTAACACTGGGACCTCATCCACAGACATAGGCAGGAAGACCATCACAATACCACAGTAGTTGATGCAAAGAGCAGCAAGTTTTGTGCCTCCCAGGATGCTGCAGTGTTGCAGTGGACATGTGTGACATGCTTTGGTTAGTGAGAGGTAAGAAAGATAGGATTCTGAAAGAGGAAGAGGAGGTGGTGTATGTTTGCATTAGCAGAAACAACAAACTGGTAGTCCTGTTCAGGAAGTGACTTTGTGCCAATGTATTTATTACACTGAGTATCATCAGAGATTTGTGTAGTTTTGACCAGGTATCCGGTGTTAGTAAACACGGCAAGAGTCTGTATTAAAACCTGGAAGCATGCATACAATTTCTTAGTGTTCAAGGTCATTAGTGGGCACTGATCTTTCTGTAATATCTTCATCTAGTAATAGTGAGGCAGACAAGTAACCCTTTGCTGATGTAATCTCAAACTGGGAATCAGATTATTCCTTGGCCACTTGATTAGACACTGCCTTCTTGTTTAAAGGCACAGTGGCAAACAGTATGCCATTAGTGGAAAGGAATGCTCTTGTATATACAGATGACTGTGAAACTTTCTTGAAGTCATCATTGACAACATAGGGAGAATGTGTTGGATGTGAATTATCAGCATAATAATCATAAATTGTTTTGTTTTGAAAACTGAAAAGACAAGTTTGAGTTTGGGTTTGGGGTTTGTCAATACATCACATAGAAGTGTGGAGGAGCACTGGAAATTGAAGCAAGGCTCTGAGGCTTCAAGAAGGAAATGCTCTTGAGGAATAGTGCTCTTCAAACTTTAATCATTGTTACAACATCACTACTTTGTGACTCCCATGCATTTGTGTTCCAAATACCTCTGGTTAAACTACAAAGAATGTGTTTGTGTGTGTGTGTGTGTGTGTGTGTGTGTTTTATCTAGGTGTATATTGCAGGATTCAAGTGGGACTCAACAATGTTCACTTCTGTATTTATTCAACTTTTCTCTAAATATGTGTATGTTGCTTATTGTAATAACCTCCTCACTCAAGGTATTCCTAATATCACAGTTCTTTGTTGAAAACTATACTTCTTGATGCACCATAAACACTGACTTTTCCTAATCTTCTTTGAGTGTCCTCTCATTGATCTAGTTCCTTCTTCCTCCAGCAACAGTTGGTTTTGCCTGTACATCTTAATGCAGTTAACTATTTTGTGAGTCCTTTTTCTCTTCTATCTTGCAAAGTTTGTTATCCCATTTTCTTCAGTCTTAATTGGTACATAAGTTGGATTATCCAGTTTTGGTACTATTATTGTAGCTATCCTCTGTATCTTTTCCAACTTCTTGATATATTCATTGATATGCAGAGACCACACCACTATTACGTATTCCAACTTGAATTGTATCTTGGTGGTTATGAGCTCCATTATAAAAATGCCATTCTAATATTCATTAACATCTTGTACTTTATCCCCTTTTTGGGGTCAGGATATCTTGAATAACCATTCCCTTCCTTACTATTCAGTCTTTACTATACCTGACTCTTGTTTTATATTGGATGTCAGTTTTCTAGAGAATCAATCATCAAACACTTTACTAAGAATCTCAGCACAAGTGTCCTGTGTTTAGTAGGATGTAGCATTAATGATTGCTTTTCCTTGCAGGTGTGAAGTGTGTCATCCGAGAAACACCCCACAAGAATCTCTCCCCTGTCAGTGCCTACCACTGCCGTGACCTACACCACTGTCTGGCATCTGCTCTGCTATCAAGGAAGTCAAGTTGTTACAGCAAGAAGAGTAGGAATCCAGAGTCTTGAGAGCAGGAAGAGTGTAGGAAATTCCCTTAAGTTGTTGTGATGGGACTGACTGCAAGCTGTCTTCAAAACTTGTATGGGCAGCAGAATGGGACAACTGGCCATTGCTAGCTGGCCACAGGAAATGGGTCATTATATAGACAGGGAGGAAACTGCAAATGTATAATTTATGTATTCAAAGCAGGTAATTTCAGTACTCAAAGCAGCTTCTTACACCCCTACCAACAAGTAATTGATCCTTGAACTAATTAAAAATTATTCAGTTTTAAATTCATCATTAAACAAAGTAAAACTATGTACAAGAAACAAAATATAAGAGAAGCTTATATAATAGAACCTAAGGAATCCTCAAAAATTTGTTAGATAACTGGAGAAGGAGCCGATTTTGAGCCATATGTACACCAAAAGCTGTAGTATGTAGAAGTAGGTGTCTGGAAGACAGGTCAGGAGGTGGTACTGCTAAGGTTGCACTCCACTGCTGCTCTTATGCCATGCTTACGATACTGGGAGACTTTTATACAGAAAACACGCATTGATTTTTACCTCCACAGTAATGTGGAACAAAAACTTGCATTGATTTTTACTTCAACTGTGATGTGGAACAATGTTTTTTAAATACCCCAACAGTGATGTGGAATAAAAGTTGGAACTACCCCAATTCATATAGAAACAAGACTGAGAGAAAAAACAGACAGAGCCATTATAAAGAGTTGGAGCGAGGTTGGAGTTTCTCTCCTGCTGTTTTTATATAAGTTGGTGTGTTTCCCAAATTATTTCTTAAGATTGTCCCAACTTCCTCCACATCAGTGTTGAGGTAAAAATAGACACGTATTTTCTGTATAAAAGTCTCCCCCCATCCTAAATGTGGCAAACAAGCAGGGAATGCAACCTTACCAATACCTCCTCCTGATGCCTAACTACAGCTTTCAGTATATGTACAGCTCACAATTGGTTCCTTCTTCAGTTATCTAATAATTCTTTGAGGATTCTTTCAAGTTCAGTAATGAGCAGTTTTACTTTGTTTGATGCTGAATTTAAAAGATTAAGTGAGACAGGGAGAGTGTAAGGAGCTGCCTTTAGTACATATAGATCAGGTATGCATTTGCAGTTTCCTCCCAGTGTATGCAGGGGCTAGTTGTTTGAATAGACAGATTAGGATACAAGTAAAAGAAATGCCATGTCTCTCTATTCTCTTAATTAGTAATTTTTATTGAAACCGTCTCATTCTCCTAATTAGTAATTTTTATTGAAACCGTTTCAGTGTCCTTCCTGCGTCTTCTGAACCCGGTGCGTCTTCCAAGCCAGAGATGCCACAGCTCCTGCACAGCATGTATATGATGTGCATACAGTGCTTTGTATGCCTTTGCCAATAAATCAGCAACTTCTAATGTGAAAAATATAACTGTTAAAATAAATTGCAGTGTAATTGTTGTCTAGTATGAACAAAGAATAAGGTAACAAACAGCTCATGCCACAAAAGAAAAAAACAGGATTGCCCCCAAGGCTAAGTAAGTTTTAAGGTGAGTTTTGTACGTAAAGGCCCCAATCCTTCCTCAGAAGGAGAGAGACTGAGGAATGAAAACTTGATTCAACCTCTTCAATACCATGACAATTTTTCATATTCTTGCTATACAGTTTCAGAAATTTATGAATGAAACAGGGAACCCTGACTATGGCCAATCTTGTAAATAAATTTTTAATCACCCAAATAGTAAAAATGCATCCCAGTATTGAAAAGGTTAAGGTGAGTTTTGCAGGGGAAACAGGAAGGGGAGGCACTATTCCTCATCCTCTCCAGAGTGATGGACATGGCCTTTTTTTAGGGAGGGGAAGTTTGGGGGACAATCCTGTTTTTTGGGGGGAGGGCAATTTTTTTCCTCCAGGCATGATGAACTCTTACATTTTCTTTTACACTCACAGTAGTAGTACTTAACATAAATAATTACAAGCTATATATTGTTTCACATAAGAATAGTCACAGAATTATTGGCAAAGAAATGAAGCATATTAAAAGTATGCATCCTACACTAAACATTACACTGGAGACATTGGCTGTTGTTGATGAGCTGTGGCACCTGGCTTGGAAGACACACCAGACAGGTAGGAAGGACACCTAGCACTGGTTACAGACACCCTTCACTTGACTCTTGGCAACATCAGGTACTGTGGCAAGGTAAGGCACCAACCAGCTTTGATTGCAGAAACAATGTGCACTGACTTCTGAAAAAAAAAAAAAAATTGTCACTTCAGAACAATAAACTTCACCATTCATACCAATATCCTAATTTCTGTATCCAACAATTCCCAAAAAATTATCTTTGAATACTTTTCACATCCACATCTGACAATAAAAAGTTTGACTTGATTTTCTCCCACCTACCTTCAAGTGAAATAAGAGTAGTGCATGAGATGTGTGTGTGTGTGTGTGTGTGTGTGTGTGTGTGTGTGTGTCTCTCTCTCTCTCTCTCTCTCTCTCTCTCTCTCTCTCTCTCTCTCTCTCTCTCTCTCTCTAGATTTGCTCTCTAGTCACCACTATGCTTTACCTCACTTGTACAGGTTTCCTCTTCACTGTCGTCACTCTGCCAACCTAACCACCACCTGATGTCTGAATGTTATGCCTTGTCCACTGCACGACATCCACTTCCTTCCATACCACCGTTTCTTTACTCAACCGTTCACTCTCCTCCACATCTGTAACAAGACTACCACAGTTAATATAACATTAATAAATACACATGATAAATTTGCTTTAGAACATTTGTAAATTTTGTTTCCACTTCAACAACAGTACTACCTGAACCACTATTTTAGGTCTTCGAACAGTTATGAATATGAAAGGCTTAATAATAATATAAATGCCAACTGTTTCACAATCACATGTAATGAAGGGGAGACGGTTGTTCAGCCACTTTTTATATTCAAGAGTACTACATCAAAGTAATTATAGTTTTGTTGATTATTAATATATGTGCGTACGTATTTTTCAGGATGTTTTGCATCTCTACAAACAATAAAAATGAGTAAATATAACTGCCTTGACAACATAGCGGACCAAAAAAAAGCTGTCATGAGGCACAACTTACCCCTTGTATGTGTGGGGCAAGTTGAGCCATCCTCCCCATTCCCTCCCCCCACCCTCCATCGGCACCCTCCCTCCCAGATCCCCTTCCCTCCTCCCCGTCTCCCCCCCCATTCCTGCCTAGGTGAAGCTATTCCACATTTATACATGTCTGTAGTGCTTAATCAAACAAAAGCCACTTCTTTAAATTCAAAATATTCAAAATATCTTTATATATCAAAAACAATTAAAAACAAACATTCTCCATCACCGCCCTTCCTCTGTCCATCCCTCCCTACATCTAGGCCTGTCAACGATGTGAACTTTTGATGGACGATATATTGTCCCAGAAAATATCGCAGCAAACGATATTTTTCTACTAATACAATGAATAGCATAATAATGCAAGCACACCCTTTCATAGAACAATAAACTTATTTCTCAAGTCTCAAAAATTGAACTTGAATACAAGATAACCCAAAAACAATAAATAAAATGGACTCAATTTCTTTTATCAAAAGTTGAACTTTAATATAAAATAAACAAAAACAATAAATAAAATGGACCAGTCTCTAGTTAGCAAAAATTGATCTGGTGGCTCGACTTCCCCCCCAGCCATATTGGTCAACTTAGCCCACAGCTGCCATATTGACTTTGTTAGCCCACACACCTAAAATTGTGCACATGTATGCTGAGTTAGCTAGCTTCTTTTGTTGCTCAGATACCAACATTGATGTATGAAATCAATATCAAAATAGATCTAGTTTGATCTAAACATGATCCTCATGAAATTTATAATAGACTAAATTCACTTTAAGTGAAAAATGTTTTTTCAGACAAATGTCTAACCACTTTACCCATCTGGTTCTCAACTTCTCACCTTCACTAACTCCAGGAAATTATGCCTTTCTACTCAATTTTTGGTCACATGCTCTTCTTTTCAACGGTTTCTCAGCAACAAGGGGTGGATCAACTTACCTCTAAACTCAACTTCTCCAGTCTCCCCTACCACTTATAGAATTGCTTGGAGAAGTTCTATCTTTCAAGGCTCCTGTTTCTATATCTATAATAGTGATGTGTTCGCAAAGTACAGTATATCGAATCTTATCTTTGTCTAGCACACAAGGTGTAAAGAAGCGCTACACCCCCATATATTGTATTATAAGGATCGTAATATCCTAAAGATACGGTAAAATTTTCATATCGACATGTAAAACTGCTGAATTATTGCAACCTGGCTAACATATAACGTGCTCACTGGCCATAAAAAAAGCAGTAACACACACGGTGGGCCAACACTGAGGCAACACAACCTTGCACGGTGACCCCAAAGTACTCACGCTAATTATGGATGTTGAGGACCACTTGACAGTCAGCACCTGCCAGCCACCAGCCTCTCCCCCGCCCCACCCACGACTTAAGGTCACGTGCGTCTCGGGTCACGCCCCCTGCAAGGTGACCTAGTTAAGGAGACCTAAGTAAGTAAAGATATATACACACACGCCATGCACACAAATACGTTCGCGTGCAGTGGCCCCGCAACACACACACACACACACACACACACACACACACACACACACACACACACTAAAAATAAATTTATGAAAGGCAAATTCATTTATATGGTGTAGGACTGAATGCTAACACAATGAATATATAATCTGTAAACCATGGCGAAGTAGATTAGAGTAACATAATGGACATTGTAAAACTCGTGAAGTATTCATAGCCTAACGACCGTAAATCACACACACGCGCACACATACGCACGCACGCACGCACGCACGCATGCATTACTCAGCTGTTGGTTGCACTTCACGACCACTGAGGGTCAAGGGTCATCCCGTGCTGCGAACCAGGTCACGGTGAACTTATGTCCCTTGCCTCCTGGTTTTTGCCGAGCCGTGGGGGAGCAGAGGGAGGCGCGGGATAAGGTCAGGCGTGGAGATTGATTACTCGTTGTAACACCTTATTTACCTTTGCTGGAATGTGGCAATGTTGTTCCGTCCAGTGATATGGAAGGAGAAACACTGCGCGATAACAAAATAAGCCAGTCTGAATTACTTGCTTTAGATTACAAGATGGTACACAGAATCTAGTCACGCTCCTCAGATGAGATAGTGAAGGTAAGGATACAAGTCAAGAGAGGAATAGATGAATATGAAAATAAAGTTTTGTAATGAAAGATGTACACTGAACTCCTACGTAATCATTTCACAATTTTATAGTTACTTCCAAATACCTCGAGCATCATCAAATTAGCAAACAACAGCAATGATAAATACTGCAACGACATATTTCCCTTACTACGTGTTCGCTTGTTACCGCATGACCGCAAATCTAAACAACTTCGTTATTTTTCACAATGTTTTTTACCGTAGAGCAGATACACCCATTGCTTGCATATTTACTTATACTTATTCTGGTTGATCTTTTTTCTCACTGTGGACGCTTAACTATTGTGTGTGTGTGTGTGTGTGTGTGTGTGTGCGCTCACCAAACAACTCAACTGGCCAACTGCTTAACTACTGTCCCACATAACAGACTAACGCTGCTCCGTCAACCAAGTCGTTCAACAAGGCGTGACTGACACAAATTCCTGCTACGAGCCTTACATCTTGCACACACGAGTCAAGAAGGCAATGCACCAACGTTAATTAACGTTCAGGGGCTTAGAAAATTTTCCGCATTTAACCTCAGTGCGAACAAACATCTGCGTTGGCGACTAGCAAGCAACTAGCAACAACGGTTACTACTCTGAAGCTCTGGGTGTACTGGATCCTATTTATCTATTTTTCTTTTCTTTTCATGTTAATAAAATCGTCTCTTCAAAACGACAGGGGATTAAGGACGTTTTGCAACACGTGGGCCTAGTTTTTTGCCTCGGGTTGGGTTGCAATGACTTTCTTCCATATACGGACAGCTCCTCGCGGGACTAAAGAGCTATCATCATCCTGACGTAACTGAAATAGGGGCGCATCTCCTCACACTTAACATGTACTGATAACGTATTACTTTATCTTTCCTCCCTACCGTAAGGAATATAATTATGCCTAACGTCCTCTGGAATGAGAGGTTATAATGTTGATAAGAATTAAAACACTTCATAACATCTCATCTGTCACTGTGGAAGGTATGTCAAGTACACTCACGAACCTACCTCAAGTCATATCTAGAACACCACGACGCCTCGCCCTTACACCAGTCTCCAGTGTCACACCTCTGCCCGCAGTCACGTCCGAAATATTACTGCACTCAGAATCGTGACGTGGAGCTGCCCAGTCTGTGCTTCCGAACCCGTATCATGAAGTGGTGTGGTTCGATCCTATTAGCACGTTGGTCCTTTTCTAATACTATGTTAGCAAGGTGAAGCAACGGTAATCATATGCAAAGAAGTATCCAGTCCTTTGTTTGTCCATATGTGTGTTTGGTAGTACGGCTGGAAGTATGACCAAAAAGGGAAAGAATAATGATTTCTCCCTCTATGTTGGGTTCAGTTGAGGCTCAGACCACCTCCAACGCATAAACGAATCACCACTTGTACCTCACCGCCCACCA
Source organism: Portunus trituberculatus (assembly GCF_017591435.1). Classification (NCBI taxonomy): domain Eukaryota; kingdom Metazoa; phylum Arthropoda; class Malacostraca; order Decapoda; family Portunidae; genus Portunus; species Portunus trituberculatus. The sequence goes on from NC_059282.1 coordinate 4,023,911, forward strand.
CTCATTACTCTCCCATAACTATACTAATTAAAATGCAGCTTGTGTAATTCACCACCACCACCACCACGGTTGTCTGCTGGTTACCCAGCCAGCCTTCCCAATTACGGAGCGAGCTCAGAGCTCATATGTGTGTGTGTGTATGTGTGTGTGTGTTCATCTTCGAGAAAGCTTTACGTTAATGAGCAAATGTATATGAATAGATGTTGGAAAATTATGGAACTGTGGCCATGTGGTAAAAAAAAAAAAAAGTGAAGAAAATCCGTCACATTCAATAACTTTATAAACTCTGGTAATGAGGAGTCGTGAGCCAGCCATCTCACCTGCCCCGCCCCTCGACCCTCAGGTGCGTGCATGGCAAAGACCCGCTAATACTCGTAGACAACGACAAGTGTTACGTCACGGCTGGCTGAGTGAATAAGGCAGGCTCTCTCTCTCTCTCTCTCTCTCTGAACATGCAACTCTTCTCACTTCATATCGTTAATCAAATAGATGCGACTCACCAATAAAACTACAGATCCCTGGTAAACTGTCTGAGTGACCATCATTTCACTTTAACAACTAACAAGAACAAACTACGTACCTACAATATAAAGAAAGCAAGCAAGTGTAAGCACAAGTAATGAAGTCATCTAAATTCACCTTGAGGGCGCTGGTACTTACACATTAGTGAGGCAAAGCTAGAGGTCACTGTTAGCCGGGTGAGCACATGAATCTTTCCAAGCACGAGGCAGCACAGGCAACGATCACTATTGAAGGTTTCTAATTAAGCACTACAGTCTTCCACACGTCAAGGTCGGCTAGGGAATGGTAGGTTTATTAATGATGTCAGTGCTGAGGTGGAGTGGTGACGGAGGTTATGTGTGTGTGTGTGTGTGTGTGTGTGTGTGTGTGTGTGTGTGTAAGAGGATGATACTACCGAGTGTTGCAAGAAAAGTAACATATGCATGCAGGATGAGTGTTGTGGACTGAAAGAATGACAGTCTCAAGAAACAAGCGAAAGAAATAGTGAGATGGATCGTCCATTGAAAGCAGAGAGAGAGAGAGAGAGAGAGAGAGAGTGTGTGTGTGTGTGTGTGTGTGTGTGTGTTTCTAAATATCTATATAGCATTTCTCTATACGGGATTATTTCAACCTCAGCGCTCACTTTATTGAAATGACGCAGGAATATCGAGTGAAACTTTACTTCAAGGTTTCCCTCCAATCAATACGCGAGTCACAAACACACCACAGCTGCATGTTAACGTAAGGAATCGGGTCAACAGAACAAAATTATAACATTTTCCTTTATTGAAAAAAAGTGACACACACAGACACACATACATACACGCACTCAAGACACTCACTTAAATATTCTTTTACATGAGATATGAATGTAGAAAAAACAGACACGAAGATCATTTTTTTCCTTCACACATTCAAACGCAGAGTACTAATAAATATAAAAAATAAATATTCTTGAGCGTTGACTTCAAATTTGTACGTAACTAGATGAAGACGAAGAATACAAATCTGGTCCAGACTGCAGAATCCTTTGCATTTATGAGCTCCTGTTCTTCTATTACTTTCGAGCTAAACTAAGAAAACGGAAGGACTAGAACAAGGACACGAGGAGATACTATGGCAAATTTAAGGAGGCAAGTATCTGAAGACCAAACTATTAGCTATGTCATCCTGAAATGCTTAAGTATGAATTTGTAAGTAGACCTATTGAAGGACGCCCAGCGGAGTCAGTTCGGAGTCCTTCACTGATGGGCGTGGTATAGAAAAGATGGAGCGTGTATCCGATGAGTGAGGGTCGCAAGGCATTACTCTCCCTTGGTCAGGAGTTAGGAACGGTAACCAAAGTGGGAGAGACCCTGGAAGTAATTAGATCCAAAGTTTTCTTCCTCCTCTTCCTCTTCTTCCTCCTCAGATTCCTCCTCGGACTCCTCCTCGCTGGACTCCTCCTCGCTGGACTCCTCACTGGACTCCTCACTGGACTCCTCACTGGACTCTTCGTACTCGTCGGAATATTCGTAGGAGTAGTCGTCCTCTTCGGCTCTCTCGAGTGCCCGCTGGTAGGCATCAAAGAACTCCTCCTTGGCTCTCTTGACGTCCTCGGTGTCCTCGGGCACAGCGGGCAGGGCGTCACTCTCCACGCGGTAACCATCCTCGTCGGCGTCATATTTGAACTGGTACTCGTTGCCCTCAGGAGCCAGGAAGGCGAAGTGGCCACTCACCTCCCCGTCCTCGTTCCTCGCCTCCTCACGTTCGCTGTCACCCACGTGGTACACGAAGCTGCGCGGGAAGGATGGGTTAGAAAGATGTGTGTGTGTGTGTGTGTGTGTGTGTGTGTGTGTGTGTGTGTGTGTGTGTGTGTGTGTGTGTGTGTGTGTGTGTGTGTGGGACGGGGAGGGAAAGGAAAGTGAATAAGTGACTACGCCTTGATTTAATGGTGGTACTCTATTACTGTTACTTTTACTACTACTACTACTACTACTACTACTACTACTACTACTACTCTCTACTCACTTGTACACCCCCTTCCCGTCGATGTTGAAGTGGTTCTTGAGTGACTCGAAGTTGCTGAGGGTGGCGAAGTCTTCATCGTACGAGGGTTTGCTGATGGGCGAGGCGAGGGAGGGCACGGCGACGGCCGCAGCCAAGACAAGGACAAAAGTGGTCTGCAAAATGAGGGAGAATGAAAGGGAAAGGTTAAGCGATAAATTGCTTGTAAATTCTTAGTTATAGTTTAAATGAATACATGAATAATTTGATATGTTTCCTATGACTTATTATTATTTTTTCAGTGTCATAAATTAAATCCATATAATAAATAAGCTAATTAATTTAAAAAATAAACGTACCAAATTCTTGAAATCTAGTTATCATTCTGGAATTTAATTTTTCTTTTTTTCTTCTCTCTCTCTCTCTCAGTTTGGACAAGAAAACCTACGAACTATAACCAAATTGAGTCGATGCATCACAAACTTTAAAAAATACGCATTCGAATTTGCTTTTAATACATTTGATATGAACGCAACAAAATGAACACTCACACTTATGTACAGGAATAACTTACAAAAAAAAAAAAAAAAAAAAACTGTCACACTGAATCACACACAAAAAAAATAAAGAAAAAAGAGAAGACCATTTATCATGCAACTACAAATGATGCGCCTTATTAACAAAACCACCTGCTTCTATATTTCCATCTTCCTACGACTTGACTTCTTTTAAGAGGGAGATGTCAAGGCATTTGTCCCAGGCCTTTGACAGATTCCTTCGATCTTTACTGGAGACAGCAATTCCAGTGGACTTTTTTTTTCTAATTCATCGTTTTTTTTTTTGTCCTTGGCAGTTCTCTCTCTTAGATAAAA
>NC_059282.1:4029769-4044769 GCF_017591435.1 Portunus trituberculatus
TCTAATATCACTCTTGATGGATATAATCAAGTATATATTCTTTTCCTTTCCTATCTCGTTAACTGGTGTATTCTCAAATAAGAATGTGATAAATAACGTGAACATGACATCCAGAGTGTGCACAGTAGAGATGTTTTTTAGGGAAGGAGAGTGTGCGTTGTGACATGCCCAGTTAATATAAGAGTGTACTTTAAGAAACGATGAGGGTTTAGAAAGATAATTATGTCATGTAAGATCTTATTTTGAACTGAGATTAAAATATTGTAAATTTATATATCAAATCAGCAAATTATACTCACAAGAAAATCACACTTCACTGGTTGAAAATGATTTATAACACCTTTGGATTTAATGCTATATAACTATACATAAGAGTGAGTAGCTGTTTTCTCAAAGATTTACTGCATTTCATCTATACATCCTTAATTTCAAAACAAGAGAAAATGCAGATAAAAACAAAAATCTACTACAGTTTATCTATACATCCTTAATTTCAAAACAAGAGAAAAATGCGGAATATCCACGTAATATTTTGATAACAGCCGTCCTGGCGAGAAAATACATAAATTTCACAAAAAAAGTGCATGAATCTAGCTAAAGAAATGGAACCACAGCTTTAAGTAACCCATTAGGAACAACAGCCATGCCTTTTCAGACTCTCCCTATACCCTCAGTCACCGTCCCCTTCCCTCCTCTCCCGTGCCTCCTAACCCACCTACCCTAGTTTTTCCTTGTACTATCTGCCCACTTGCTACCTGCCCCGCCCGTCTCCTCTCTCCTTTCGCCTTCCCGGACTCGATGCCCCGTCAAGTCAACCCATGCTTTCCCTTCGCCTTATTAGACCCAATATATGAGAGCATGTTGTTGACTCACTTTTTCTTTTCAAATTTTATCGCTCGTATGTCTTGGTTAGTTGACTCTCTCTCTCTCTCTCTCTCTCTCTCTCTCTCTCTCTCTCTCTCTCTCTTACGTTCATTTGCATAGGAAGACGCTATAAAACCAACATGAATTTATTTGAATTACTTAATACTAAAATACCATCTTTCTTGAGAGAGAGAGAGAGAGAGAGAGAGAGAGAGAGAGAGGAGGGACCGAAGTACATCAATGTCCTTCAGGGTACGATAGACCCATCTGATAGCTTCACATCGAGACGGAGCTAAAAAGTAAACGATATATATATATATATATATATATATATATATATATATATATATATATATATATATATATATATATATATATATATGTATATATATAAAAGGGGACAGAGAAACAGAAAGAGTGGTGGTGACGCAAACAAAGACTATAAATACGTTCACTTCTATCTGGCGCGCACCTAGTGAATATCAAGAAGGAAGCCGCATAAAAAGACAGACTGACACTAACATTTGTGATAAGCCGCACTGCACCGATGCATCAATTAATCAGAAGGAATGAAAAGGAATGAAACAGTGGAAGGTACATAAACAATGAGCACTGATTATTGAAATCATACAATAAATAAGTGAAAAAGGTAACAGTAGAATGAATTATGAAGAAAATGCAAAGGTAAAATAGATAAGAAATGGATAAATTATGAAGAAAAATGGATAAAGAATAAATCAATACTACTGGGCAACAAATAAGACATAAATGAAGGACAAATCATGAATAAACAATGACACACAAGCCAATAATACAAGACAGATAAACACTTACAATAAGCAACAAACAATCAAACATTAAGAGCCACATGAATGATAGAAACTAGGACTCTCTCTCTCTCTCTCTCTCTCTCTCTCTCTCTCTCTCTCTCTCTCTCTCTCTCTCTCTCTCTCTCTCTCTCTCTCTCTCTCTCTCTCTCTCTCTCTCTCTCTCTCTCTTTCTTTCTCAGCCACCAGCCACCACTAAGAAGGCTTAAGCCACTGAACCTTCACTATACTTTTTTCCTCTAAACAGTCTGGTCTCTCTTGGTATTTTATAAACATGTGACCCGCCGGACATTAGTAGCGTGTGAGAGAGCCTGTTAACCTTTCAGTAGCGAGACGCATTTTTACCTTGAGTTTGGGGTGTGATTAGACCATTTTAATTACATTACGAAGGGTCTATGGAGGTCAAAAGATTAATAGCAACAGTCTTCACTATTTCACTCCCCATATAAGTTTCTGAAGCTGTAAAAAATCACCAAATAGTAAGCAGAGTGAATATGGAAACACGTCATGGTACTAAAGGGGTTAATGTGTGGGAGAGTCTGGGGTACGGTGAGAGTGAGAGTGAGAAGGGGAGAGGAAGTGATGGGGGAGAGGAGGAAGTGTCAGCACGTGATGGGAATTTGTTTATGATGGACAATAAAAAAAAAGAAATAACAAGAAAAACAATAACCACTACTATAACAACAACAACAACTACTACTACTACTACTACTACTACTACTACTACTACTACTACTACTACTACTATTACTACTATTACTACTGCTGCCACCACTAACCTACGTAAGCTTGGTATAGACAGATTAACGACGAAAAAAGAAAACAGAACGAGATAGAAAAAAAAAACACACAAATGGTGCAACTGTGGAGGTCATTGGAGCGAACAGGGAGGAAGTGGAGGAGAGGAGAGGAGAGGAGAGGAGAGCGAAAGGAAAGGTAAGAAAGTGAAGGTCATTGATGTTAGTGAAGTGAGGATAACACACACACACACACACACACACACACACACACACACACACACACACACACACACACACACACACACACACACACACACACACACACACACACACAGCGACTTATTACTTAAGAGAATGTGTGAACAGAATAACAATAACGTAAAAAATATATATGTAAGTTAGTTTTGTGTATTTGTTCTTTGTACTGAGTGCCGGTTACACTGATTGACCTGAGAGAGAGAGAGAGAGAGAGAGAGAGAGAGAGAGAGAGAGAACTAATAAGCCTATAGAAGGAGGCTGACCTTGCTAATTTCACCATTCTCTCTCTCTCTCTCTCTCTCTCTCTCTCTCTCTCTCTCTCTCTCTCTCTCTCTCTCTCACATACGTTTTTTTTAGTCCCACGCAACAATTACACAAGAGTTCGCTGCCTTATTCAATCTTGGCACTAACATTCATACACATTGCTTTTCCGGCACGCCTTTATCACTTTCTCTTCCATACTCCTCCTCCTCCTCTTCCTCGTATTCCTCCTCCTTCTCCTCCTCCTCCTCCTCTTCTTCTACCCTTCCGGCCTCTGATTCACACAATGGGAGATGGAGATGTTTTCCCTTAAGTGATTTTAATCGTGACACTAAAAGTATTCATTCGAGACTTTATGTGAGATAAGAGTAGTGGATGAAGTGTGTATTGTCTCTCTCTCTCTCTCTCTCTCTCTTGACCGGTGATTATTTTGCTGCTCTTGTCTTTCTTTGTTATTCTTTTACTTCATTGTTTCTTTTTTCTAGTATATGCAAAATTTTATACACGAATAATAACACCACTGAACCTTAACTCCTTCAGTACTGAGACGCTTTTTTATCAAGAGTTTTGAGTACGATTAGACGATCTTATTCTATTTTCATTAGGAAAGGTCCATGAAGGTCAGAAGATTAATGGCCCACAGTCTTCACTATTCTAATCCCCACATAAGTTTCTGAAGCTGTATAAAATCCCCAGATAGTACGCACAATGAATAAGGAAACGCGTCATGGTACTGAAGAGGTTAACACTAAAATGATGTAATTCCTTCAAACTTTCAATGATGTACAAAAAAGATCAATGCAATTATGTACCGCGAGTCACTTCATTATTGAGTGTGTTGTGCGTCACGTCTGAAGGAGATAGAAAATACGTGAAGTCTGAACCAGAAAGTTAAAAAAAAGTCATGTTATTTTACTATACAGGTGGTGAGAACTCAGAAGTGCTGAGCGTGGTGACATTTAGCATGAGAGAAGAGAGAAGCACAAGATCAGAGCAATACACGAACAACTGACTGATTAATTGACTCCCTGACTGACCGAGTGACAGATTGACTTCAAAACACGCAACAACGAGGTCATAGGAAGCCTTCACTACAGCAAGACAGGCAGGTGGAGTCGAGGCACTTTACTCGTATGTGTTCTTTATTTTCCTCACAAATTCTACACCCGGCGATGGGAGATATGTTACCTGCATGGTGGAGGAGGCGACGGAGGCACTGAGAGTATCGTCGGCGAGGGAACCAAGCCTGCACTGTGTCTGCCTCTCGGTGCCCCTCCAATATATAGTGCCTCCTTGGCCACGCCCTTCCAAGACCCCGGGACAAGCGAGGTTGAGCACTCACCACGCACCATTGGACCAGGACAGTGACGTAGCTAGTGATGTAATGCTCCAACTAGTCAATCTTAGCCAATCAACGAGCAGTGCCTGTGACGTAATGACCCTGGTGGACCAATGGCGTGGCTCGGTACTAACGAATGCCAGTGACGTCACATAACAGCAAGGCCCTGATTGGTGACCTTGGTGAAGGCCGTAGGAAAGCAAAACTAGAGGCGGTCAGAGGAAGAAAGGAGAGAAGGAGACAAAAAAAAAAAAAAACGAGAGATAAAAAAAAAGTCAGGTTAATATTACGTGCGGGGCGTAGAGAAGAAGCCGTATAAAACTCATTAGAACACCTTTCTCTTACCTGCCTGAGGAATTGACAGGTACAGTGTAGGTGGACGGATGGACGGAGGAAAGAAAAGGAAAAAAAAAAGACGACAGACTTGAAGAGACAGGAAAATAAAAAGAACAAACAACGTAAAGAACGAAATGAACACAAAATTAAAGAATCTGAAAGGTAAGGAAGGAAAATAATACAGGTGTGGCACAGGTGTGGAGATCAAGACACTGCAGACAGGTGTGGAAGAGATGAAGGGACGCAGGACAGGTATGGCGAATGTGGAACAATTGAGGGCAGATGTGGAGGGATTAGAAGAACTTTAGGTGGGGTGTGGAGGGACTGGATGGGCGGGTCGGGGTGGATAGAGGGAAGGGGGAGGTGAAGGGTGCATAGGGGGAAGGCGGGAGAAGGAGGGGGAGGGGGAGGAGGGTAGAGGCACAGGTAGAGAGTATGGATGAGGCTGAAGGTCGTTCGTGGCCACAGGCAGATAAGAGAAGGGGCTTTTAAGATGAAGAGGAAAAAGGAGGAGGAGGAGGAGGAGGAGGAGGAGGAGGAGGAGGAGGAGGAAAGATATTACGGTAAAAGTAGTAGTTGTTAATGTAGTAGTAGTAGTAGTAGTAGTAGTAGTAGTAGTAGTAGTAGTAGTAGTAGTAGTAGTAGTAGTAGTAGTAGTAGTAGTAGTAGTAGTAGTAGTAGTAACAGTGATAACAATAATGATAAGGATAATAATAATAATAATAATAATAATAATAATAATAATAATAATAATAATAATAATAATAATAATAATAATAATAATAATAATAATAATAATAATAGTTATAATAATAATAACAAAAAAAATATACGTAACAATATTCACAAATACGAAAATGGAAAAGAAGAAAATAACAAAAGCAAGAAAAACCGAGACAAAACAAGAAGAAAGAAAAACAACAAAAACGAAAAGAATAAACAACAGAACAACAAAAAGACGAAGATAAAAGAAAGAAAGACAGAAGAAGAGGAAGAAGAAGAAGAAGAAGAAACCTATTTAAGTGGTGAACGGAGGGCGTGTATGCAAATGGGTAAGTTAGCTCATCGGTTCACCATTTAGACTTGGGTGTGACAAGGGTTCGATCCCCCCTGCCCTCCTCCATCCACCCTGTGTCACCTTGCATGTTTCACCTCACCCTCACCCCTCTCGCCCCCCTCCCTGGCCCTTCCCGTCCTTGCCAAGCTTCCACAGCATTGCATTTTGGCCCACGGAAAGAGAAAACGTCAACTATACACACAATTCGTCTTCCATCACCATCATCACCATCATCATCATCATCATCGTCATACCTTCACCTCACTCCCTCCTCCCCTCCCCCCTTCACCATCACTCACCATCATTTTTCACGTCCCATTCAAAAGAAAAAAAAGAAAAAGAAAGTGAGAATTTTTTGTTTTGTTTTGTTTTATCTTTGTCCCTTTTCTTTCTTTTTCTTGTTTTTTCCTTGTCAAGCCCTCCACAGCACTGCATCTTGGCCCACGGAAAGAGAAAACGTCAAACATACACACAATTCGCCCATACAGCAGTTTTTGTCTCCATCGTCTTGCAGTGCGTCAGTCTGTGGTGCATGAAACAGCTTTCCCTTTCGCCTTGCAAGGATTCTGGCTGTAAAGTTACGATCTAGTATTACAAAACGTGTCAATGTTGATGTAATTGCTTTATGCTTTCGTTTGTAAGTGTATATTTATGTTTTTTTTCGTTTTTTTTTTCTGTTTGTACGAAGGGGTGTTGAATATGGTTGTTCTTGTCTTCTTTGTTTTATTTTTATTTGTCCTCGTAGTTTTTCATGAACAGCAATGAGGGTTTCGTATGACATTAGATTGTTTTGAAAGAAGCTGAATGAGAAAAACTTCAAATGTTAGTCAATCAGAATAGTGAACGAAATTTCTGCATTTTTAACATTGCAATAGCGTAATAACATTTTGACGTCTTCGATAACATAATAACACACAAACACAAACATTTTCGATACTATAACATTAACCCCTTCAGTACCATGACGAGTTTCCATATTCATTCAGCTTACTATTTGGTGATTTTATACAGCTTCAGAAACTCATGTCAGAGATTAAAATAGTGAAGACAGTGGCCATTAATCTTCTGACTTCCATAGACCCTTTGTAATATAAATGAAATGGGCTAATCATACACAAATCTCAAGGTAAAATTGCGTCCCAGTATTGAAGGGGTTAATCCACATGAATTAACCTTCGTGCTGTATTTCTCATTCAACTTGGCCAGTGCTGTTAACTATCAAGCTGCAACTAAAACATTAGACGTCACTAGGAACAAGGATTAATAAAGGAGATACAAGAACAATGAAGTGTCAGTAGTTATCAGTGACCAAATAGAAGCAGTAGGGAGGACTTAAATGTGGGATTACGCTATATATGATGTCAGCAGGAGGAGGAGGAGGAGGAGGAGGAGGAGGAGGGGAAGGGGGAAAGAGGCAAGCTGAAGGGCAGGAAAGTGATACACCCTCACCCTCCAGACAGGTCATAGGGGTCATCTTTTCGCCAGGCATGCCAATACCCACGCTAAGCCCACTGCAGCCATGACACCCGTGGGAGACAAAATAGATGGAAAATGCGTATCACGAGAGGAGAAGGACGAGAAAGAAGTGAAAAATAGGAAAAGGAAACGGTGATATGACTTTAGAGAGAGAAAGTGTGTGTGTGTGTGTGTGTGTGTGTGTGTGTGTGTGTGTGTGTGTGTGTGTGTGTGTGTGTGTGTGTGTGTGTGTGTGTGTGTGCGTCTTATGAATTTAGAGAGAGAGAGAAACAGAAAGTTTGTGTGTTTGTAAGTGCGTGTGTGTGCGTAGTATGACTTTAAAGAGAGAGAGTGTGTGTGCGTCAAATGACTTTACAGAGAGAGAAAGAGTAAGAGTGTGTGCGTGTAAGTGTGTGTGCGTCCTGTAACTTGAGAGAGAGAGAGAGAGAGAGAGAGAGAGAGAGAGAGAGAGAGAGAGAGAGAGAGAGAGAGAGACAGTGCGTGTGAAGCATACGTGTCTAATCGCCCTATCCTCTGAATAAACTGCAGTGTATAACAAAGAAATACCAAACAGTAACTCACAGCCACAAGTGCCCCAGACTCGCCATAGTGTTCTGCCAAGTTCAGTCACGCTATGTAGGTTTCCTGGCGGCAGGTTATGAGTAATTCAAGCGACGCGATTCAAACTCAGGCCAAGAACTAAATATTGATATCCGCCCTCGTTACTTTTTCTTTTTCCTTTTCACCCAAAAAGGTTTCGTGTTGTAGAATAACCTTGTACTCCATTTCATTTCATTGGTGTTGAATGTTGTTGTTGTTGTTGTTGTTGTTGTTGTTGTTGTTGTTGTTGTTGGTGGTGGTGGTGGTGGTGGTGGTGGTTTATATGACTTTGTTCATAAAGATCTATTTTCTGAAGTCAATTATTTCTTCCAGAAGTTTACGGTCATTATTATCATCATCATCATCATCATCTCTCTCTCTCTCTCTCTCTCTCTCTCTCTCTCTCTCTCTCTCTCTCTCTCTCTCTCTCTCTCTCTCTCTCTCTCTCTCTCTCTCTCTCTCTCTCTCTCTCTCTCTCTCTCTCTCTCTGCTACAATTAATCTAAATAATACTTCCTATAAACACACCATCATTTTTTTCCACTAAAGCCAAGACATTGAAGGCAAAGGTCAGGGTGTGTGTGTGTGTGTGTGTGTGTGTGTGTGTGTGTGTGTGTGTGTGTGTGTGTGTGTGTGTGTGTGTGTGTGTGTGTGTAGACGATAAAACTTCTTTGTTATAACATAGAAAAATATAAATACATACAATAAAAGATGTCGATACTTCATCAAACATTCATGAAAACCAAAAGCAAATATAGCACAGATAAAATACAACAATATCTAAATCAACTTGTAGAAAAGAAAATACAAAATAAAAAGAATCCCATACTCTATCTGATAAGCACAAAAGTACAAACTAAGAAAGATAAAAAGAAAATAGACAGATAAGATAATAAGCTCTAAGAAAAAGAAGCTTATCACTCCAGTTGTCGCCTCTCCCTGCAAACCTGTTATGTGAGCCAGCGGGGGTTGGTCACTAGTCAGGCACGCTTCGAGACCAAGACAGAACCGGGTTATGTATACAAGTGTCTATATTAATCAGCCGCGTGACAGATCTAGATAGAATGGAGGCAAAGATATACTGTTTCTCTCTCTCTCTCTCTCTCTCTCTCTCTCTCTCTCTCTCTCTCTCTCTCTCTCTCTCTCTCTCTCTCTCTGCCTGCTTGGCCTTTTAACATTTTCAAGGGGAATTTTCCAAGCCTGGAGTAACGTCAGGTGAGAGACAGCCACAGGAAGGACCTTCAGCGGAACACGTCCTTTGTCAGCGTCACTTGGTCCCAAAAGACTTCTCAGAAAACAGGAGTACGTGTGTCGCTTCTTACTTCAACACCCGATCTGATATCTTGTTTTACCGAAGATTATTATTATTTCTTTTCTGGATGTAGTCACTTTTTTTTTATCTCGTTTTCTGCTTCTCCTTGATCTAGTTGGGGGATTTTTCGTCGTTGTGCATGAGTTGATCTGATTTTCTTCTTTATTTATTGATTTTTTTTGGGGGGGTGAAGATGATGTAAGAAGGAAATGTATACATGCGCCACTGTTGCTTCTATTTTTTTGGTGCACAAGTATTTCCTTTACCGCCATCATCACCAAAACCCGGGAATTTTGTGACACTTTGTATAGAGTTTGATTATAATATTAAGGACCTTTTAGCTTAAATACAATAATCTCTCTCTCTCTCTCTCTCTCTCTCTCTCTCTCTCTCTCTCTCTCTCTCTCTCTCTCTCTCATTTGCGTATATTTCTATTCTCAATACAACTGTTCAGGTATGTATAAAATCTTCGGCTTAACGGACCTGGCCTTATCACTGTCAGTATTAATTGTGCTCGTACAAATTATATATCTTCTCAATCAAGAGGCAAATAAATATCAATCTCTCTCTCTCTCTCTCTCTCTCTCTCTCTCTCTCTCTCTCTCTCTCTCTCTCTCTCTCTCTCTCTCTCTCTCTCTCTCTCTCTCTCTCTCTCTCTCTCTCTCTCTCTCTCTCTCTCTCTCTCTCTCTCTCTCTCTCTCTCTCTCTCTCTCTCGTAACTAGTCACAAGATGAAGATTACTGCCGCACACGCACATATGAATAGGATTAAAACACACATCTCTCCTATGCATTGATTGATCGTCCTGAAGATCCCATTACGTAAGATCAAGATGACGTGAGGAGCATCGCACGAGTCACCGTCGATCACTTAATCAGTCAGTCGATGAAAAACAAGAAAACAATCATTCACTGTGTAATGATATGCAACACTCACACTATACAAAGTTAGGTTGGGAAACTATACAAGATAGCTAGACTGTGTTCTTCTTGTGATTCCTTAGTGTTTCTTTTTTAGGTCATCCTCGTGGCGGGCGCTCATCCATCTTTCGGTCGCAGGGAGGTGGAAAAGAAAGAGAAGGTGGAAAATTTTCTGCCACATCCCGCAGCTTCCTTTTAAGAGCTCCTTTTTGTGATTCCTTATGTTTTTTTTTGTGTCTGCACCAATAACACCAGTACACGACACGACAGGTCACCACTAGGAACAAAGCTATACCAGGTCGTGTAATAATAATTAACCTGACTTAAAATGAGGAGCGAAGGTAAATTTTCAACATTAAATCGTCCTTCATAGAGAGAATACCTGTCTGATTACCACATCCAGGTGACACGAATACACCTGTCTCTGTCGCCACACCAACAAGCGTGGCCCCACCTTCCTTCTCTTTCACCTCATCACCTTCCTCCAATGTACCTGTTTTCCCTCCCTTCCTCTTTCCTCATATCTATTCATCTATCTCTTCCTCCTCCTCCTCCTCCTCCTTCTCTTCCTCCTCCTACTCCTTTTCCTTCTCCTCCTCCTCCTTCTTCTTTTCCTTCTCCTCCTCCTCCTCCTCCTCCATCCCTGTAACTGCTTTTGACATCCTTCCATTGTAATATTTCTTCTCTGTTCTTCTCGCCCCACCCTTTTCACCTCTTATTCTTTCCTCCCTCCATTATATATTTCTCTTTCATCTCACATTCCATCTTTATAACATTTTCTCCTGATCTATTTCAAGTTTTTTTTTGTCCTCTTCCTTTTGTTTCTCCTTTCTTCTTCTTTCCAGTCCTGCTTTCCTTCGCTCTGTTCGTTCTATCTTTTACATTTTCTTTCTTGTTTTTGCCATTCTCGTCTGGAACTTTGGTATTCATTTTATTCTCTGCACTTGCATATTCAGCTTTATTGTGCAATGAATCATGGGAGTCGAAGATATAATTGTTATCGTATTGCACTCAACTATTATTCAACATGAAGTGGAGAAATACACCCACGATAGATATGTACATACTTTAACCCCTTCAGTATTGGGACGCATTTTTAACCATGAGTTTTGTGTACCATTAGACCATTTTAATTGACATCAGGAAGGGTCTATGACGGGCAGAAGATCAATGGCAACACTCTTCACTATTTTAATCCCCCACATAAGTTTTGAATATGGAAACTCGTCGTGGTAATGAAGGGATTAATCTTGCAGTGTCAATAAGAGAAGACGGTAAACTAAGGTACAGGGAAAAGAATCTAATATTATCAACACGGTTCCACATCAATATCTTCGTTAGACGCTGCTAATGATGGACGCCGGCATGAATAACAACCAAAGTAGGAAAGGTAGAGATTACAAGATGACGGTTAGTTGTTAGTATTCTGAGCGGATTAAACACATCATTTTATCATAACAACCTTGACCTTGAGTCCTCCATATCGTCTTTAGTAAGTGTGCCCCCCTGATCGCTCTTCTGGTTAAGCTCTCCCCTTCTTGTTTATCCACATCCATCTCTCCCTCTCCACTTTATCCACATTCATCTCTCCCTCTTCACTTGTTTATCCACATCCATCTCTCCCTCTCCACTTTATCCACATCCATCTCTCCCTCTCCACTTTATCCACATCCATCTCTCCCTCTCCACTTTATCCACATTCATCTCTCCCTCTTCACTTGTTTATCCACATTGATCTCTCCCTCCTCATGGAACTTGGTCATCATGAGTGTCCGAGAAAGGTGACATCTCAAGCACGTCAAATGGCAGACCTAATGCTTTTTATTTCATGTCTTTCTAAAGTTCAGTAACGGATTCTGAAGTCAGTTGGCCATATATCTTTTTTTTTTTTACGTAAGTGTGGATTCAGGAAAATAAAAAGATTTAATACGAGTTTTTAAAAATGAGTCAGGAATGAAATATGTATTGCTAAGCCTTCATCAAACCATCTCTCTCTCTCTCTCTCTCTCTCTCTCTCTCTCTCTCTGCAGTTGTACACGGCCTCTGTTCTTCTAAACCTTCTATGTTCCTCAGGGTTTCGTTCTTTCACTCATCCTTCCCTTATCATTCATACTTTTCCAGACACATTACGAGAAAATGACTCCAATTTACCCTGTTATTAAGTCTCATATTCACTTTCTACTCAGGTTCCCAATAGAAGGTGGGTGGAGTGAGTTTAGCCAGGCGCACCTCCCCGCAGGGTCTTTGGTCTCTCAAGGTCGGCTAAGCTTAGAGTTCAGTGGCTTCGTGACACCGAGTCCACAAAGGGAGAGTGACGTCAGGCAGGCTGTGGCGAAAGGTTCCTAGACTCAGGTGACATTTGGTGTCCAGGTGGGCTTAGGTAAGAAGTTTTTAATGGATGGAAAAACCGATAAAAATAGTATGTATGTGAGAGAGAGAGAGAGAGAGAGAGAGAGAGAGAGAGAGAGAGAGAGAGAGAGAGAGAGAGAGAGAGAGAGAGAGAGAGAGAGAGAGAGAGAGAATGAAAGAAAGAAAGAAAGAAAGAAAGAAAGAAAGAAAGATCATTCAAACTTTAAATGAATGTTTACTTCAGTCTGTGTATATGCTTGCTTGTTTGCCTGTGTGTGTGTGTGTGTGTGTGTGTGTGTGTGTGTGTGTGTGTGTGTGTGTGTGTGTGTGTGTGTGTGTGTGTGTGTGTGTGTGTGTGTGTGTGTGTGTGAGTGTGTGTGTGTTTCCTCGTGCGTGCAGTCGAGCGTGAACACCAGCATGTGAGTGAGCGAGTGCGTGTAATTGAGTATATGTGAACTATGAACTGGAGTACGAGTATGTAGGCTTTTCTCCCCCCTGCTCTCCTCTCCCTGGCCAGGTGAGACGGTAGGGGAGAGGGGGAGAGAAAGGGGGCAGGTCACGGTGATGGGTCTGGGTACACCTCACCTCCTACAGCCACACTCATACCCACGATCTGCCATTACTCCCACGCCTTGTAATCGAGCCAAACCACACCCATGTTCCCCTCTGTTCCTTCTATTCCTCCTCCTTCCCACGCCTTCAGATAAGTAAAGGTGAACGGTCTCAGTTAATCAAAACACTAAAAGACTTGATTGGAATATAAACAAGCGTCAGGCATGTTTAGAACTGTGTGTATACTTCAAGCCACCTGATTAGTCTCTGCCACGCCCTGAGAGGTAAACAAGGCCAGGTATAAAGAGGGAAAGAGTGACATTGAGATCGTAAAGAATTAAGAAAAACCTCGAGAGTGGGGCAAATACTGTACTGATTTTTTGTTTATGTGTGTGTGTGTGTGTGTGTGTGTGTGTGTGTGTGTGTGTGTGTGTGTGTGTGTGTGTGTGTGTGTGATGGAGAGAAAGAAATATAGTTGTGTTAGTGTGGGATGTAACGTGAAGCAATGTACAAAGAATGAATGAGGGACGTGTGTAAGGTATGTTATTACTACTGCTACTACTACTACTACTACTACTACTACTACTACTACTATTACTACTACTACTACTACTACTACTACTACTACTACTACTACTACTACTACTACTACTACTACTACTACTACTACTACTACTACTACTACTACTACTACTACTACTACTACTACTACTACTACTACCACTATTATTACTACTACTACTACTACTACTACTACTACTACTACCAAAAATAATAAATAATACTGAAGAAGGAGAGACACAGAGCAACACTAACGGAGGAGGTTAAGAAGAACAAGGCATCGTGGGGGCATTCACTTCAAGACACACACGAGAGACATAGAACTCCCACAACAACAATTTATACTGATTCTGTCATGAATAATACAATAAGTACCGATAATTCGAGGAACACACAACCAATAGTCCAAAACGAAATGCTCCATCAATTTAACCCAACCTTAACACAAAAGAAATTAATAAAAAAACGAAGATAAAAGGTGAAGATTTATAACTACCCAAGACACTTTTGTTCCTCGCATCTGTTATGATTGATGGTAACAGACGAGAGGCGTGTGGGTCCCTTAGCAGCGCAGCGGTGGGTGGTGTGAGGCAAGAGACTGTCCGGCTGACCAACTGGCCCCTCAACACACAACTTTGTAGTCACCTAAAAACGCGTGTGTGGTTTACCTAGCTGTATTTACTTGTTCATACACGTGTTTAAGTAAAGTGTGTGTTGTCATTTTGTCTACTATTATCCACCTGTGTGTGTGTGTGTGTGTGTGTGTGTGTGTGTGTGTGTGTGTGTGTGTGTGTGTGTGTGTGTGTGTGTGTGTGTGTGTGTGTGTGTGTGTGTGTGTGTGTGTGTGTGTGTGTGTGTGTGTGTGTGTGTGTGTGTGTGTGTGTGTGTGTGTGTGTGTGTGTGTGTGTGTGTGTGTGTGTGTGTGTGTGTGACCGCGGGCTTAGCAAACAGTGTCCACGTCTGTTGCTTTTGTCCATAACTCTTTCTCTCCTTCTCTCTTTCTCTCACCTCTACATGACCTCTCCACCTTTGCCTCTCCCTCTCTCTCTCTCTCCCTTACCCTAAATCTCCTGACCCTGCCCCCTGCCCCTTTCTGACCCCCTGCCATACACACCCTGCCCACACTTGACCACTAAATTCTGTGCAATACCCTCAATATGTCAACTCTCTCTCTCTCTCTCTCTCTCTCTCTCTCTCTCTCTCTCTCTCTCTCTCTCTCTCTCTCTCTCTCTCTCTCTCTCTCTCTCTCTCTCTCTCTCTCTCTCTCTCTCTCTCTCTCTCTCTCTGACTACTTATATAGCTCTCTTCCTTTCTCCTTTCCAGTTTTATCATTTCCTTCCTTCCTTCCTTTTCTCTCTCTTTTCCTTCATTTCCTTTCCTCTTTTCCTCCCATCCATTTCTTTTCTTCTCCTTTTTCTATATCACCATTTTTCCTCTCTTTTCTCCCTCTATTTTTCTTCTCCCTACATTCTTTCTCTCTATCGTCCAGTTATCCTTTACTCTCTCTCTCTCTCTCTCTCTCTCTCTCTCTCTCTCTCTCTCTACACCTGTCCTTGCTTGAACGAAAAAC
>NC_059282.1:4047269-4087269 GCF_017591435.1 Portunus trituberculatus
TTATATCCGTCTATTTAATTTATCTTTCTCTGTATATATTTAGTTTAGCATTGCTCGGGAATAACAAGACAGTAATAGGACGGTATATTTACACTTGCCATTCCATGTGCACATAATATATATCTACCAACACGTCAGCTAATCAACTCTGTTCATAAAATCCACATATCTTTCTCTAAACTTTTACCGGCAAAGTAATGAATAAAAGTCTATTTCAGTCATTTTTCTTTCTATTGGAGAGCCATTTATGTGTCTGGAAAGATGAAAGAGTACCTGGTGAGCTGGAAGAATGTCTGGGTGACCTGGGGAGCTTCTGGAAGAATGTACTATTAGGGAGAGATATAAAAAGTGTGAGACCGAGAGTGTCTGGAATAATAGCTCACTGAGAAAGCCAAAAGATAAAGATAGGGAGCGTCTTGAGGAGTTGAATGGGGCCACCGTGGTACAGTGGAACCATGCGTGCTTTGGGCTCCGAGGGGTCTCCAAGCGCACGGGTTCGAAACCTGTCCACGGTCCGAGTGTAGATTGGGCTTCCTCGCTCAGGCAAGGGTTTCCTAGCAGGTGGGTTTTGAGATAGGAGGCACCCCAAAAAGTACCTTCTTTAGCCCATAAATTCCTGTGAAAAGCCCACATGGTACAAATAAAAAAAAAAGGTTATCTAGAACAGTTGAAAAAGTATGTAAGGAGCTTCTAGGGAGTGAAAGAAAGCGTCTGGAAGGTTGTAATCTGAATGTATGGAAGACTGGGAGTGTCAGAAATAATGGTTTATCAGGGCAGCGAGAAGATAAGGATCGTCTTTAGGAGTTAGACATTATTTTGGACAGTTATGAAGTCGTCTAGTGAGTGTCTGGAAGGTTGTAGTATTAAAGTATGGTACGGAGAGTGCATGGAAGATTGGAGGTATCTGAAATAATGGTTCATGAGAAAAGATAGAAGATAGAGAGAGTCTTGAGTTAAGGACTATCCGAGACGATTAAAAGGTGCGTCAAGAGCATTTAGTGAGTGAGATAATGTGTCTGGAAGGTTGTAGTATGAGAGTATGGTACGGATAATGTATGGAAGACTGGGAAAGATAAAAGACGGAGACTTGTGAAATTTAAAATAATCTAAAACAGTGAAATGTGTCAGGAGCATTTTGTGAGTGAGAGAATGTATCTGGAAGGTTGTAGTATCAGAGTATGGCGCGGATAATGTGTGGGAAGCTGGTACTGTCCTCATCGGGAAAGCTAAATGATAAAGAGAATTTTGAGGAGTTCAAGATTATCTGGAGCATTTAACCCCTTCAGTAGAGTGACGTGTTTTCATATTCATTCTGCTTACTATCAGGCGATTTTAAACAGCTTCAAAAACTTATGTGGCGATTAGAATAGTGAAGACTGACCATTAATCTTCTGCCCTCCATAGACCCTTCCTAAAATAAATCGTCTAATCATACCCAAACTCGTGGTAAAAATGTGTCCCAATACTGAAGATGTTGAATTGTGTGTAAAGAGCATTTGAGAGTGAAGGAATGTGTGGAACGGCTTGAGATGTACCCGGAGGCGTCTGAGGGATGTGGAGTAGATAAGAGACAGGAACAGTTAGAAGGGAAGGGAGGGGAGAGGAGGGAAGGAGTATCTGGAGCGACAACTAATTTAGGTGTCCCAGTAATGGTGTTGTCGTACGGAGAAGGTGACCTGCCTCCATACCTCACCTTCAGCAGGGCTACAAAAAAAAAAAAAGGGGGAGGAGGGAGGGGGGAACGGAGGGGCGGCGTCTATATTATGGTCACGACTTTGCCCTTGACACCGCAACCACCACCGCTGCCACCACCACCACCACTGCCACTACTGTCGCCTACACTAACCACACCCTTTATCTCACCCTATCTCTCCCTTTCCCTGTAGTTATGTTCTCTTTTCTCCTCCTCCTCTTCCTCCTCCTCCTCCTCCTCCTCCTTCTTTTCCTCCTCCTCCACCACCACCACCACCATAAATAACACGAGTGACCTTGGCCATTTGATTAATGTTAAGTCTGGGAATGTAAGACGTAGTTATTACGCCTCTGGAAGGAAGGAAGGAAGGAGGGAGAGAGGGGAGGAAGGAAGAGAGGGAGTGGAGGGAGGGAGACAAGGTGGAGGGAGGGAATAACGTTTGGGGGTGGGAGAAAACATGACTATTTCACCATTATATCACTGAAAATGACACGAACAGTTATGAGGAGATGACGGAGGAGATGGGAGGGGAGGGGAGATGAGGGAGATGCTGCTAAGGGAGGTAATAACAGAGAGGAGGGGAGGGAGGATGGAGAGGGGTGGAGAGAGGTGGAGAAGGGTTGAGTGGGGTTAAAAGGCCTGTCGGGGGAAGGTGGGAGGGAGTCTACTGGGGACCTGTGGGGAGCTGCTTGCATCACCCGGGCACGGAAAGAGAAAACGGGGTGTCGGTGCCGGGGCGTAACCTTGAGTACTGGCAGATGGGAGTGGCAGGCTGGCGGCGGCGCACCCTCCGACCGATGACTGACGCTCGCTCGCTTTCTTTTTCTTTTTTTCTTCTCTCTTTTCTTCTTTTTATCTTCACTCCTTTATCAGATAATCCAGTTTATCTTTTTTTTTTTGTCAACTTCAATTTACGCATTCCTTTTATTTATACATTGATTTCTTTCGTATATTTACTTAACGATTTTCTTTTTTCTTTTATTTGTTGTAGTGTGTGTAGTTTTGCGTGCAGTGTTTCTCTTTTTTATGATGTGAAGATGATACTTTCAACACATTCCGCTCGATGTACACACCTGAATACGTAATAAACATGATAGCGTACGTATACATACATAAAACATACACACGTACAAACGCAGATGTAAAACTGGACTAGTAGAGCATTGACGTAACAAGACGGGAATCACAACGAGTCTAAAAATCATAGCAAGTCTTTTAATCTCGCTCATAATCCTGAACGTGCCTTAAAACAACAAAAACAACAATAATGACAATAGCAGCAACAGAAACAGCAACAGCAACAACAACGTAAACAAAGAAGAAAGAGAAAGACAAAAAAAAGGTTAAAATCAATACCGATGAATAAGACAAAAAAAAAAAAAAGATATAAAAAGTTAAAGAATAAATCCTGAATCCTCCTTTAACCCCTTCGGTACTGGGACGCATCTTTACCTTGATTTTTGTATATGATTAGATCATTTTATTAACATTAGGAAAGGTCTATGGAGGTCAGAACATTAATGGCCACAGTCTTTACTATCTTAATCTCCTTCAATATTTAGATATATTTTTTCCTTGAGATTTGTGTACGATTAGATCATTTTATTGACATTAGGAAGGGTCTATGAAGGTCAGAAGATTAATGGCCACAGTCTTCACTATTTCAATCTCCAATACTTAGACACATTTTTTTTCTTGAGATTTGTGTGCGATCATTTTATTGACATTAGGAAGGGTCTATGGAGATAAGAACATTAATGGCCACAGTCTTCACTATTTTGATCCCCCCACATAAGTTTCTGAAGCTGTAAAATATCACAGAATAGTCACCAGAATGAGTATGAAAACGCGTCATGGTACGAAGGAGTTAAGAACGAGAAATTAGTGGTGTGGAAACTCTACTTCATTTCTCGCCACAAAATGAAAACCCGAGAGACTTTGATGTTACAGAAATTCAACTTTATTTCTCTGACACTAAAACCAAAAAGTGAAAATAAAATCAAATAAAAACATGAGAAATTGATGATACAGAAACTCATATTTACCTACCGCTACAAAAACCAAAAACACTCATACTACAAAAACTTCAAAATACAAACACGCTACAAAAACATAATAATAAATAAACACGCAAATAAAATTAAAGAAACACACACGATACATTCCTATACCACATAACATCACCTACATTTACCTGACGCTCTAAAAACTTAACTGTGCTTATGGTAAAAGATTGATTAGTATATCCCACAGTGCTGCTACAAAGTCTCAGCCCAAACAAGGTGCGGGCGAGACAAGGGGCAGGAGGCGCGGCAGGTGAGTGGTGGTGTGGCCTAATTCCATATATATATTTTTAGTGTGCGACAGGTGGTTATCACATCTGCTTGAGTCTTGAGTCTTGGCCACCTACACTGCTGCTGCTCCCCTAAGGTTAGTGTTTCGTGGTGGTGGTGGTGCTAGTGGTGTTTGTGGTTGTGTGGTTGTATTAGTGTTAGCGTTGTTGTTGTTGTTGTTATTGTTGTTATTGCTCTTCTTCTTCTTCTTCTTATTATTATTATTATTATTATTATTATCATTATTATTATTATTATTATTATTATTATTATTATTATTATTATTATTATTATTATTATTGTTGTTGTTGTTGTTGGTTTTGTTGTTGTTCTTGTTGTTCATGCTGCTGTTGTTGTTGTTACTATGACGAGAACAAGAACATCAAAAATTACTACTACTACTACTACTACTACTACTACTACTACTACTACTACTATTACTACTACTATTACGACATTATTATTATTTTCATTAGCAGCAACAGCAGCAGCAGTAGCAGCAGCAGCAACAGAAGCAGCAGCAACAGCAGCAGCAGCAAGAGTAGTAGTAGTAGTAGTAGTAGTAGTAGTAGTAGTAGTAACACCCACGCACGCACGCATTCACAAGCTTCCTTAGGTCGTCGTCCACCCAGTGACACAAGCGGTGGTATTTCCAATCCGCACACGCACACACACACACACACACACACACACACACACACACACACACACACACACACACACACACACACACACATTTTCGTATTTATTTTCCTCCTGGAGTGACCTTATCTCCGCCCCGCCCACCCCACCGGTCACTCTCCCAGCAGACCCTGGCAGACACTTTTTCTCCGCTACAGTTTCTCTTACTCGTCACCTTCAGGGTCTCCGTCAGGAAATGGTATCGAACTGAAAGGAATGTTGATGTCATTATTAGTTTTCCCTCAATATTTTTTTGGAATTTGTGTTGTTGTTCCTGGTTGTTTTTATTGTCTTTTTCTATTTTGAGGTTTTCCGCCAATTGTTTCGCCTTGTTTTTTGCTGCAAGTCTTCGCTGTGCTTGTTTCGCTTCCGCAACGTGGGAATGTTGCACACTCGCCGCGAACTTGCTTGTCTGTCAGTCAGGGTAACGTCTCTTTGTACGCTGCCACTTACAACCCAAGAGAAATACACACACTGTGCACCTTGTATAAATGTACAGTAAATATCGAATAAGGTATAAATATAAGCACGAAAAGTTGCGTGTTATGTGATGAAATTACAGTCAATATAAAATACCAGGTGACATATTGAACTGCGTATTTTTTTTCCACTAGGTTTTTTTCTTCTTCTTCTTCCTCTTAAAGTGTTGATTTTCTACTTCCTGCAATGACTGGCGGGAACGGCATTACTGCAAGCCCCGCCCGATAAAAGAGAAGATCACTTAATCGTTCTCCAGTTGAATGGATGACCCAGTTTGCACATCAACACGATATACGTAACATGACGTTATTTCACACTAAAGAAAATAATCCAACTTAATAAAAATTCAAACGACAAGGGCATAAAAATAACTGTAAGGCTATTTCTTCCCCCGTGCAGTTTTGTTACCGTGTGGCGACATCAGGCTGGGGAGAGTGGGAGGCGACATGGAGGGGAGGGATAGAGATGTGGTGACAAGGAGTGGAATGGAACGAGGAGGTGGAGACTAGAATCTGGGGGAGAGGAGAGAGCAGACATGCATTGGGATGGGAGGAGAGGGGAGGAGGGGCATATATGGGAGCTGGAAGGGAAAATGAGGACAGACAAGAGTGGAGGGAGATGACGAGAGTAAAGACGTGAAGGGGAAAGGTAGGAATGGGGCAAGACACAGCAAGGACACTATTGGGAGGGCAAGTAAAAACAAATGGAGAAAGAAAAGGCGATAAAGACACTAGTGAAGAAAGGAGTCATTGTGGAGAGAGGAGGCAGACACAAGTGGAGGGGGAGACTGAGAAGGGGCTGGGATGGGGTGTGGAGGGGTGGAGACACTTATTTTTTGGTGGTGCCTTTAGGTGGAAGGTTAACCCTCCACCCCATACTTTGTCTCTCTACCTTCCCACCAGAGGCACATCCTAGTTCATTGCATCACCACACCACACCACCACACCGATTCCTTCAAACACTACACTATAATCGAGAAACACTATATGTACCCACCACACAATCATCATTCTTCACCATTGCCACCCCTATCAGATGACCTATCCCTGCCTAGCAATGGCCTACTTTCCTACCATCCTTACCACACCATTGCCTAATGTACCACACCAACCAACATCACCATACAGTCCCTAACACCCGTCCAAAGCAAGTAATACCACACCACCAGTACCACACCCAGTAACTCAACTCTTCCACACCCCACCACACCCTCCCGCTGCCCACTGTCTGCCCCACCTGCCCCGCGACGACCCTGTCCTTGCCGTAGTCCAAAATGTCAGCAGCAGGGAGTCCAGACGTGCCCAGACGTGCCCACTCTGCCCTTGCTCCCTATTCCCAGTGCCACGATCGCTAATATATTCCTCGTTAATTAGAAAACTCATCACGTGCCCCAATGAAGCTAGAGACAAATAAAAAAACGTGTTCTTCTCCCCTACACTGCCCCTCCCTTTCCTTTACCTTGCTTGGAGGAGCTCTGAGAGGAAAAAAAAACACGAAGGCAGTGTTGGTACTTTCACTAGTGGAGGGCAGGAACAGAAACAGGAAGGACCCACGTACCCTTACTACCTTGAGGAACTATACTTGTTATCCTCCATAGAACTACTTCAACCTAAGATCTCGTCCTTGATTCTTTACTTTACGACTTAAGATTCGGAAATAGTTGGCATTCATGTTGAGTGTTGTTTCCTGCCCCAGTGTCGTTCTCTCTTATTATCTATTGTCACGGAAGTTACACTCATTCAATGCACGTTTTTTTTTTTTTTTTCTTCTCGCTTCCATTACTGCCTCATTTATTGATACTAAAATGATTACCACCACTTTTTCGCTCATTATAACCCTTCTCACTGATACGAAGGCCATTTTTGCCAATCTTATCACCCTACCTACCCATTACAATTGATAACATGAACATTACTTTCACTTTTCACTCCTATAAGTTACCTGCCTTGTTCATGCCGAGAACTTTAATGTTTTCAGCACGATTCGTCACACTTTCCTCCCCCCAGGCCGTCTATATTGAAGTACACACAAGACATACACACACTCGTTCCTCTCGTTATTGTTAGTGACAGCCCTTCATCACACCACACGCCCCGTCGGTCTCTCCTCCACGCCTGGTGATTCCATGATAGAGGAGGAGGAGGAGGAGGAGGAGGAACGCTGGTGCTTCCTCTTAGACACTACAATAAATCTGGTGAAATAATTGAACAAGGAAAACAATACTCTATATGAAAATGAAAGTGAATTAAATCAAGATAGATGTGGAACAATGAAAAATGGTGCAATATAAAATAAATTCAATATTACACCGCGGCTCAATTTAGCTGAGAAACTCCTGCAGAAAATGGGTTAGAGAAAACGAAGCGTGGTTTTAATGGGGGACTAGTAAATTATTATGCCATTGTATTAGTTCATCTCACGATTGTTCTACTTTCCTACCACGCCACAATATCACACCCACCACAGCCCACAATATCAACAGATGCTCCCACGACCCCTGTCACGCCCATACGACGCCTACCACCATCCCTACCACCACCACCACCAGTACGACCACCATGTGACAAGTCGTGACTCCCTCCACCTTTCAGAGCACGACCCAGAAGACCCTCGCCTCCAAGAATATTACACCACCGTTATTACCAAAACAATAATACCACGTCCCTCTCTAACTACCCTGCCACCATTACCTTCACCATACCACCGACAGTTACGCCACACCGATTCGCCATCACCACCACTATCACCATCTTTACCATTCCAGCACTACTGATACCACTGATAATGGGTACATATCACCATTAATCACTATCATTGTCACTGCTATAACTATCATCATCAGTTACCACCTCTATCACTATCTTTTCCATTCCAACACTTCTGATACCACTAATGACAACATATCACCACAATTCACCATCACTGCCACTCCTTTTAACACGCCATTACTATCACTACCACCAACAACTACCACCATCTCTATCACTATCACCATTACCATCACTACTACTCCATAATTGACTATCACTATCATTTCTAACACGCCATCACTATAACTACCACCTCTACCACCACTGCTACTACCACCATTCCTGTATGTCTCTCTTCTTACGACAACAACCATCTTCACCACACTACCACTACTACTACCACTAATAATGACCATCACTATAACTACCACCAACACAACCTCTAACACCACTACTACCTCCACTTCAGTTTATCTCCCCTCCCAGGACAGTAACTGAGAAAGGTCGACAGATTAAAGGCTTGGGACAGATAGCTGGGTTAGTTTACGTTGTTATTCTATTTGTAGCAAGTTGTCCTTTTACAGCCATAACAGATTCACTGCTGTCACCAACAAGGACACCACTCTCGCCTCCCGTGTGTTGCCCTTAAACTATGTAGCAATGTGACCTACCCAGCATTCGAGTCTCGCCACAGGTACATAATTGCTTTCTATTGATTTAGTAGTGGTGGTAGTAGTAGTAGTAGTAGTAGTAGTTTTTAATCACAAAATTCACGACAAACACTTTATATATTGGCTAAGGTCAGATCAGTTAAATAGATAAATAAAAATAGATGAATGAAACACCAGTAAGAATAACCACATTATATTAAGCTCTCGAGGAAAATATAGTACAGTGACTATGGCTTTATACAAAAATAAATATTCAATAATTAAGGAGCATCTGGCCAAAGCAGAAAAACGGGGCCCCCAAGAAGGGAAGCTTACACACACATACACACACACACACACACACACACACACACACACACACACACACACACACACACACACACGGGAAGACAATACGTACACGCACATTTGGCGTGACGAAAAAATAAATGAATCAGTAACAACAACAAAGGAATATATTAAACAGAGCTTCAAATTTCCTAACCTAAGTTTTTCCTCTGCAGAAGCACGAAAACAGACGGAGAATTGAGAAGGAAAGTGAAATAAAAAGGTCAACTGAGAGAGAGAGAGAGAGAGAGAGAGAGAGAGAGAGAGAGAGAGAGAGAGAGAGAGAGAGAGGAAGCGAGAATGAAACTAATCTTACCTAAAATTAATTAAACCTCTCTATTTCTCACAAGGTGCATCAATAACTCCCTCCAGAACCTCATTACACCTTCAGTAACACCTTCAATCATTAATCACCCTTCATAATCCACAAAAACAAACTTTCGGTACAAAAAAGAAATCATCACAGTAGTCACGATTTTTCTCAACAGGTGGCGTTGACGAACTACTGTCAAGAAAAATGCAGAGAAACATGAATTTTCAGCCAGACCAACGTTCCCTATGACTAGCTTGGGATTTTGGGGTCTAGATGTAAATAAGGTGGAGGTTTTTAAAGACACGACTCGCGACTGGCTCACCTCATCGTCTCGAGTATGGATAAGGACGCAGGATTTTTCTACCGAAGCCAATGTTCTTTAGTAAACTCTGGAAGGCTCGTGACGCCAAGAACTCCTTCCTACTCTCGTGTCTTCTTCTGTCTCTCCTCAAACCGTTCTCCTCTTCGTGCTCTCCATTTTCTCCTTCTTCTTCATCACCTTCCTCTTCTTCATCCTCTTCCTCTTCTTCCTCTTCTTCCTCATCCTCTTCTTCTTCCTCTTCCTCCTCCTCCTCCTCATCTTCTTCTTCTTCTTCTTCTTCTTCATCTTCGTCCTCTTCTTCATCCTCCTCCTCACCAGATTCCTCTTCCTCCTCTTCATCCTCCTCTTCTGATTCCTCTTCCTCATCGGAGTCTTCCTCATCTGAATCCTCCTCACTTGAGTCCTCCTCACTTGAGTCCTCCTCGCTGGAATCCTCATCAGAATCTTCATCGGAATCCTCTTCTTCACTCTCTTCTTCCTCGTCCTCATCCTCCTCCTCTTCATCCTCCTCCTCCCCCTCTTCCTCCTCCTCCTCCTCTTCCTCTTCCTCAGACTCTTCAGACTCATCAGATTCTTCAGAAGAGGAGGAGGAGTCTTCATAGTCACTTTCATCGGAGTCTGCCATCTCGAGCGCCCTCTGGTAGGCGGCAAAGAACACCTCCTTCGCGCGTCTCACTTCCTCTGTGTCTTGTGGCGGCTGCGGCAGGGCGTTGCTTTCCACAGTGTATCCTTCATCGCCAGCCTGGTAGCGGAAGTGATACTCGTCCCCTTCAGGCGCTACAAAGGCATAGTGTCCATTGACTTCCCCCGAGACTGTGCGCTCCTCCCCTCGTGAGCTCTCGGGCAGTGAGTAGTAGAATCTGGAGTTGGAAGGAATGCAGGTTATAGAAGAGGAACACAAAGGAACAGCAGCTGATTTGTTGTCACTTATAGGGATGTTTATGTGTTGTAATAGCTAAAGAAGTGAAGGGGGGTGGTGAGAGAGAGAGAGAGAGAGAGAGAGAGAGAGAGAGAGAGAGAGAGAGAGAGAGAGTCATATCATATCATAAACATATCACCACCATATAAATCACAAATAAACACACACACAAACAAGTAAGCAAGTAAATCAACAAAACATCATCACAAGAGACACCTAAGCTACTATCAAACTCTCACTCCTTTCAATATTCACTCATTAAATAACGGAAATCAGAAACCAGAAAGAAAACACTATCTTATTACAACCCTGCTCTCAAATAACCTGACACCGCATTGTACCAAAAAAGAAGAATAGGAGGAGGAGGAAGAGAAGGGAAGGAGAAGGAGGAGGAGGGGGAGGAGGAGGAAAAGGGAGAACTGATATGCTTTTGAAAGGGAAAGGTTCTGATATACTTTAAAACAGGTTCCTTTCTCCTTCCTTTCCTCTCTACTTAACCTGTCTCCTTCCCCCTACAGGTATACAGGTAAACGTGCCTCCATTAAGCACTACCGGTCACTGGACTCTCACTTTTACCTTCGCCACCCTATCACCTACCTCTCTAATCCCAGGTAAGTTAATCATAGGGATCCAGGAACAAACACTGACCTTCCCGTTAGCGTCCCATCACCACCTGCATCTGTTTCACCTTTTTTTTTTTTTTGTCTTGTTTGTTTTTCTTCTTCTTCTCTATACATGGTCTAGTTTATGTCGTTGTCTTCTTTCCTTGCTTCGTGATTTCTTTTCGTTTTCTTCGTCTATACATTTCTCATTCTATGTTTTTTTTCCTTCCTTTATCTCTTTTTTTCATTGATTTATTCCCGGTTTCACTTTGATTTGTTTCGTTTAAACATTATGCCCTATATTTCTATCCTTTTTTATCCTTGCTTCCTGATTCTCTACCTATTTTTACTTTTATTTCATCGCCTATGCACGTTCTATCCTACAATCTCTTCCTATTTATTTCCATTCCTTGATTTTTTTTTCCTATTTCTACCTTTATTTCCTTATCTATACATGTCTTGGTCTATATTTTCCTTTCTTTCCCCCTTCTGTTCCTTATTTTATTCATTTTTCATCCTCCTTTCCTTCCCTCTACCTCACCTATCACTTTTTTTTACGCATTGCATTCCTCCATAGCTTCCTCTTTTTCCTCCTTTCCCTCTCTTGTTGCTAACTTCACTTTTTTGTCCATACTTTCACTACACCTTCACCTCTATAGCACTTCCCTAAATTGTTGTGCCGCCATAAAAGTTAGTTAGTCATATTTTACATTTATCGCCTCCCTTTCTACATTCCTTCCTTCACTAGATTATGCTGTATCATTTTTTTTTTTTAATCTTTTATTCGTCTCCTGCATCTCCTCTTTTGTTCTCTCTCTCGTTATCATTATTGTTATTTTATCCTCTCTCTCCTTCAGTCATTCATCATGTTTTTTTTTTATTTTATTTACCATATTGTTCTTAAATATTTGATTCTCCTTATTATTATTATCTTTTATTTCATTCTATCTAATCCATTTATTTTATTATCCATTTCATTGTCTTATTCTATCCTTCGTCTTCTACATCTTCTTATCCTTTATTCATTATTATCATTCTTAAGTCTTATTTATCATCTTTACCTAATTATCATATCACATCATTTATTTCCTACAATTTGTTACATTCCCTTAGTCTTATTTCTCCTCGTTTATCTCACTCGATATAATTTTCTTCAATCTTGTCCTGTTCTGCATAATCAACTCCTTCCCATCCTCTTCTTCCTTCCATTTCTCATCTTTATTTATTACTACCATTCTCTAGTATTGTTTCTCTTCCTTTTTCTCACTCTATTCCAATTCTTTCAGTCTTGTCCTATCCTCTCCTATCCTACAGTTCTCACATGTTCCTTTTCCTCACTCGATAGAATTTCCTTTCAATCCTGTCCTATCCAGCATTAACAACTTCTCATCCTCTCCTACCCTCTAATTCTAACCTATTCCTTTTTTCTCTTCCATTTTCCTCACTATAATATTCCTTTCAATCTTGTCCTATCCTGCATTAACACCTAATCCTTTCCTACCCACTAATTCTCGCCTCTTTCTTTTTGCCTTCCTTCTTCTCATTACAATATTCCTTTTAATCTTGACCTATTCAGTATCAACAGCTTTTCATCCTTCCCGTTCTCACCTCTTTCCTTTCCAACTATGGTAACTCTTTCAATCTTGCTCTATATTGTATCAAAACCTTTCCATTCTCTTCTACCTTCCTTTCTCTCACTACGATTACTCTCAATCCTGTCCTATTTTGTATCAACAGGTTCCCATTCTCTTCTACCTTCCCATTCTCACCTGTAGTAGCCACCAGGTCCCATGTAGTTCCCATAACGATAGCCGTCGAAGGTGGAGAGCTGCTGCAATGATCCTCCATAATCAAACTCCATCTGCTTCAATCCGGAGACGCCATGGCAGAGTAGAAAGGCTCCCAACACCAGCAGGGAAGCGATTGGTTTCTGGGAGGGTTCGCCGAGATCAAGGAAGAGTGTTGGGAAGGTAAGGGAGGGAGAAGAGGAGGTAAAAATGAAAGGTTCTGTAAAAGTGATGAATGAAAGTGAAATACGAGAAGGTAACATTAACAAGAGACTCAACGAAGGGGGGAGGGGTTATATTAATTTTAGCCTCTTCAGTACTGGGACGCATTTTCACGATTTTTTTTTTTTTTTTGACATTAAGAAGGGTCTATGGAGGTCAAAAAGATTAATCCACAGAGTCTTCACTATTCAAATCTCCAAACAAGCTTCTGAAGATGGATAAAATCGCCAAATAGTAAGTAGAATGAATATGAAAACACGTCATGGTACTGAAGGGGTTAACGAAGCCAGGGGAATAATGAAGGATGAGAAGAAAATGATCACAGAAAAGGTATTATGAGGTAAACCAAATTCGCTTCTAGAGGAGAGCGAGATTAAGAATGAGATAACGAAGTAGATATATATACATTTTTTTAGCAAAGCCTGGTAAAGAAAACGACCTCAAGAAGTGAAATTAACGTTATAAGCATAACAATCACTATATACAAATAACAGAACAGATTGTATAGTAAAGAATGACACGTTTTTCATATCAAGTCCAAGGGAGAGGATGAGAGGAGGAGGAGGAGGAGGAGGAGGAGGAGGAGGAGGAGGAGGAGGAGGAGGAGGAGGAGGAGGAGGAGGAGGAGGAGGAGGAGGAGGAGGAGGAGGGAGGAGGAGGAGGAGGAGGAGGAGGAGGAGGAGGAGGAGGAGGAGGAGGAGGAAAACAAGCACCAGTCAAAGGTCCAGAGAGTCTTAGTCAGAAAATGTTAAGAGAAAACAAACAAACAAGCAAACCAAACCCAAGAACGACAACAGACAAGTAAAGAGAAGAACTATTAACACACACATACACACACACACACACACACACACACACACACACACACACACACACACACACACACACACTCTATTGGGAACAGCAGGAAGATCATCATTTCCTGCTCATCTTCTCATATACCTGATAATATTTGCTCCTCCTCCTCCTCCTCCTCCTCCTCCTCCTCCTCCTCCTCCTCCTCCTCCTCCTCCTCACCTTCATATGCTCTGATGAAGAACAATGACAGCAAAACCACGCATAAAAAAGATTAAAAATACAACAAAGAAAAAAAAAAGAAAAAGAAAAAAAAAGAGTAAGGTATAAGAAATAATAGAGAAAATTCATGCACATACCAAATAAAGAATTAAGAAAGAAAGGAATAAGGAAGGAAGGAAGGAAGGAAGGAAGAAATAAGAGAGGAAGAAAGATGGAAAATAAATGCATAGGAAAGAAAAAAATAATCAGCTGAAAGAGAAAAGATTGAAAACAGTAGAAACAAAAGAAAACGAAGAAAAGACAGGAGAAAACAAAGATAAGAATGAAAACAGTTGACCTGATAAATCACACACACACACACACACACACACACACACACACACACACACACACACACACACACACATGAAAGGAAGCGGTTAATGGGATGATGGGAGGGAAGGCGCGAGGGAGAAGGTGTGACGCAAGGTAAGTTAATAAATCCTGCCAGGTGGTGAACGTTGTGTACCTGGCCCGCAAATTACGCCACATATCACACCTGTTGGCGGCAGAACTGACGTGACCTTGAGGAAAAAGAGTCAGGTATTTGGATCAGCAATATTTCAAGAAGTGAGAGAAAAGTGTGATGAATATTTTAGCAGTGTAGAACGAGAGCGAGAGCGAGAGCGAGAGAGAGAGAGAGAGAGAGAGAGAGAGAGAGAGAGAGAGAGAGAGAGAGAGAGAGAGAGAGAGAGTATTTATTACAGCAGCTACTGTACATGCATAGTAGTAGAAAGTTCTCTTAAATTACAAGAACAATATAGACACAGAAGCTGTTTAGTGTGTGTGTGTGTGTGTGTGTGTGTGTGTGTGTGTGTGTGTGTGTGTGTGTGTGTGTGTGTGTGTGTGTGTGTGTGTGTGTGTGTGTGTGTGTGTGTGTGTGTGTGTGTGAAGAATTCCAGCCACAAATCACTCACGCAAATACACGTGACCTTCAGAAAAAAGAAAAACATGCAGTTAGATGCATTAAAGGCATTTCACAAGTAGAACACACACACACACACACACACACACACACACACACACACACACACACACACAGTAACAATGACGGTGATAAACGGAAGATAAACGTTACATTCTTATTTTTCTCAATTAGTGCCTTTCAAGAATCGCAAGATGGGAGGAGAAGAAAGAGAGGATGAGAAATAAGAACAAGTGAAGAAGGGAGGGCAAGGAAAAAGTGGATGAAAGACAAAAGAAGGATAAATGACGATGAAGGAGGATGTAAAAGAAAAAAAAAAGGAGAACAATTGGAGGAAGATGTGAAGAAGGATTTGTGGAGGTGAGAAGGGATAAGAAAGAGAAGGAATTAAAAGAGAAGAGGAAAGAAGATGGGAAGAAGGTAGAATGTGAAAAAGATGAGAAAGGACGTAATACTTTCACATTTTTTTATTATTTATATGCAACTTTTTTTTTTTTTTTTGTAAACTTGAACGCTAAATTAAATCACTTCATTCTCCTTCCTCTTATTCTTGTTTCATGTTGCTTTGCTTCTTTTTCTTCATTTATTTCTTGTTTGTAAAGAATGCGAGTTTCAATTTCACGTTTTCGCTTTACATTTCCAATCTCTCCTCAATCTCCCTCCTCTCCTCTCCCTCTCCCTCTCCTCTCTCTCTCTCTCTCTCTCTCTCTCTACTTTCACATTTTGTCTTCAGGGAAACTCCGGGTATCACATTTCAACTGGAACACACACACACACACACACACACACACACACACACACACACACAATCGAATCGCGCAGTTGATCGTGACCTTAGAGTGGGTATGGGGGGAGGGGATGCAAAGGGGGGGTTAGCTAAGGGGGAGCACAGGCCACCCTTGACCCCTGACCTGATCCCAGCCTCCACCACGTGCCTGACCTTTCTGTTTCTCCCTCCCCTGCTCCCTTCCCTCCTTCCTTTCCTGCTCCTCCTCCTCCTCCTCCTCCTCCTCCTCCTCCTCTCTCTCTCTCTCTCTCTCTCTCTCTCTCTCTCTCTCTCTCTCTCTCTCTCTCTCTCGTCACATCCGATCCATATGAGTCACGAGGAGGAGGAGGAGGAGAAGAAGGAGGAAAATGAGAAGGAAGAAGAAGAAGAAGAAGAAGAAGAAGAAGAAGAAGAAGAAGAAGAAGAAGAAGAAGAAGAAGAAGAAGAAGAAGAAGAAGAAGAAGAAGAAGAAGAAGAAGAAGAAGAAGAAGAAGAACAATGGAAGAAGAAGAATGGAGGAGGAGGAGTAGGAGGAAGAAGAAGAAGAGGAGAAGGAGGAGGAGAAGGAGGAGAACAATAGCTGAAAATATAACTAATGGAAAAAAGGAGAAAAAGAAGAAGAATATGAAGAAAAAAATAATGAAAATAATGATAATAATGAAGATCGAGGTGATGAAGAGAGAGAGAGAGAGAGAGAGAGAGAGAGAGAGAGAGAGAGAGAGAGATTACAAACACTTCAAACACACTCTTGTTGTCTGCTTGTGTGCCCAGGGCGTCAGCAGCAAACAGGACGCTTCGATGATTGTAAACACGGATGAACAATTACAACAAGATTACTTCATTCCTCTCGCCAATAAAACAGGGAGAGAAAACAAGCGAAATATGCCGAGGTCGTGATAATTGAGAGAAAAATAAAATTAAAATGAACTATCGATGGAAAGATAGATAGACAGACAGAGAGATTTAGATAGATGGATAGATAAATAGATAGATGAATAGATAGAGAGATAGATAGATAGGTAGGTAAAATGGTAGATAAATTTGTGGACAGATAGATAGATAGATAGATTAACAGATAGAAAAACTGGAAGATAAATAGATAAATATATAGGAAGATTGTCACATATTGTTTAGCTAGTAATATTAATTGGTAGGTCTAATATTCTTGAAAGGGAAAGGAATAAAGGAAACACACACACACACACACGAGAGAGAGAGAGAGAGAGAGAGAGAGAGAGAGAGAGAGAGAGAGAGAGAGAGAGAGAGAGAGAGAGAGAGAGAGAGAGAGAGAGAGAGAGAGAGAGAGAGAGAGAGAGAGAGAGAGAGAGAGAGAGGAAGTTGATAGAATGATAACGTTTGAAGTCAATGTAAATGAGTCCGCGGTACATCAGGTCAGCTTGTGTTACAGGTATGAGTTGACATTAGTGAAATTGAATACATAGCTTTCGTGTGTCTAATTAGTACTTGCCGATTGTACCTTTTTATCACGTACACTCAGGTGAAGGCCGATTAATTAACTATTTCAGGTGGTAATGTGTGTTTTTTATTATTGGTTTTCGCTTCAGAGAGAGAGAGAGAGAGAGAGAGAAAAGATGAAAGAGGAGCAGGGTTTTGTCTCATGTCCCCTTTCAATCTCTCTCTCTCTCTCTCTCTCTCTCTCTCTCTCTCTCTCTCTCTCTCTCTCTCTCTCTCTCTCTCTTTTCTTCCTCACCAGTGCTCCTCCCAGCTATTCTTTCCTTCCTCCTCTCCCTCCCTCTCCTTCCTCCTCTCCTGTCCCTCTACCAGGTAACACTCACACCGCCTCTCACCCCTCCTCCCCGCCCCGCCCACCTCACGAGGCCTCTGCAGAGGGAAGGAGTGAAGAAAAGGCGGGAAGCAGGGAGGAGGAGGAGGAGGAGGAGGAGGAGGAGAGAGTTTAGAAGGTCAGTATTTCACTTTCATAATAATGTTAGCGATATTTTCTTAGTTCTCTCTCTCTCTCTCTCTCTCTCTCTCTCTGAAGCGAAAACCAATGACAAAAACACACATTACCACCTGAAATAGTTAATTAATCGGCCTTCACCTAAGTGTACGTGATAAAAAGGTACAATCGGCAGGTACTAATTAGACACACGAAAGCTATGTATTCAATTTCACTAATGTCAACTCATACCTGTAACACAAGCTGACCTGATGTACCGAGGACTCTTTTACATTGACTTCAAACGTTATCATTCTATCAACTTCCTCTCTCTCTCTCTCTCTCTCTCTCTCTCTCTCTCTCTCTCTCTCTCAGGTAAACGTTCGCGGTAATTGCTCCTTCTTACCTGCGTTTTGAGGGAAGACAATAATTACTCTGTTGACTTTTTCCTCCAGTAGGGCATGTTTTGGGGGACAGGGGGAGGTGAGGTGGCTCAAGAGGGAGGCTGTGTATACTTGACAGGTGTACGAGTGAGCTAATGAGGTTGTGTGTGTGTGTGTGTGTGTGTGTGTGTGTGTGTGTGTGTGTGTGTGTGTGTGTGTGTGTGTGTGTGTGTGTGTGTGTGTGTGTGTGTGTGTGTGTGTGTGTGTGTGTGTGTGTGTGTGTGTGTGTGTGTGACCTTGAGTTGTGTGTATAGTCACAGGTACGAACGTTTCACTCAGCTGATACACACCTGGCTTGAGGGGAGGAGGTGGGAT
This sequence comes from Portunus trituberculatus, assembly GCF_017591435.1. NCBI lineage: Eukaryota > Metazoa > Arthropoda > Malacostraca > Decapoda > Portunidae > Portunus > Portunus trituberculatus. Next base: position 4,065,775 of record NC_059282.1, read on the forward strand.
GGGGTGGCAGGTGTAAGGTGGAGAAGGATTGAAAGGAAATAAACAAAAGGAAGAAAGAAGAGAAAAGGAGACACGGAGAAGGAAAAAAAAAGACAGATAGACAGACAGACAGGCAGACAGGCAGACAGACAACTGATCACGAAAGAGCCTTCAGTAATGATACTTTAAAGGCCAACGTGTCACTTCCTCCAGTGTGCGTATGTGTGTGTGTGTGTGTGTGTGTGTGTGTGTGTGTGTGTGTGTGTGTGTGTGTGTGTGTGTGTGTGTGTGTGTGTGTGTGTGTGTGTGTGTGTGTGTGTGTGTGTGTGTGTCCAAGTGTAAACATACATGTGAAGGTGCGTGCCAGTAGCTAATACACTGCAGCACAAGACACACGCACCAACAATTACTCCTTTCACCGCCAGTCTGCTGTCAACACTAGATCGCTGTTAGAAGGTTGTTTAGATGGACACATGGAAAGGAAGAAAATAATATAAAGTTAATTCTATTTCTGCTAAGCTGTGTAAATAAGTTTTAAGAGACTTTATTACGTTTTGTCAACATCACACTGTAGTAGAAAAATGTTACAGATAGGCATGAGAAAAGGAAGAAAATAATATAAGGTTAATTCTAACTTTGCTTAGCTGTATAAGTAGGTTTTAAGAGACTTTAGTACATCTTGTCAACATCTCATTGTAGAAGATTGTTTTATATGGACACAAGAAAGAATATAGTATAGATGTTAATTCAATTTCAAGAGACTTTACTACAATTGGTCAGCATTATATTGTAGTAGAAGATTGTTTTAAACTGGAAATAAAGAAAAGAATAACATGAGCTGAATTTTATCTTTCCTAAGCTGAAAAAGAAAGTTTTAAGGGATTTTCATACAAGAAATGAGACTTTGAAAGGTGCAGACAAGTATCAGAGAAAAATGAACAGCAGTGAAAAGGTTAAGAGAAGCTGTATAAGTGAGTTTGAAGAGAGATGAATACAAGAAATGAGGCTTTTAAAAGACGTAGACGACTATCAGAAAACATGACCAGCACTGAAAGGGTTAAGAGAAGCAGAGATCCAGCCTCCGTTAGTTGTTATCTCAAGTATTACAACATGAATAGAGAGTTGATGGCAGTGCACCTCTTTCCCTTCCCTCCTTTCCCTTCCTGTTCTTTTTTTTCCACTTTTTTTTTCCTGAGTCAAGGCACCAAGAACAAGATCTAATGCCAGAGAGAGAGAGAGAGAGAGAGGGGCAGTATATGTATGTAGGTTATGTCAAGCGATATGTGTAAAGTGTCATTAAAGGGCGTGGTTGAGATTTTTAGAGGAGGTTCTGGTTTTACCCTCCTCCTCCTCCTCCTCCTCCTCCTCCTCTCTAACCTTTCCTCATGACAGGTTACAGGTTAAGAGAAGGAAAGAGGGTGGAAGGGGGGTGGAGGGGGGGAGAGGGGCGGAGTAGTATGAGTCTAAGTGATTAAAAGAGTTTACTAAAGTGTGTGTGTGTGTGTGTGTGTGTGTGTGTGTGAGAGAGAGAGAGAGAGAGAGAGAGAGAGAGAGAGAGAGAGAGAGAGAGAGAGAGAGAGAGAGAGAGAGAGAGAGAGAGAGAGAGAGAGAGAGGAAGGAACTTGCTTCACCTCCTGTCGGAAACTCCTCCATCTCCTCCTCCTCCTCCTCCTCCTCCTTCTTCTCCTCCTTGCCTCCCTTCCATTCTACTTGTATTGTCATTTAGTTCCTTTATCTGCTGTTCCGACTTCCACTGAATTTTCACCTTAATCATCTATCTTCCTCTCCTCATCCTTACATCTAATCAATATTTCACCTTTATCCCTTTCAGTACTATGACGGGTTTCTATATTCATTCTGCTTACTATTTGTTGATTTTAAACAGCTTCAGAAACTCAAGGGGGGAATAGAATAGTAAAAACTGTGGTCATTGATTTTCTGACCTCCATAGACCCTTCCTAATGTCAACAAAATGGTCTTATCGTACACAAATCTCAAATTAAAAATGTGTCCCAGTACTGAAGGGGTTAACCTAATAAATGATCAGATCTTTATATAATCAAGTAAGTCTGCGATGAATACTCGTTCTGCCTTCTCATTCTCTTTCCTGTTTCTACTTTGCTTTCCTGTTCTGTCGCATGGTATAATTTCCCTCATTCTGGCCCCGTCTCCTCGTTCGTCACACTTAATAGCACCTTTCCTTTCACTGTCTAACCTCTTCGTTTTGTTTTTATTTTCCATTTTTTTTCTATTTCAAGCTCCATTTATTCTCTAAACTATTACATTCGTATATCATATGTTGGATTGTCCTTAAAATACCTTTCCTTTCGCTGTCTAACCTCTTCGCTTTTCTTTTTCTTTTTTCATTTTTTCTCTATATCGAGCTCCATTTTTTCTCTAAACTGTTATACTCGCATTTCATGTGTTGTAATGTCCTCATAATACTAATTAGATGTCAAAATACCTTTCCTTTCGGTGTCTTATCTATTCGTTACTCTTTTTATTTTCCATCTTTTTTTATTTCCCTATATCGAGTTTCATTTTTTTTCTCTAAAGTATTGTATTCGCATATAACACATTGGAATGTCCTCAAAATACTAACCTTTCTGTCAATATGTTACGACCCGAAGCTTTATGGTCACTTGTGTAGCAAACAGATCATAGCGATTATTATTATTATATTTTTTTTGTAAGTGTGACATTATTACTCAAAAGCGATTATCACAGTTGCTAATATAAACAGAGAAAAAAAGGATGACATATTGCTATGTAGAACAGAACCTTTTACTTTCATACAAGAACTGGTCCTGTACGCCTCTGTAATGACTTGCTTCCACAGACACGGCTCTGCATCACCTCACCCCGTCCCTCCCCGTCGCGTCCACCGGTCACTGCCGCTCACCTTTTCCTCAATAGTTTATCGGAGTTACAGTCTGACCTTCACAAGCGCTGACCCCTCACAGATACACGCTGGGCTGACCGCATTACCGAGGCAGAAGGACAGACACACGCACACGAGTAAAGAGAAAGATACAACGGCCGCAAATGAGATAACGAGAATGAATGAGCAAGCAATAGAGTAAAGTGCATTCACCAGCGAAGACAAACACACATACGCACTCATGAACACACACACACACACACACACAGGTCAATATACCTAATTAATTTTTCCTTTTATAAACTAACTCGTGCACACGTGCACACACACACACACACACACACACACACACACACACACACACACACAGGTCAATATACCTAATCAATTTTTCTTTTCGCACACACACACACACACACATAAACAGGTCAATATACCTAATCAATTTTTCTTTTCGCACACTCTTGCACACACATACACTCACGCACGCACGCACACACACACACACACACACACACACACACACACACACACACACACACACACACACACACACACACAGAAGAATAGCGATAAGAGAATACCCTCCATAAAAAAAAAAGCAGAAGAAAAGAAAGGAAAGCAAAGTCATCAGCGGTACGGTTGGTCAGGTAAGTCCGTGGCACGTGGAGTCAACTCAGAACTCCCTCCTTCTGTTGGGTCCCGTCCTCGAAGCTTTACCTTCATCCTGCAATGGTCCCACAGGAGGGTAAAGAGGTAGAGGGAGGTTGAAGCTGGAGGCACGCGTAGGGAGAGAGGGAGGGAGGTATATACAACACGGGGTCAGCGAAGAACTTGGGTCGCGGCTCCGGTGCGCACGCTGCCGCTGAGAGTGTTGGTGGGTAACTGAGTGTTGGGGAGGGGCCGACCTTGCTTATATATCTTCCCTCAGCCACGCCCTCCTACCTTACCGCGACCTGGGAGAGAGAGAGAGAGAGAGAGAGAGAGAGAGAGAGAGAGAGAGAGAGAGGGAGATGTCCTGTTTATCTCATTCTATTCCCGAGAAAAGATTAAGTGTTAGTATATGAAGTGTTATCCAAATAATGTTCTCTATTTCATTTGATCATTGTCGTTTCACCTTTCCTTCTAATCCTTCCGTCATCTTTCCTCACGCCCTCACCTCCTCCTACGTGATCCGCCCGTCATTCTCATCTACCACACACACACACACACACACACACACACACACACACACACACACTGACCTTATCTCTCACGTATTGTATTTTCCGCCTGGTCGCCCACGATGCATACCCGCCCACGCCCACACACTCCCTCCCGTCATCGTTCTACATCCACATTATCCGTCCCATCATCCACACAGAATCCGCATCCTCCTGTTTGACTGCTTCCTCCCTGCATTGCCTTGACTTCGCGAGAGCATAAAAAAAAAATGTATCACCAAATAGTGTCTTTTTTATCCCCACCTCTCTCTCTCTCTCTCTCTCTCTCTCTCTCTCTCTCTCTCTCTCTCTCTCTCTCTCTCTCTCTCTCTGGTAACGGTGAAAGGAAGAGAAGTATGATAGTAGAAAAGAAAACGTTAAATTTCGTTAAAGTATACAAGAGTGAGAGTAACATTAAGGAGAAAGACTGAATGAGAGGAATTAAAAATGAGAATTGATAAGGACTATGTAACATAATTGGAGAATAGAACACAAGTAAAAAGGGATAAAAGGTTCACAGACGAGGAAGTGAGAGTGAAAGCGGAAGAGGAGAAAAAAGACAGCGTGTGTGTCAGTGAGAGAGGAAAGAAGGAAGGACACGTGAGATACAAAAAAAGAGATAAAAGAGATAAAGGAGATCAGCATAATAAAGATAGCCTATGAAATGAGAGCACAGTGAGTGATGGGGAGCCTGGAGGGAGGGGCAATGAGACGTGAGGGAGCGAGGGAGGGAGAGACAAGGTCCTCCCCAACACGAACTGCCCCAATAAACAGAGGCACGGCAAAGTACGCACACCCAAATACGTACCCATACTCCTCAATGCCCCCAAATGCCCCTCCCTACACCCCTCCACCCCGGGTCTATCGTGTCCTGCCCCTCACAGTCCACCTGCGCACTCTCCCGCGACTCCCCCGCCCTTCCCAGCCCCTTCAGATAAGTAAACACGCTTACGCCCCAGCAAACACTAGCCGTACCTGCTTCCTTCCTCTCCCAAGGCAACTAGAGCAGCGTGAATACTCCCACACTGCAGAGGACCACAAAGGAGGGCGGTTTCTTGAGGTGTTATTATGTTTTAAGACACAAAGCAATAGAAAATGGGCCTTTAAATACTGAGATGCATTTTTATCTTGATTCTTGGGTATGATTAGACGATTTTATTTATATCCATGGAGGTCAGAAGATTAATGGCTAGAATCTTCACTATTCTAATCCCCACACAAGTTTCTGAAGCTGTATAATATAGCCAAATAGTAAGCAGAATGAATATGAAAACACGTCATGGTACTGAAGGAGTTAATTATAGCATATGATAAGAGGGAAGGAGTGAAGGACTGATGCAATTGTAGTTATGTATCTTAAGTGAGGGTTTATAATGAAGGTACTTGAATGTGATGTCGCAGATAAAAGTCTTGTGTATAATGTTATGCTCTTTCTAAAATGCGACCCCTGATTTTTTATATGACCTTTCAAAATGCTTCTGATAACATGTTTACTATTACACAACTGTGCGTGTGAGGTAACTGAGGTGACCGGTACTGCAGACATGGCATTTTAAGGTCTATTTTCTACATCTAAATATCAGGACACGGCCACCAAGGAATCTGGACATTTATGGCCGCCGTGGTACTGTGGAACTATGCGTGCTTTGGGGTCCGAGGGGTCTCCAGGCGCAAGAGTTCGAATCCTATCCACGGTCCGAGTGTAGGTTGGGCTTCCTCACTTAGGGTAATGGTTTCCTAGCGGGTGGGCTTTGAGATAGGAGGTACCCCAAAAAACATCCCCTTTAGCCGATAAATTCCCGTGAAAAGTCCACATGGTATAATAATAATAAAAAGAAAATTAGGAAAATATGACATTGAATAAGACCACTAAGAATAAAGATACTAATAAATATAAATAATAATACGAATAATCAAAAATAAGCAATGGGATAAGAATAAGAGCTATAATACGTATTAATAAATAGTAAGAAATAAAGTAACAATGACAATATCCAACTAAATGAGCCGCTGAATACTAGAGGTAAATTTTGCGTTATTTCGTTATTATTTCCGTCATTATTTTTTAAGTGAGAGGCAGAAAAAGGGAAAGGAGATTAAAGGAGTGTGATGGGGGGGGGTAGCTGTGGTGGTGGTGGTGGTGTTGTATTTCAATCTCCTTGTAAAATCGCCACTTTTTCTAACGGAATATATACTCTCTCTCTCTCTCTCTCTCTCTCTCTCTCTCTCTCTCTCTCTCTCTCTCTCTCTCTCTCTCTCTCTCTCTCTCTCTCAATCCAACACACACCAAAGAAAACCCCCAAAAAGACAATAATACTTTCCTTAACACACACACATAACATTACTTTTCTCACTTCCTTTAAACTCACAATACTGCCACAGCAAGCGCCACTCAACCCTCAACCCGCCGTATCCCTCCTGTCACTCTCCGCCGCCCCGCCTCACCCCGCCGCTCCTCGCCTCGCCCCACATAGGCCACAGCGGGCACCGAGGCACTCATGATCTGGTCAATAAGTCATGCCACTGTATCGAGGGCGGCAGATTCGGTCAAAGGACGAGATCCGTAAAGAGCGACAGTGGGTGTGGCAGAGAGGGGGAATAGAAGGGAGAGAGAGAGAGAGAGAGAGAGAGAGAGAGAGAGAGAGAGAGAGAGAGAGAGAGAGAGAGAGAGAGTAATCAGGTACATATCAGCTCCTCCTAACGACATACAAAAGGTGAGGACAGGTAGAAAGATTAATTAACGTCCTTTTAGATAAACTGACAATTGCAACGGACACACGGACAGACAGACTGACAGATAAACTTGGCAATCGTCCACGTGGTCAGTGCGATGAGGGAAGGCACAGCAAAGGTCAAAGGTCAGTAGTCTTGTGACCTCCTACCACCCATCTGTCTCTCCTCAAAACAGCTTTTACTGCAGAAGAAAATGATGACAAAATAGAAGAGAGACGGAAGAAGGAATGCATTTCTTTCCCATATAATTCTTTTGTTCTCATGCACACGCACACACAGACACACACACACACACACACACACACACACACACACACACACACACACACACACACACACACACACACACACACAAACAAACACACACACATTCACAGATAGATAGATGGATAGATACATATTTTATTGACCACACACCTGATGGAATACATAAGGTGCATAAATACATTAATAAATGGTCCAATTATATACATGGTTAGAAATGCTACCTAAAAATGAAACATACAAGATAAAACAAAACAAACTTGAGAACTTAACATTAATAACACACACACACACACACACACACACACACACACACACACACACACACACACACACACACACACACACACACACACACACACACACGTAAACCCTGAAATACTGATGAGCACACAGTATACACAAATTCTAAATACTTAACCCTCACACGTACAAGATTAAGGTAATTTCGTGTCCGTGGTGTGAAATTCTTCATAAAATTTGGTGTACACACATATTCATATAACAACTTTGAATATGCACCTTTTGTTTTTAGACAAATATTACGAGAGAGGTTTCTGCAACATGACCGAGATGAGAGAACCGTTCAACTGGTCAAGAGGAGGAGGAGGAGGAGGAGGAGGAGGAGGAGGAGGAGGAAAAACGGAATGAGGATGAGAAAAAAAAGGGAGTACAAGGAAGAGGAGGAGGAGGAGGAGGAGGAGGAGGAGGAGGAGGAGGAGGAGGAGGAGGAGGAGGAGGAGGAGGAAACAGAATGAGAATGTTGTGAAAGACGAAAAACAAAGGAGAAAGAGGAGTAAGAATAGGAAGTGGAGGAGGGAGGAGGAGGAGGAGGAGGAGGAGGAGGAGGAGGAGGAGGAGGAGGAGGAGGAGGAGGAGGAGGAGGAGGAGGAGGAGGAGGAGGAGGAAATGTAACGAAAAGAACAGTGAAAAAAAAGATTAAAAGAAGGAAGGGCAGGTCAAGAATACCGTGAATTAAACAGGAAAATAATACTAAGAGAAATCAGAAAATAAGATAGAGATTTTTACCAGTGAGAGAGAGAGAGAGAGAGAGAGGGTGGTAAATGAAACTCGACCCGAATTTTCACGACCACAACACTCTGACCGCTGAAAGAACAGGTTTCGATCTACAAGCGTGAATACTTGGCGAGTCACGGGATGCGGGCGGGGGTCAGCGGCTGCGAGGCAAAATGTAGGCCAGCGTCTCACCACCTCACGTGTTTCCAGCCTAACAATGCAGACTTTTCAATCATGGCTGGTTTGTTAATTAGCTTTCTATTTTTTATCATATGTAAGTTGTGATCCACTGAATTAGTAATGGTGAGTGGATTGCCTGGAAAGATTAAAGTGATCATGTTACAGTAAGTGTGTTTAGAATTTAACTCCTTCAGTACCAGGACGCGTTTTCATATTTATTCTGCTTATTATCTGGTGATTTTTACAGATTCAGAAACTTATGTGGGGATCAAAATAGTGAATATTCTGGCCATTAATCTTCTGCCTCCATAGACCCTTCATAATGTCAATAAAATCGTCTAATTGACACTCATGGTAAAAATGCGTTCCGGTAATGAAGGGATTAAATTGATCATGTTACAATAAGTGCGTTTTCATATTTATTCTACTTACTATTTGGTGATTTAATACAGATTCAGAAACTTATGTGGGGGTTAAAATATTGAAGACTCTGGTCATTAATCTCTTGACCTCCATAGACCCTTCCTAATGTCAATAAAATCATCTAATCACACCAAATATTCATGATAAATATGTGTTTCAGTACTGAAGGGGTTAATATTGACGTTCGCAAAAGTTTTCTATTAATTCAGTTTACTCCTTTTTATTACCTTGTAGTGAATGTGTAAGTGAATGAGTGAGTAATTAGTGGATGAATAAGTGAGTTTGAGCTTTTTCCTCTTTTTACGAAGGAAGGTTCTTGTCAAGGTTAGAAAAAAGATAAATAAGAAGAAAATAAAATAGAAATCAAGGCCCACTTAGATGCCAGTCTTTAAAGAACAGAGACAAAAGGTATTGGTTCTAATTGAAGCGTTTTGTGACCTTGGTGATTGGTTAAGATTGTAAAATTCGTTTGGTAAAGTCTAAGTCTCTCTCTCTCTCTCTCTCTCTCTCTCTCTCTCTCTCTCTCTCTCTCTCTCTCTCTCTCTCTTGCAAAATTATCGTAACATGATCAATTGATATTTAACACTATCTTGCTACTTTCCTTATACGTGTTTTTCCTTCCGTCTTCCTGATCTTCTTTTAAATCCACTACAACCACCTCCTTCTCCTCCTCCTCCTCCTCCTCCTCCTCCTCCTCCTCCTCCTTCTCTTCCTCTTCTTCCGCAATATTCCGCCACGCCCCAAATGTTACCGGAATGACGACGAGGAAAAAATCAAACTTTTACCACCAACATACTCGCAGCCGCCTGACCTGACACAGCACGGGGTGAGGTCACATAATCTCCGGCCACCGCTGACGAAACGCACTGCTCCCACACACACAGAGAGAGGGGGGAGTTGCGATATTACAGACCAGTTGCAGTTTAACCGGTCAGTTGGAATTTTATAGTGATATGAAGCTACCCAATAGTCTTCCTTTTGCCCAATACTTCCCGTCACCTGCCCTGTTATCCATCACTATTGCTCAGGGAATGGGGTTACCGAGAGAGGAGTTGGAATATTACAGACCAGCTATACTTTAATCGATCAGTTACAAGTGGTCATGTTAATTTACCCAATAGTCTTCCCTTTTGTCCAGTACTTCACGTCCCTAGCAATGTTATCCTTCACTTTATTGCTCAGGGAAGAGGGTTACGGAGGCTGGAGTTACAATGTTACAGACCAGTTGTAGTTTAGCCGATTAGTTACAAGTGGTCATATTAATCTACCCATTAGTTTTTCATTTTGTCCAGTACTTCACGTCCCTTGCCCTGTTCTCCTTCACTTTATCGCTCAGGGGAGAGGGTTGGCGAGCATGATACATAAACAAACCGTCAGCTGAGAAGAGACAAGGTAAATTTTGCTATATTGGTCTTTGATATGATAGCTGATACAGACACGGATAAGGTTCGGGAAGTTCTTTGTATTTGTAGGATGATGTTGGTTTCTCACATAAATCAGAATAGTAAAATTAATTAAACTTTCATAAGTTCTTTCAAAATTGTCCTTATTCGTTTATTTTTCCCCAGAGATGAGTACCGAAGGAAAATATTGTTTTTTTTACATATTTTAGAATAGAAAAATAATTGAATTACCATCAGCCCTTTCAAAATTATCCTTATTTGTTCATTTTCCCTAGAGACGAGTGCCGAAAGGAGACAAAACTAAGTCAACGAACACATCTTTATCTATTTCCTACGTCACGAGCTCCACCATTAGTAAAAACATTCATATTACAACTCACTTCTCATTAATAAAATCCAGCAGGTAACAACTAACCGGCTCCATCTGTTAATAAAACCACATGCACAACGACAACTTACCGTGACGCGGAGTTACTGAGCTGCATCCGTCGCTACATGCATGAAATTAATAAAAGATGATAGAAATGAAATTGTTGTACACTCACGTTTCGCTAGCTCCTCGGAAACCTGCTGGAAAGGAAAAGTGTGCTGTTAACAAAAAAAAGGAGAATAACACGGGAGGTTTTAAATTAAATAACATAATTCCTAAGGTTACTGGAAAAAGAAGGGAAAAAACATGAATATCCAGGAAAAGTAATGTATTTGTGTGGTTTTATAAAAGTACAATGTAACTAAGAATGTTCTCTAATAAAGCTAAGGATACTATATGAATTTACGAACATACACTGTCAGACATCGTAAAGCAAAAAAAAGAATACGTAAAACGAGATGGTGAAAAAAAAAGTAAATACAAATAATAGTAAATAAAACTAACGATATATGAATTTGAGAATATACACTGTCAAATATCGTAAAGCAAACAAAAAATAAGTAAAACGAGAGGGAGATGAAAAAAAGTAAATGCAAATAATCGTAAAGGTCTGATACAAAAATTACAGGCATAAAAAAAAAACAATAAATGAATAAACAAGTAGACTGACAGATAGATAAAAAAAAATAATAAACCTTTTGGCATTTTAGAGAAAGAAACAATGATAACACTAAACACAAACACAAAAACAAGAAAACCATGAATTGTAACACCAAACAAACACCTCAAACAATGCACGAAACAATAACGAAACAAACCACAAAAATAAACGAAAAAAAAGACAAGAAAAAGGACTCAAACAAGAAAAACTATCATAAATTCATAAAGATACGAGAGTGGAAGGATCGTGCATGCAGACAAACACCTCAGACACACTCGGCTGCACTGTGGGGGAAAATGGTTAAAAAAAAGCAAATGAAGATACTAAAACACACTGCGCACACCTTCCCTCCGTCATTACCGTGTTGGCACTGAGCAGAAGAGGGAGGCGGCAGTGGTGAACCAAGTGTAAGGAGATCTGTTTTAAGTACGTCTCTTCCTTCTCATTCAGTATTCCTTCCTCCTTTGTTGTTGTTGTCGGTGGTGGTGGTGGTGGTGGTGGTGGTGGTGGTGGTATTGTTTTTTTTTTTTTTTGTGGTGTTGGTGGTGATGATGGGTGGGTACCAGTCGTTGTGGTGATGGTGTTGGTGTTGTTGTTGGTAGTGGTGGTGGTGGTGGTGATGTTTTAGTTGTTGTTGATGATTATGATGATGTTATTTTTTGTTGTTGATATGATAGTGATGATGATGATGATGATGTTATTGTTTATGTTGTTATTAAGTCTTACATGTGCACGTGATACACATTTTTGTTCTTATTGATGATTATGATTTTTATTGTTGTTTTTGTCTTTGTTGGTTGATGATGATGATGATGATGATGATGATGATGATGATGTGTGTATGTTGTTGTTGCGCCTTACATTGTATACGAGGTAGCTTATGTAACATTCAATTTTTTTTTTTTTACTTTTAAAACTAAGAAAAAGTAAAACAATGTTGAAAGTTATGAAATCTCGTGTAGAATTTGCATTTCTTCACTTTTCTTATCTCTAGAAAATATGAATAAGTAACTAGAAAAATCTTCATAAATATCCCTTTGCTAATCTTTCCTTTTCATCTCATAGAAAATAATAATAGAAGCTGTTTAATGTTATTTTCCTGTCATCATTTTCTAAGTCTGTGTGTCTGCGTTTAAATAAAGTTAAATCCTGCCATTATTTTCTCAGCCTGTGTGCATCTAAATAAAGTTAAAGACACCCACATATACAGTAAGACATCGAGGTTTTACGAGTTAGCCATCATGAAACACAACTTACTCTACGCTATTTTGATATGCGCCAGTCACTTTCCCTCTCACTTCACATGATCCTCGTTGCATAAACTAATCCACTCATAATACAAGACACGTGCTGATTCTAGAGTTCTAATTTTACGCAATAAGCATCTCAGATATCAAATATGTCTTTTTTTTAAACCACACCCCTTCCCTATACCACACAAACCACATGAAGTCTTTCCCCTCTCTCTCTCTCTCTCTCTCTCTCTCTCTCTCTCTCTCTCTCTCTCTCTCTCTCTCTCTCTCTCTCTCTCTCTCTCTCTCTCTCTCTCTCTCTCTCTCTCTCTCTCTCTCTCTCTCTCTCTCTCTCTCTCTCTCTCTCTCTCTCTCTCTCTCTCTCTCTCTCTCCTCTCTCCTCTCTCCTCTCTCCCTCATGTTTCGTTCCGCCAGCTTCCCACTGAAGAGCCCTCGTCCCCGCCCTGTGTGTCTTGCTCCTTCCACTCCTCAGCTCGACTCTTGCTGATCGTGACCGTGAACACTAATCTCTGAAGCTTTTAATTTTTTTTTTTTTTTACTTGTGTGTGTGTGTGTGTGTGTGTGTGTGTGTGTGTGTGTGTGTGTGTGTGTGTGTGTGTGTGTGTGTGTGTGTGTGTGTGTGTGTGTGTGTGTTTAGATTTTCCCTCTATACAAATTTCTTTCTTTATCTATTTTTCTCCTTTGAACTTTATTTAATTTCATTCTTAGTGTTTTTTTTTTTACTTCTTAAGACATCAGCACTCTTTTTGTTTCTTTACATCCTTTAATTCTTCTTTTATATTTGTGTTTTCCTTTATATGGCGGTTCGTATGCATATGTTAATTTATTCGTGCTTTTAGGGGGAACGACGAAACATTTTAACTGTTTCCGGAAGCGTTTGGGTTAGTGCGACCATTCTCTTCCTCATTCCTGCGTTTTAAGTAACCAAGAGGGCCAAAGTTTTTGTATGTGTGTACAAAACCTGCAGGTCAGCCAGGAAAAGGTGAATGTAAGAATGTACGGTACAATTTTGATAGTTGTAGGGCAATGATCCTCTCTCCTTCCACACACACTCGTACACAAACACACATTCTCTCTACTTCTCAGGTTATTTTCACCCACTAAGAACTTCGCGTAAAAACAAACTGGTACAAGGAGCGCAGCCAAATCTCAGCCACATTTTTGATAGCTGTATGTGGGCAATGCTCCTCTCTCTGCCTCTCACTCTTCCTTCCTCCACACACACACACACACACACACACACACACATACACATTCTCAAATTATTTTCACCCACTAAGAACTTCATATAAAAACAAATTGGTACAAAAAAGAACACAGTCAAATCTCAGCCACATTTTTTGATAGCTGTATGTGGGCAATGCTCCTCTCTCTGCCTCTCACTCTTTCCTTCCTCCACACACACACACACACACACACACACACACACACACACACACACATTCTCTCTCCTTCTCAAGTTATTTTCACCCACTAAGAGTTTCGTGTAAAAACAAACTGGCACAAGGAACGCAGTTAAATCTCAGCCACGACCGTAAGCAGTAACTCGATCCAGATATAGACCTTACCATCACTTCCTTATATCGAGTGACGGGTGAGACAGCTGTTGGTTCGCCCGAGTACCTACCTGTCTGTCTCCCTAGCCTGTGCTTGGGTGGAGCGGTGTTGTGCTACGCGGAGCATTTTGTGTGTACGGAAATGTTTAAGTGGTGCAGGTTTTTCAGATGAGTCTCTCTCTCTCTCTCTCTCTCTCTCTCTCTCTCTCTCTCTCTCTCTCTCTCTCTCTCTCTCTTGCTTCAACGAAATACAGTTTTGTTGGTTATCATATTGAGAGAGAGAGAGAGAGAGAGAGAGAGAGAGAGAGAGAGAGAGAGAGAGAGAGAGAGAGAGAGAGGTTATGCAGTTTGTGTGGGGCAGTGCGTCCCTTTGTGTGTGTGTGTGTGTGTGTGTGTGTGTGTGTGTGTGTGTGTGTGTGTGTGTGTGTGTGTGTGTGTGTGTGTGTGTGACATTTTCACCGGACAATGCTCTCTATATATCACTTCTGTAATTAACTGTTCTTTTCTGTGGGGGCGAGAAGACATGTGCGGGGGGAGAGAGAGGGTGGGGGGGCGGGGGTAGGGTCACGTCTTGGCTCCCACAGGTCACCGACGGGAAATATCATCTGAGTGACCTTCTCGGATGCAGGTCAAATTAGGCGCGGTGATGAAGGTAAGGTGACCGCGGTGGTGGTGGTGGTGGTGGTGGTGGTGGTGGTGGTGATAAATATGTCTAAATACTAAAACAAAAAAACATTGCTAAGTATTCAAAACAAGCAAGAAAAAACAATGACATATATAAGTTAGATAAGATAAAATGTTAAGCTTGAAAGAAAATAAGATAACAAGACAAGAAAACAACAAAACAAACAGCATGCCACTAACAACAAAACAAACAGCATGTCACTCCTTTCTATTCATATTTTTTTCAAGCAACATGGCAAGTTTCTCTTTTTTTTCTTTAACTTTCTTTTTTCTTTCTTTCTCATTTTCAATTCATGGGAACAAGAACTTTCTATGAAATTGTATCTCTTATTGTATGACTGAGGAGGGAAAGGAAGGGAAGACAGAGGGAGAGGTAGTGAGAGGGAGGAGAAGGAAGGGGGGTGTTGACAACCAGTTAGGTGTCTTTCGAGGGTCATAAAGTGTCAATCTTCTTGTCGGTCACCAATCAAAAAAGAAGCGAAAGTTTGAGTCTACTTGTTTTCTACCCACATTTTTTCGCCATGTAAGGTGAGACAGAATCCGACTCGTATTCTTAAATACCTAAGTGCTTCACCTTCACTGTTTTAAAAGGATTTATTTAAGTTTACACGAGTTTCTTAAGGTGTTTTCACAGTTCTAGAGTCAGACTGACAAGATTTCTACATTACTAACTGGATAAACACCTGAAAATCCCGCTAGTCATCCCTGTGGCCTTGAAAAATAGTCGTGATGAGAGAGCAAAGTATTTCTAAATACGGTCCTCTGGGTGAGATGATGATGATAATGTAAATAAGCTAGTAATGCCGCCAGAGAATTCCAGATATGAGAAAAAAAACACGTAAGACCATTTTTTTGCAGGTAAACGTCTGAAAATCCCTGTATTTATCCTTTCTTATGAACTTAAATCTTTCAAAAAGGGAGATTTCAAGATACTTATCCTCTAACTTTAGATCACCACCCTTTCTCTTTAGGGATTGGAAACTCAACAGGCCTTATTTTCTACTTTTTGTTGCCCTTAAGCATGACTTCCTGTGATAAAACTAAATGCCTTTCCTTTTAGCATTTATATGAATACATGCAAGAAGGCAGAAAATAATTAAAAAAAAACTCTGCGTGTGTGTGTGTGTGTGTGTGTGTGTGAATGATAGCAAGGGAAGAGGCAGTTATGTAAAGCTGGCTAAGGCTTGAACGATACCGAGGAGGGGCAGGGAGAGGCAGGGAGATAAGGGCACAGGAGCTGGGTTTGGGTGTGGCAGGAGAAAGGCTTAGTCACAAGTCCTCAAACACTTTCCGGCTAAGAGCAATATTCCACGATGAAAATGAGGACAGAACACAACTATTACAAAACAATTCATTAAGTAACTTCTTGCTGTGGGAAAAAGTGGATAACCTACTGGGAAAGGAACGGAAAGGAGAGGAGAAGAGCGAGGGAAAGGAGCAGAGATAATGAGAGCAAGGGAAAGCTGAGGAAAAGAAAGAGAAAGAAAGAAAGAAGTGAAGAAGGAAAGCAAGTAAAGGAAAATTAAGAAAGAACATGAAGAATAAGAGGAAAGAGAAATAAGTGAAAAGGGGAAGCGAGAAAGGGAAGATTAGAAAACGAATATGAAGAAGCAGGAGAAAGAAAGGGGAGAGGAAGGAAGGAGATTAGAGAAATGATAATGAGGAAACGAAAGGAAGAAAACGAAAAAGGAAGGTAATAAGAGCAAAAATAGAATAAGATCAGGATAATAAAGCTAAGAATGAGATGAAGTAGAAAGAAAAAAGAACAAGAAATGGAAACGCAAACATCGAAGAAAGGAAAGGAAGGAAGAGAAGGAAAGATATAAGAATTAGAAAAGAATATTATAAAACAAATTCAAGGCGGGACAGCAGGATCATATGGCAACGCAGTGGTAAACAAAGTCAGGAGGAAGAGGAAGAGGAAGAGGAAGAGGAAGAGGAAGGGTTTGTAGAGTATAAGCCCAGTGACCGGATAAACCACAAATAATCCACTATAGGAGGAGAGAAAGGATCGGATACGGATTGAGACACTTACTGAAAAAGCAAAACCAGAATTGGAACGAAAAACCTGGAGAGAGAGAACAACTAAACTTCACTAACTGGGTGACCGACTGACTTACTGACTGTCTCACTACTCGCTTGCCTCCCTGACTACCTGCCTGCCTCCTTCACTGGCTGGCTAGCTGACTAACTGACCGACTGACTTACTGACTGTCTCACTACACGCCTGCCTCCCTGACTACCTGCCTGCCTCCTTCACTGGCTGGCTGGCTGACTGACTGACTGACTGACTGACTGACTGACTGATTTACTTACTTACTGACTCACTACTCGCCTGCCTCCCGACTACCTGCCTGCCTCTTTGACTGGCTGGCTGGCTGGCTGACTGACTGACTGACTGACTCTATAACTGTATGCCTACCTGCCTGACTGACTGACTGATTTACTTACTGAATGTCTCGCTATCTGTCTGCCTCCCTCTCCGCCGGCCTGTCTGTCTAGCTGTCCGTCTGCTTGCCTGATTGACTGACTGACTGACTCACAACCCGCCAGCCTCCCTACCTGCTTGCCTGTTTGACTGACCAACTGACTAACTGACTCACTCACTCACTCACTCACTAACTCACTCACTACCCGTCTGCCTCCCTGTCTGTCTGTCTACCTGAAAGACTGACTGACTGACTGACTGACTGACCGACTGGCTGATTACCTGAAAGACTGACTAACTGATTGACTGACTGACACTGCCGGACATACGTATAATCTATAAACTGACTATGAATCATGCACACACACACACACACACACACACACACACACACACACACACACACATAAACATAAACACACACACACATAAGCAAAAAAAAATCTAATATGCTAGACTAAACTTGCTTTGATGCACCAACAAGCTTGAACAAGGTAAAAAAAAAAAACATGATAGAAGAGATAACGATAGAAAAATAAAAGCAAAAGGAGATAGAAAAATAAGTAGATACGAAGATAGATAGATAGATAGATAGATAGACAGATAAATAGATAGAGATAGGTAGACAGACAGACAGATAGATAGAAAGATAGATAGACAGATAGATGGAATAAATTGATAAATGGATACAGATAGAAGGATAAAATAGATAAACTGAGAGAGAGAGAGAGAGAGAGAGAGAGAGAGAGAGAGAGAGAGAGAGAGAGAGAGAGAGAGAGAGAGAGAGTCCTATTAATCAGAGAGGAGGACGAGGTTAGGCGGACAAACAAACAAGAAGGAGGAAGAAAAAACAATAATTTGCATCTCATTCTGGTTCCTTCTTACGTTTTTGCTTTCGCGTTCAAAAGGAAATTTGTCAAGTTATCTCATTTTCTCGTTTTCCTTCCTGAATCTTACACGACAAGAAGAAGAAAAGGAAGAGGAAGCAAGAAAGAAAAGAGAAAGAAACAAGAAAGACAACGTAGAAAGTGTACGAGAATTTAAGAGAACAAAAAATGTATATTAGAAGAAGGACGAAAAAAAGCAATAACAACAAGGGCCGCCGTGGTACAGTGGAACCGTGCGTGCTTTGGGGTCCGAGGGGTCTCCAAGCGCACGGGTTCGAATCCTGTCCACGGTTCGAGTGTAGGTTGGGCTTCCTCACTGGGGTAACAGTTTCCTAGCGGGTGGAGTTTGAGATAGGAGGTACCCCAAAAAGTATCCCCCTTTAGCCCAGAAATTCCGGTAAAAAGCCCACATGGTATAAACAACAACAGTAACAAAGACCAGATCAATAACAAGGGCAGCAAGAACGAGAACAAAAGAACACAGAGATAGGAAGAACAAAGAGCAACATATTAGTTTGAATCCTGACACAGCTGACAAGGAACTGCACTGCCTAAATATTAAGTGTGCCAGAAAGTAATGGAAAAAGAAAAGTACAGAATAATATTATCTTTCGTCAATTCTCGAGAAAGTAGTGGAGAAAGAAGAGGAGTATTGCATAACATTATCTCTCCTTCATCCTCTCATCCACTCGTCCACCCACACAACGAAGTATTCACAAATATCTGAACCTTAACCTCTTCAGTATTGGAGCACATTTTTACCTTGAGATTTCTGTACGATTAAACTATTTTATTGACATTAGGAAGGGTCTATGGAGGTCAGAAGATTAATGGCAGCAGTCGTCACTATTCTAATCCCCCACATGAGTTTCTGAAGCTGTATAAAATCACCAAATAGTAAGGAGAATGAATATGGAAACGCGTCATGGTACCGAAGGAATTAAGTTCGTAGTCTCAAACAGTTCTATGCATCACCTCCACTATTTCAAAAGGCTTCATTGAAATTTACACAAGTTTTTAAGATGGTTTTACGATTATAGAGGCAGAATGGCAAGATTTCTGCATTATTAACAGGAGAAACACTCTTAAAAATCTCGCTAATCATCTCTGTGGTCTTTGAAAATAGTCGTGGTGAGAGAGCAAAGCGTTTCTAATTACGGGCCTTAAATTCACTGAAAGATGTGAAGATTTTAACGAGGCATAGAAAATGAGCAACAGAGAAAATATTTAAGACGAAGTTCAGGTTTATGGTATCAAGGAGTGAATACCGGTTTCGAAATACTTGTAAAAGGTTCTGGAGAGACTAACAGAATGACTTGAAGAATACAGGTATGAATACTGAAAGGTTTATAAAAGGAGTTAAGAAGTATACGATGGTGTATATCTTTCCTTTACTTGCTTTCACTTTCTCTTGAACTAGCTGTCTATCTTTTCACACCCCTTGAAAAAAAAAAACGATGGTAACGATGAAAAAATGTGACGAAGGGCTTTCAGTTCGAAGAAAAAGACATACAGACGGAGTAAAAAGTAAGGATTCGTAGCTCTGTCCTTTTCAAATCTCTCCACTTCTCTTCTCGTCTCCCTTCTTAGTTTTCACACCTTTCTTTAACGATTTCTCTCCAATGACTTGCTTCACTCTTTCTACAGCATTATTGGTGTATTTCTTCTCTCTGTCTCTTCGTTTCTTCACTGATATTCTTTCACAGGTTGGTATTTGAGTGAAGGAATATTTTTTTTTTTTTCATGTAATACGAGTTACTTTCTTTCGAGGAGGAAAAAGCTACACTAATGAAAAAAAAAATACTCGGATTATTGCACAGATGCTCGTAAATAAATGAGTGAAA
The DNA here is from genome assembly GCF_017591435.1 of Portunus trituberculatus. Classification (NCBI taxonomy): domain Eukaryota; kingdom Metazoa; phylum Arthropoda; class Malacostraca; order Decapoda; family Portunidae; genus Portunus; species Portunus trituberculatus. The sequence continues at coordinate 4,085,540 of NC_059282.1, forward strand.
AGGTAGAAAGACAGGCAGACAGATAGATAGATAGATAGATAGATAGATAGATACATAGATAAATAGACAAATAGATATATAAACAGATAAATAGATGGACAGATGGATAGATAGATAGATAGATAGATAGATAGCCAAACAGATACATAACTAGAATAAAAACATCAATAATATTAACGCTAATCTAACATTCGACATGCACATAATGATCTTGCATAACATCAAGAATTCTTACTAATTGTTCAGAGTAAACATGTAACACTGGTAACACTGTGCTCTCATTCCCACACTCAAGTAGCATAAGTGAAAAAAAGTAAATAAATACACAAAATGGAATAAATAAATAAATAAACAAATAAGCACCTATTAAACCTGTTTCCTTGAAGGTTTCAGAGGCAACAGCCAACACAAACACACCACAATTTCACCACAAACAAAACCGGCACACATTGTTTTTTTTATTTCCTAAGTTTAATTGGCAATAATAGTAATGGTCCGGTTAATATTTCCAGTGAGACACAAGTGGGTTGCTTCACCTCGGCTCGCTGGGGATATATACAGATACCTTAACCCCCTTCAATAGTGGGACACATTTTTTACCTTCAGATTTGTGTACCATTAGACCATTTTGTTGACATTAGGAAGGGTCTATGGAGGTCACAAGATTAATAGCCACAGTCTTCACTATTTTAATCCCTTCAATACTGGGAAACATTTTTACCTTCAGATTTGTGTGTCATTAGATAATTTTGTTAACATTAGGAAAGGTGTATGGAGGCCACAGTCTTCACTATTTCAATCCCCTACATAAGTTTCTGAAGCTGTATAAAATCACCAAATAGTAAGCAGAATGAATATGGAAACACGTCATGGTACTGAAGGGGTTAAGAAGAAGAAAGAAAGTAATGTTGAAGTACATGTGTAGAATGGCGAAACATGTAACCTGTGCCTACCAGCGCCCACCTGTGCTGGCCATGTGTAGAGGTCAATTATGTTCCATTACGGTTAAGTGGACCTACCTAGTGGAGAAAAAAGACTGGTAAGATACGTATAATTTTTAGGTAGGTTATGTTTCTGTCTGTCTGTCTGTCTGTATCTTTTTCAGATTGTCCATGAATTTTTGGTATCTTTCCTTCTTTTACCCTTGGCTGGCCCTCTCTCCTACATCAAAAATGCATAGAAAATCTGAAAAATAAAGACGCACAGACAGAGAAAGAGACAGGAGCATAACGACAAAATAGACAGACAGGCTGATGAACAGAGAGATGGACGAACAGATAGACAAAATAGACAATGAAACAGATAGTGAGACGGACCACAGGAAAAGATGAAGAGACAGATACATATACATAGATATACAAGTCGATACATAGAAAATTAGAAAAAAATACAGACAGACAGAGAAAGAAACAGGAATATAACGACAAAATAGACAGACAGGCTGATAAACAAAGATATGGACAAGCAGACAGACAAAACACACAATAAAACAGAAAGTAAGACAGACCACTGGAAAAGATGAAGAAACAGCAAACATATAAACAGACTGACTGACAGAAAAACTACGTATTAGCAAGAGGAGGAACGTAAACTGACAGATGGACTAAACAACTGACAGAAGAAAAAAAACACACTAAAAAACTTAATCACAGTCTCCAATAGAGTAAAAAAAACATCTATTTGGAGAGAGAGAGAGAGAGAGAGAGAGAGAGAGAGAGAGAGAGAGAGAG
>NC_059282.1:4092269-4099769 GCF_017591435.1 Portunus trituberculatus
GAGAACGCAAGAGTTACCTCACTGCATTACAAGAAGAGGAGGAGGAGGAAGAGGAGGAGGAGGAGGAGGAGGAGGAGGAGGAGGAGGAGGAGGAGGAGGAGGAAAGTCTTCAGTTCCTTCGTGTGTTGCTTTATCTTTCGTCTTGCCTGTCTGAGTTTATTGTTTCATTATCTCAGATATTAAAGGAACAAAATCTGGATGTAGAATAAAAAATAGGTATAAAATAAAATAAATAGACAGAACTTTAGTCAGAAAACCTGGAAAATATCAACCACTGTGACCCCAAAAAACACAAAACAAACACGAAAATATCCACACAAAAAAAGAAAGAATAAATTAACGAATCCTTCACACACTCACGCTTTTCTCCTCAATCGCGATCTACTAGCCCCACTGAGCCCCGCCCAGCCCCACCCAGCACCACCCAGCCTCGCCCACCCAGCCCCACCTAGACCCAGTCCCGCCCAGTCCCACCCGCATTCAGACAGACCTAATCTACAGGAACCGCCCGTGGCCCAGACCTCCCCGAAGGACGGCTCGCGCAAACACCTTCGCTAAACACAACTTCGGTAATGACCTGTAAAAGCTAGCGACGCACCTACCACTCTCTCTCTCTCTCTCTCTCTCTCTCTCTCTCTCTCTCTCTCTCTCTCTCTCTCTCTCTCTGATCACCAATCGCAATCTCATTCTTGATTTCATTTTTTTTTCTCAAGATTTGCGTATATGTCACGTTTTCTGATTCTTTCCTGACATTTCTTCCTCATACCACACACACACACACACACACACACACACACACACACACACACACACACACACACACACACACACACACACACACACGTACATTCCTCACAGAACTACAGGTGAGTGTTAGCACAAATCCACTTCAGCACTACAGCACCACACCCAGTCACCACATTCCTACATCACGTCTTCCACCACCACACACTAGAGCACTCAAATATAACCTAACCTAATCTAACTAACCATAAATACTCCAAACACGTCTCAGTTTATCCCAGCCTCTCCTATGAAGTCAATTCCAGTATTAATCCAATCTCTAATTTGCTTCCAGGCTCTTCCATACACTAGCTTCTCTACAGTCCGCCTTCTTCCTGAACCTATTAGCCTCTCCCATATGACCTGAACTTCTCTAGACTTCTCCCAGTGTCTCTCATTCTTCCCGACACCTCGCAGCCTCTCCCTCTCCCAGCTCTGTCTGTATTTGACCAGTGTTCTCCCCCTTCATGGCGCGTCGCTGAGTCACGGTTGAAGAAAAAATGTATTTACTCTTCTGCAAGTACCCAGGAAGTGTGTGTGTGTGTGTGTGTGTGTGTGTGTGTGTGTGTGTGTGTGTGTGTGTGTGTGTGTGTGTGTGTTGTGAAGTATTTCTACAAATGTATACAAGGATTTGAAGGAAAGAGAGCACACACACACACACACACACACACACACACACACACACACACAAAATTCACACCAAGCAGTATTAAAAGTTCAAACAGGCAAGCACAAATATTCCTTCCAGAAAAAAAGTACAAAATAAGGAAAGAAAAAAGAAAAAGGAAGGGAAAAAATATGTAAATCGTTTATAAAAAGACAAAGAACTAAACACAAATAAAAAAATAAAATACGAAAAGAAACAAAACAACAAAATTTTTCGCATTTCATTTGGCCACACGATATCATAGACAAATATAGAAGGAAGAAATGAGAAAAAAAGACAAGAAAAGTAGGAAAATGGAACGAGGGGAGTAAAAGGAGAAGATGAAAAGTGAAAGTGAGAGTAAATCAAATGGGGAAGAAACACTCTACTTTTTACATACAATGACCGAGAGCGAGAGCGAGAGAGAGAGAGAGAGAGAGAGAGAGAGAAATGAGCAGTAAAAGAAGACATAATAGGAAAGAGAAGAAGAGAGGAAAGACGAAAGAACAAGGAAACATAAAAGATAGGATGATAATTAAATAGTGAGAGTGAAAAGAGAGGAAACGAATGAACAATAAAATAAAGAACACCACCACACCCCCTCTCATTTTCCCATCACTCCCTCCCTTTTCTCCCCCTCACACACACACACACACACACACACACACACACACACACACACACACGAGGCAGTAACACCACCTCCCTCTTTTTACCCCCTACGAAAATATCAAAAGATTTTACCATTACCATATCACAGCAAGGAGGTTTTTGAGCGCCTTTTTTTCCTCTCTCTACTCTCATTATATTTACTTTGAATTATTGTAGTTTTTTTTTTTTTTTTCTCCGTCGTGTCACCAGCTATTTAATGATTTACACACGCCAAGATGTATTCCGCGTGGTACAGTTTAGTGAAAGTATTGTAAGGTCACTCTATCGGACAGAGCAAGAGCATATATGTTTTCGTTGATGTTTTCCTGTTCTTTTATGCTTATCGTAACGAGAGAGGGAAAAAAATATAAAAGAAATAAAGATCATAATGCTTATTACTTCTTTGTGGGAGGAAAAGCAGGAGGAAGAAAAAATAAAGGAAGAAAAAGGAAAAAAGAAGCACAAGGAGTAGAACAAGAATAAGATCAGAAGGACAAGGATAAGGACAAGGACAAGGACACAAAGGACAACAACAACAACAACAACAACAACAACAACAACAACAACAACAACAACAACAACAACAACAACAATAACAACAATGGCAAGGACGACAAAAACGAGGTGAAGACGCAGGTAAGATCAAGGTATCGGAGTCTAGAATTATGGCAGCTTAAAACATAAGAGGCAGCAACTTAACCACAAAAAGCGACTGATTCACACGCACTGCAGATCAAGCAAGAACTGACCCACCGAGCTGTCTAGACGTGTACACAAAAACGAGAGGTTGAGACAGAAAATGTTAAGGTATTCTACGTAAACTAAACTATTCATATTTGCTCGTCTCATTACGTTTTAGAAGATTGAAACGCTGCATCACATTAACTCCTTCAGTACTGGAACGCATTTTTATCATGAATTGTTGATATGATTAGATGATTTTATTTACATTACGAAGGGTCTATGGAGGTCAGCAGATTAATGGCCAGACTCTTCACTATTTCAATCTCAACATAAGTTTCTGAAGCTGCATAGAATCATAATAGTAAGCACAATAAATATAAAAACTCGTCCTGGTACTAAAAGGTTAAGTAAGCATGATTGTATTGTAATGTGATACTGGTGGAAATAATGTATACAGTATGACGTATTTAAACTTATCGAAAGAGTTATATTTAAACTTATTCATAGAGTTGTATTTAAACTTATTTATAGAGTATTTAAACTTATCCATAGAATTGTATTATAAACTTACAATGTGATGCTGGTGGAAATAACTTATATAAATTGTACTGAAACATGTTTATAGAGAATATTTCTTTTCTTTACGTCTTCCATGCGTTTCTAACTGTGAAAATAACACAAACAAATACATAAACATTCTCTGAACCTTTACATTCCCAAACAGAAAATGGTTAAAACAAGACACAATATATTCAGAATCCTTAACCCCTTCAGTACTGGTACATTCCTAGTTGTGAAAATAATACAAACAAATACAAAAACATTCTGTCAACTTTTACACCCCAAAAATTAAAAGAACAAAAGAAAATAGTTAAAACAAGACACAATGTATTCAGAATCCTTAACCCCTTCAGTACTGGGACGCAGTTTTACTTTGAGTTTGGGTATGGTTAAGCGATTTTGTTGACATTATATAAGACCATTTTATTAACATTATCAAGTGTTTATGGATGTCAGAAGAATAATGGCAACAGTCTTCACTATTCTAGTCCCCCCACATAAGTTTCTGAAGCTGCACAAAATCACCAATTATTAACAAGAATGAATATGTAAATCGCGTTATGGTACTGAAGGGGTTAGACTGATTTATAGAGGATTCACCTTATTTTTCCGTCTACTTATCGTTCTTAAGGGTGAAAATAACACAAAAATACAAAAAAAAAAAAATTCGTAAATCCTTCAACCCACACAAAAAAATAGAAAAAAAAAGGCTTAACAATAGACAATATATTCGGCATCGTTAATCCCTTCAGTACTAGGACGCATTTTTACCATGAGTGTTGGTATAATTAACGATTTTTTTTACCATTACGAAGGATTTATGGAAGTGAGTATATTAATAGCCAGCGTCTTCACTGTTTTAATCCCCACATAAGTTTCTGAAGCTGAATAAAATCATCATACAGTAAGCAAAATAAATATCAAAACGTGTCATGTTACTGAAGAGATTAATAACACAACACGCAGGATCAAAATAATAACAGGTAACTCCACAAAGGAAAGCTTAACACAAGGAAGCTTAATTGACTTGTGCTTGATTCTTTACTTCCTTCTGACCCACACAAGAAAGTCAGACAGTGGTCGTCATCCTCCTCTCCAGGTCACACAGATCCATGTAATGTCATATAAATTGTTCTTACACCACCTTACTTCTTGCTCCCTCCTTCATCCAACGCATTTAAATCTGTTCACCTTCTCTTAATTTTCTTTGTCTTAATTCTGTGTTGTCTGCTTTTCTGTTTTTCTTTTATCTTTCATCTATTCATTCTTCCTTGCTTTGTTACATTTTCTTTATTCTCTTCTTCCGTGTTTCTTTCCTTTCATTTTTCTCTATATTTCTACTTACTCTATTCCTTTCTCCTGTTTTGAGTGTTTTATTTCATCTCCTTTTCCATTCATCTATTCATACTTGTTCATTTTACTTCTTCCTCTTCATTCCTTCATATCCCATTTTGTATTTTTTTCTCGTGCTTTTTATCTCCTTTTATCTTGCCTTTCACTCTCCACCTTCGCCCACTTTGTCTCCTGTTTTTATTCCGTCCATCTATCTCCTCCCTTCACTCCTCCACCCTTTCCTACACGTCAATTATCACCAAAAGAACGAAGGAATTGAATAAAGATAGGAATAAAAAGAAGACTATCCGCAAGCGTTGATTTAATTAAGCCAAAACTGTCTGACTGAAATATAAGTCACAAAAACGAAACAAAGAAAGAGAGAGAGAGAGAGAGAGAGAGAGAGAGAGAGAGAGAGAGAGAGAGAGAGAGAGAGAGAGAGAGAGAGAGAGAGAGAGAGAGAGAGAGAGAGAGAGAGAGAGAGAGAGAGAGAGAGAGAGAGAGAGAGAGAGAGAGAGAGAGAGTGGTCAATCTTCACCTTTTTTTTCAGTTGAACATATTTTTCCTCGTCTGCTCCCTGCTCTGCGTTCAGCCTTGGCAACAGTCAAGGCTTAGCTTCCCCGCGGCCCACACAGCAGAAGGTGAAGCAAGGAAGACGGAAGAAGGTGAGCGAAAAAGCATGAGCAGTAGGCTGATGAAATAAAGAAAAGAATAGAGTATGAAAGAAAACAAATATGAGATAGGAAGAGAAGATAAGATAAAAGCAATGAAGTGAGAAATAAGAGGAGAAGGATAGGTGGAAGAGGAAAAGGAGGAGGAGGAAGAGGATAATGAAGACGAGACTGAGGAAAGAGAAGGACGAACGTGTGGAAGATGAGGAAGAGGACAAGGAAAAGAGGAAGATAAAAGAGGAGAAAGGAGAGGAGGATAATGAAGATGAGATTGAGAAAAGAGAGAAGGACGATCGTGTGGAAGATGAGGAGGAGAAGAGAAAGAGAAAGAAACGAAGAAGAAAATGAAGAAAAGAAAGAGGAGGAGGAGGAGGAGAAAGAGTAAGATAATTAAGACGAGAATGAAAGAGAAGAAGAAAAAGAAGAAGAAGAAGAAGAAGAAGAAGAAGAAGAAGAAGAAGAAGAAGAAGAAGAAGAAGAAGAAGAAGAAGAAGAAGAAGAAGAAGAAGAAGAAGAAGAAGAAGAAGAAGAAGAAGAAGAAGAAGAAGAAGAAGAAGAAGAAGAAGAAGAAGAAGAAGAAGAAGAAGAAGAAGAAGAAGAAGAAGAAGAAGAAGAAGAAGAAGAAGAAGAAGAAGAAGAAGAAGAAAAAGAAGAAGAAGAAGAAGAAGAAAACGAAATACAAGAAGAAAAAGAAGAAGAAAATGATGATGATGATGAAGATAATGATGATGAAGAAGAAAAAAAAAGAACAAGAGGAGGAAGAAGAAGAAGAAGGCATCCATAATTTGCCTTGACTACAATTGCTTCTAAATACCCACCTTGCCACTGCCCTTGTTTCGTCATGGTCCCCCCCCCCACATCACAAATACCTTCCTCATCCTCCCCTACACCCAACATCCCTCCCCCCCACACCCTCCACACACACACACACACCCTCCACATCCCTATCTACTTTTTACCGTTCACTTATTATTCCTTCAAGTCCTTAGACACTGCCATGAGGAAGAGGTGAATAAAAAGGTAAGGCAACACACACACACACACACACACACAGTACAAGAGTTATGTTTCACTTACACAACGGGGAAAAAATATCAAAAGGTGGAAGAGGAGGAGGAGGAGGAGGAGGAAGAAGAAGAGGAAGAAGAGAAGAAAACAGAAGGGACGGAGGACAAGAGGAAGGAGAGCTGGAAAATGAAAACATGAGACAAAAAAAAGGAAAAAGAAAAAATCAATAAACAAAAGTAAAAGACGGAAGAGAAAGAGATTGGAAGCTAAAGACAGAGCAAGACAGAGACAAAAAGAAAACAGGAAGAGAAGGAGAGCACAATAACAAAGGAGGGACGGGGAAGAACAGAACAAAAAAGCTGGATGACCTATGCTGGGGGTTGTTTGTCGAGACAGAGAGAGAGAGAGAGAGAGAGAGAGAGAGAGAGAGTAGCAGTAGTGGCAGTTATAATTACTCAATTCTTAATCATGATAAATACAAGTTCCTTTCTCTATCTGACCATAAATAGAGCTTTCTAGTAGTAGTAGTAGTAGTAGTAGTAGTAGTAGTAGTAGTAGTAGTAGTAGTAGTAGGAAAAGTAGTAAAAGTAGTAGTAGCATCACCACTACCACCACCACCATCACTACCACCACCACCACTAACCAAACCCTCGTAAAAGGAGCAACAAACGGAAGCACACACGTTCGGACTTTCGTGGCTGCATCTGACATACATACCTAAATATAAACGACTTAATGCCAATACAATAAACAGATCTAACATAGTAAACGTCAGTGCTTTAAAGAGTTACGAGAACATAAAGCCATGACATGAATAGCAGTGCGTTTGAGAGGTGTTGGATGAAGAGGATCGAGAGGAAGACAGGTGAAGGATGAAACTGTGAGAAATGTGATTGGATGAAAGACTAAAAAGAAAAATCAAGGGATAAGAAAAAATTGAAGACTGAAATATTATAAGGTATGAAGGAAGTGAAGGAGGTGAAGGAAGAAAAGAAGGAAAGCAGTGAGGGATGAAATTGTGGAATAAATATGATAGGATGGAAATCAAAGAGGAAGATTTAAGGGATAAGAACAAATAAAGGAGACTTCACATTATCACATGACGGCGAAGAAAATGAAGGAAAAAAAACAGTGGAATACAAGTGAAGGATGAAATTTTGGAAT
>NC_059282.1:4104769-4107269 GCF_017591435.1 Portunus trituberculatus
TTCTACCACCGAGACAAGAAGACACGTAATAAAAAGAGTGAAAAAAGCGTATCATCGAATGCCAACATGATCTAGTTTTTTTTTTTTTATTCTGTCATTATAATCTTCTCTCACTCTCACTCTCTCTCACTCCAGCAGTAGGTCAGAGTGGAGGAAGACGGACACTTTCACCCTCACTTTCTTACCCTCGATAATCAATAATGTCGTGGGAGGTGAACGCGGCACTACACTTACTTCCTCAATGTTCACCACTAATGCAATCTTGTTCCCGCTCATTACCTCCTGTGTTGCTTATGCTTCTGTGCGCTTCCTTGGTGTTCGTGTGTGGTCATGTATGTTGCTCTACTTGTTATTCCGCTAGTTTGTGTAGTGATAGTAGTAGTAGTAGTAGTAGTAGTAGTAGTAGTAGTAGTAGTAGTAGTAGTAGTAGTAGTAGTAGCAGTAGTTGTTGTTGTTGTTGTTGTTGTTGTAGTAGTAGTAGTAGTAGTAGTAGTAGTAGTGTGTATTATTTTACTTGTTATCCTGTTTTTTATCATTTCAATCTGTGTATGTTCTTGTTATTTCGCTTTTTTTGTCATTTTAACGTTTTTTTTTTATCTGTAATGCAAACTTTCTTTTTATTCAATTTAGTGTTGTATTCATTAATTTACCTTTATATTTCCTGCGTTCTTTTTACACCTGTTATCATTACGCCAACCTTTTTCTCTTTTTTTTTTTCAACTATGATTTATTTATTTATCATGATTTTATTTGTGTAAGTAGAGAGGTATTTTTTTTCTATCTTCCTTTATCACTCTGCTATTTTTCCCTCTTTTTTGTTCAATTTTGAGTTATTTTGATTCATTTTTCTATCATTTTGTGTGTAGGTACTTTTCTTCTATCTTCCTTTATTACTCTATCAACGTTCCTCCTCTTCTTTATCTTGAGTTTTCATTCCTTTATTCATCATTTTTTTGTGTCGGTAGATAATTCCTGTTCTATCTTCTGGTGCGATGGATTCAGTACAGTAAACATTCATAGCAGGTCGGGGTGAGCCGCTGTACTGACAAGATCTTCCTGCTGGCCACTTGTTGACCTTCCTGCCGAGACTCACACTAGATTTAATCACTCGAAGGGATTTCCATGTTTATTTTTTTTTTCTTTGGTGCTCAGTGCTGAATTTTTTCCTCCTTTCCTGCCTTTCGCTCCTCCGTGCTCCGCTAACCCGATGGAGAGCGAGTCAGGATCAATGTGTGCAGCTTCTCGTGATTCTGTTAACTCGGTGTGTGATGCTATCGACTCACAGCTGCAGGTCCTTTGTTGGTTCCTGAGCTGTGTAGTCTTCTCTAACGCAAGGCAGGACGAGGAAAGACGGCTCAAGTATTAGTGAAGGAACTGAACTCCTGCACTCTATCAAATTTTTCAGCACAGTAATGATAACTTTAGTGTCTTAACGCCTGCAGTACCGGGACGTATTTTTACCTTGAGTTTTGGGTATGATTAGATGACTTTATTTACATTATGAAGGGTCTATGGAGGTCAGAAGATTAATGGTCAGAGTCTTCCCTATCTTAATCCCCACATAAGCTTCTGAAAGTGTATAAAATCACCACATAGTAAGCAGAATGAATATGAAATCGTCATGATACTGAAGAGGTTAAGTTCTGAGACAAGGGTCATTCAGTTCACTGGCGTCTGAGTTCCATTATGCGACTTCCTGTAACACTGGATGAGTGGAAATTATTCTTGTTTGATATGTTTATTAATCTATTGGAGGTATTGAGGTGTTGTTTGTTGGTGTTGTGTTGTACTATCGTTCTTTTCAAGCCTTTCCAACCACCACTGCACTTTCTTTCATGTTTCCCTCGCAGATCTTGACACATAAATACGATGTTATCTCTGTTGTTGCGAATTAAAAGGAGTTTCGTTCAGCAATATTCTTTAATTACATTTCAAATCCTTGGAACAACACAATAATATTTAATGAAAACTTTAGTGTGTTAATGTTAAATGTCCTCCAAATTAAACTCTTGCACTCCACTCCTATTTCTCCACACAAACATTAAGAGCAAGGATGGCAAAGTTCATAATTATCTTTCTAGTTATCCCAGTGTCCTTATTAGGGAGCCACACAGCACACACCAACCTTTTTTTTTTCTATGGCCCATCAAGTTGATTGGACAGGTGGCCACGGGTCACGTAGGTCAAGGTGTCTTAATCGAAGGTCAGATGAAGCTTATCTAAATGTCAAACGGAATGAAATGCGTCAGTCACTGTACAGCATATCACCTCACCTCTTACCTCATCTCCAAATCATCACATCATCCTCATTTCATCTGGCAAACATCACCACAACTTCGCTCATTTCAGCCTCATCTCATTAGCCAAGTATCACCTTACTTCTCACATCACTCCGCGTCATTTCAATTCACCTCCCGTCACCTCATCTCATCTAAACACCCCCTTATCTCACCTGCTTTCACTTCACCTCTCATCTCATCACATCGTACCTTAACTTCAC
>NC_059282.1:4112269-4119769 GCF_017591435.1 Portunus trituberculatus
CCCACCTGTACCTGTTGTTGTTGTTGTTGTTGTTGTTGTTGTTGGTGGTGGTGGTGGTGGTTGTTGTTGTTGTTGTTGTTGTTGTTGTTGTTGTTGCTGTTTTTAATTGTCTTCTTTTCTTAGCGTAACTTTTTAATCTTTTATCTTATCGTTTTCTCTCTCTCTCTCTCTCTCTCTCTCTCTCTCTCTCTCTCTCTCTCTCTCTCTCTCTCTCTCTCTGTGTGTGTGTGTGTGTGTGTGTGTGTGTGTGTGTGTGTGTGTGTGTGTGCATGACGTTGTTATTGTGTTTCCTAACAGTATTATTTACCTGCGCCCGTTATTTTATTTTTACTCTCTCTCTCTCTCTCTCTCTCTCTCTCTCTCTCTCTCTCTCTCTCTCTCTCTCTCTCTCTCTCTCTCTCTCTCTCTCTCTCTCTCCAAATATACCTTCCTCGTTTTCTTTTATCAATGTGTCTGCAAAAAATTAATCACTCAGCCATCTTTATCCCTCTTCTGTTTTACACCCTGACAGCTCCCTCTTCTTCTTCTTCTTCTTCTTCTTCTTCTTCTTCTCCTCCTCCTCCTCCTCCTCCTCCTCCTCCTCCTCCTCCTCCTCCTCCTCCACCTGTCCACCAATCCATGTAACCTCCAAAATGATCAACACATGTATTTTCACTTTCCTTTAGTAATTCCATAACCAATTACGTTTCCTTCTCACCAATTACTTCATCCATCACTCCCTTTCCTCCTCACCTCCCTTCATCATCTTCCCTATCCATCCTCTTCCTTTCTTTTCTTCATCTTCTTTATTTCCTTCCCTATCTATCCTCTTCCCTTACTTTCTTCATCCTTTCTATTTTCTTCCCTATCCATCATTTTCCTTTTTCTTCATCCTTTTATCTCCTTTATCTATCCTTTTCCTTTTCTTTATCCTTTCTGTCTTCTTCCCTATCCCTCTTCTTCCTTTTCTTTTCCTGTCTTTACATCTTTACTTCCCTCTTCTTTCATTCCTTCCTCTTCCCTTCATTCCTCACTCTCTTTACCTTCATTCTTCCTTCTCTTCTCATCATCCTTCTTTTCTCTCCTCCCTTAAAAGGAGAATGTGTTTACCTCCCTTGGTCAGTAAAGGGAGAGAAACATGGAGAGACAGTTTCAAGGTGGAGAGATGGAGGGAGGGAGAAAAGGAAGGAAAGGTAGGGTTAATGGAGGAGGAAAAGGAAGAGGAGGAGGAAGAGAAAGGGAAGGAGAAGTAGGATGGAAGGGAGAAAAGATGGGAAAAAGATGGGAGGAAGGGAGAGATGAAGGAGGAGGAGGAGGAGGAGGAGGAGAAGGGAAAAGATGAGAGGGAGGAGGAGCGAAGGAAAGAAAAGACAGGAGGGAGGGAGAGAAGAAGGGAAAAGATAGGAAGGAGGAAAGAAGGAGATAGAGAAGAATGAAGTGGATAGGAGGAATGGAGATAGAGGGAGAGTAATAGAGAAAACATAGGAGGGAGAGAAGGAAAGAGGGAATGGAGGGAAGGAATGGGAGAGAAGGAGGGAGGTAGAGGGAGAGTAGTAGAGAAAACATAAGAGGGAGGGGAAGAGGGAGGGAAGGAATGGATAGGAGGCAGGGAGGTAGAGGAAGGGTAACAGAGAAAACATGGGAGGGAGGAGGGAATGGAGGGAAGGAATGGTAGGGAAGGGAGGGAGGGAGGGAGGGCGTGGCCTGGGCGTGGCGAGGTGGGTTCAAGGTCAAACTCTGTAAACACGTGACCTCAATAATATCTTTTCTTGGTCACGGGAAGCTCAGTTCAATCTTTTATTTTCGTGACTCTTTATTTCTTTCACCTTCTCTCTAATCTGTAACACTGCCTGCTTTGTTCCTCCCTTTCTCCTCTGCTCTTCCGCCTTCCACTTCCTTCGTCCTTTCTTCAGCGACAATGGCAACTTAGTGTAATTAAAAAAAAAAAAAAAAAACACCCACAATGTCATCCCGTTTTTATGAGTTACACTGTTTTAACTTTTCTCCTTCACCCTTTAGCATTTCCTGTCTTCCTGTCTTCCTGTCTTTCCTTCATGTTTGCTTCTTATCCTTCCTAGGAGGCGGGGAACTGGTCCAGCTTTCTCCTCATATAGGACGATACAATCTGGTAATCGTGACGAGGCTTTCGTGGCCCCAGATAGCTAAGGTCGCCGCCACAAGTGACCACAGAAAACGCGTGCGTGTTTGGGGGAGACTTCACTGCTTCCAAGGTTGTGCCCTATCGCTACCTCACGAATTGTATGTGTGTGTTTTGAGTTTTATAAGTGATTTTGTGGATGTTTCTGAGTGTGTATAGTTTTTTTCCTTATATTGGTAATGTCTCTCGTGTTTATTTTTATAACTGTATGTGTTAAATTAACGTGGGAGTTTACATAAAGCTGGTTTTTCTGTATTTTTTTTTTTTTATATATGTTTACGTATGATGTGGAAATTAATAAGATAACAAATCTTACGTACATCAAACATGAATAAAGAATGTAACAGAAGAAGATAAATAAAAAAAACATCCTTATATAAGATGTTAAAACACTTATCTTTCAATTATCTACTTTTTTTTCACTTTAAAGAATGGAGTCTCATTTTTTCTTACCACTTATTCCTTTCTTATTGCTTGTCTTGGCAATTTCCTCTTCTACAAGTGAGAAAAAATAAAAATCCTATAATAGTACTTTATATACTCACAAACACGTCAAACACGATTAAATATAAAAGGCAAGCTACGTGCAACTTATTATGTATACTAAGTGATGCAATAAGGACAAAAAATAGACAAATAAATAGATAAATAAATAAATGAAGGGAAAAAAGTAAAACTGAGGTTATTCACCGCAAAATGTTCTACTTAAAACAGGTTAAAAATAAAGATGAAAGTGTGTGAGTGTGAGTGAGTGTATGTATGTGTGTGTGTGTGTGTGTGTGTGTGTGTGTGTGTGTGTCAAGCTGCACTTCACTCTACGTACATCTCATCACATTTTTCTCTCACCATTACAAACATCCTCCAGTCACTCTTACCATCACCGCTGCTCACACGCGTCCTTCACCCCCTCCCCCCCACGTCACTGTTAGGAAGCTTCACCACTGCTACTTCTATCACTAATCTTGTTCACCGTTCACCATTACCGCCACTTTCACCATCACTGCTACAATGACTTCATACTCGTAACCCATTCTTTTCACATGTTCACATCTCTCTCTCTCTCTCTCTCTCTCTCTCTCTCTCTCTCTCTCTCTCTCTCTCTCTCTCTCTCTCTCTCTCTCTCTCTCTCTCTCTCTCTCTCTCTCTCTCTCTCTCTCTCTCTCTCTCTCTCTTACACACACGGGGTTCTAAACAAACAGCGACCTTCACAGTAGCTCACGTACACACAAACACACCCAAAAGACTAACACTAGGAGGAAAGGTGCACGAAAAAAGGCAGGAAGGACAGGTGCGCGGGTGACAGGTGTGAGAGAACAGATGCAGTGACTTGAGAATTATAGCTAAATAATTTGTAAGATTTAGGTGTAAAAAACTTATTATAGAATGTAACATGTAAGAAGACAGAAGGTAAGGAAGTGGCAGGTGGTTATGAAAGTAATGAGATAAGAGTGCAAGGATGATGAGGGAATATTTGGAGACACACGAGAGAAAATGACGAAAATGAAGAGAATATGTGATGACTCTGGCGCTGTAGATCGTCATATTTATCATCTTTGGTTATAAAGTGGTAAGACAGAAACGAAGAATGTAAAGATGAAGGAATATTTTCAAACACACGAGAGAAAATGACAATAATGGAAAGAGTATATGTGATGCCTATGGTTCTGTAGATTGTTATATTTATCACCTGTGGTTATGAAAGTAATGAGACAGAAGGGAGAATGTAAAGATGATGATGGAATATTTGAAAACACACGAGAGAAAACGACAAAAATTAAGAGAATATGATCTGTAGTTGTGAAAGTAAAGAGACAGAAGAGAATAATGTAAAGATAATGAGGGAATATTTGGAAACACACAAGAGAAAACGACGAAAATGGACTTAGAAAATGCGATAACTCTGATGCTTTAGATTCTTATACCTATCATAAGTACATTTCTTTTTCCTTTTAGTCAGCAGCATTCACTTCCTGGCGAGGCGCTGGTCTCCCTCTCACAACCTAGAAAGGAGGACCTACGCCTTTCTAGACACTTGAAAAAAGGTAAGAAAAAAATCACAAAACTGGGAGAGGCAGCAACTGTATCACTTTCATTTTGATTGGCTCACAAGCACACACACACACACACACACACACACACACACACACACACACACACACACTCTCTCTCTCTCTCTCTCTCTCTCTCTCTCTCTCTCTCTCTCTTGATTAATTGATTGATTGATTGATTGATTGATGGATTGATTGACTAACGGATTGATTGACTGGCTAATTGAATGACTGAAAAACAATCCTTCATCATTCATCTTAGTTTCACCAGAATGAATAACAGTTCTTGTCGTCACACAGTGCTATGCGAAGGTCACGTGACGCTGAGGGGAATAACTGGTAACTGAGAGTCGAGTGTGATGCAGAACTACATTAAAAGGCCTTGCGGGAAGAAAAAAGTGAATAAAATGATTGAAATTTTATAGCAATCATATAAAACTTGAATAGAAGTAGTGGAGATTGTGTTGAATGGGATATAGAATTAAATCAAAAGACTTCGCGGGAATAAGAAAAATAAATAAAAAGACTGAAATTGAATAGTATAAAATGTAGAGCTTAGAAACTTAAATAAAAAAAGATAAAAAAAAACGTGTAAAGAGGAAAAAGGAAATGAGACAATCAAAAATCGAATGAAACAATATGAAAGGCAAAGGAAACGATAAATAATGAACAGAACCTTTGTAATATTAATTAAACACTTATTAAAGACTGACACTCACTCTCTCTACCACTTGGAGCACCAGCTGATACTCTCACTCTCATTACAAAGCTAAATTAAACAAGACAAGACTTCATTCAATTCAATATCTGCTATACAACTTTCTCTCCCTGCCAACTTTTTTCTTTTTTTTTACTCTGAACAGAAGAAAATCGAAAAAAGAAAATAATTGGATATACCAAAGAAAACAGGAAGGAGAACAAGAGTAATGATGAATAGAAAATGAGAAATAAAAGAATAGGATTAAGACACGGATTAAGGAATGAAGCACTCAGCTGATATGTTCATTTCGAGGCAAAAATGAAATAAAATAAGACTTCATTCAATTGAATATCTGCTTCACAACTTTCTCTCCCTGCCAACTTTTTTTTTTTTTTTTTTTTTTACTTTGAATAGAAGAAAATAGGAAAAAAAAATAATTGATATACTAAAGAAAAACAGGAAGAAAGGAGAACAAGAGTAATGATGAATAAAAAGAAGATGAAAAAGGAAAGATGAGAATTAAGACACGGATTGAGGATTAAGAGGATTAAGACACATGCTTTCTACCACGAAGCTAAATTAAGCAAGAGAAAACTTCATTCAATTCTCTCCCTGTCAACTTTTTTTTCCCTTTTTCTAACTCTGGATAGAAGAAAATCGAAGAAAAATGAATAAACGAAAGACAAACAGAGAAAGAAAGGAGAGCAAGAGTAATGATGAATAAATGAAGATGAGAAAGGAAAGAAGAAGAGGATTAAGACTTACAGATTAAGGGTTAAAAGGATTAAGATGATTAGAGCACCAGCTGATATTTTCATTACGAAGCTAAATTAAATCAAATAAAACTTCATTCAATCCAATATCTGCTGCACAACTTTCTCTTCCTGTCAACTTTTTTTCCTTCCTTTTACTCTGAATAGAAGAAAATCAAGAAAAAAAAATAGAGGAAGAAAGGAGAAAAACACAGTCAGAGGAAGAAAGGAGAGGAAGAGAGTAGGAGTAATGGGAATGAATGAAGATGAGAAAGGAAAGGAGGAAAGGATCAATACTCACGCGTTCATCCAATATTCTGACTCAGCATTTTAGATTCGTGCTGTGACTCGCTTTTTTTTTAGGGTCGTTGTTGCTACGTATTTATTTCTGATGTTGCTATGATTTCTTCTTATTTCCTCTTAGCCCCTTCAGTACCAGGACGCGTTTTCATATTCATTCTGCTTATTTGGCGATTTTATACAGCTTCAGAAACTTATGTGGGGATTAGAATAGTGAAGACTCTGCCCATTGATCTTTTGACGTCCATAAATCCTTCCTAATGTAAGTAAAATCGTCTAATTACACCATTAATTCATGATGAAAAATGCGTTCCAGTACTGAAGGGGTTTATATCCTACTGCTATTATGTGTCTGTGATTCTGTAGGTTTTATTTTTTCTATACCTTATCTTTTTTTTTTTTTTTTTTTTTTTTTTGTGTGTGTTATGCATTTATTCAAGTTCCTTCTATTTTTTTTATTTGCTTTCATTATCCTCTGTTGCTATTCTGTCTCTGTTTATTTTTTTTTCTCTTTACCTTATTTTTTCTTGTGTTGTTATTATGTATTTATCTCTGTTTCTTCTTCTATTCTTATTATTTCCTTTCATTATCCTCTACTGCTATTCTGTATCCGTATTTTTTTTTTGTATGTTTTTCTTTTATCTTATTTTTTTTCTAAGTGTTGTTATTTTGCATCTATTTCTGTTTCTTCTTCTATTCTTCTTGTTTCCTTTTGATATCCTCTGTTGCTATTATGTGTCCTTACTTTTGTGTGTGTTTATTCAATTCATCCCCAGTGTTGTTATTTTGCATTAATTTCTCTTCCTTCTGCTATTTCTCTTACATCCTTTTAATACCATTTACTTCATCTGATTTTGCTATACCTTCTTATTTTTTTTCGTATTATCCTTGGCTGTTTCATTTTCCTTTTTCTCTCTCTTTGTATTCAGAGTATAACACTTTTTTTCTCTCTCAAACACTACACGCACAAATAAAACTAATTATTTTGTCATATCTTTGCACGATCCACTGATAAACAACGCGATTTTAATTAGTTTTCCATCTCACACTGTAATTAAGCCGCCACTACTCTCTGAAGATGAGGAGAAAGAGGTGGAAGGTGGGAAGAGAGTAGAGCAAGAGGAAGAAGACGAGGAAGAGGAGGAGGAATATACAAAGGAATATACAAAGGAATATAGAGAGGCAAGAACAGACAGAAACAGCCTTACTGGGTCTAACGAGGTTGTCTGTGTGCCTATTCTACCAGTACAGAGTCTACGAACTAGAGACTGGAGGACACTACGGTTCAAGGAAAGGAAAACATGAGAGCACACACACACACACACACAGAGAGAGAGAGAGAGAGAGAGAGAGAGAGAGAGAGAGAGAGAGAGAGAGAGAGAGAGAGAGAGAGAGAGAGAGAGAGAGAGAGAGAGAGAGAGAGAGGTGATAGGAAAGGTTGAAAGAGAAATGATACTATCTAATGCAGTAACTAAAAAAGATATCTTATGTAGACGCAAAGAGGTGGAAGAGGAAGAAAAGAATACTGAGATAACAGATCATTTAAAGATTGTTTCGTTAAAA
>NC_059282.1:4122269-4137269 GCF_017591435.1 Portunus trituberculatus
GAAACAAAAAGTCTCTCTCTCTCTCTCTCTCTCTCTCTCTCTCTCTCTCTCTCTCTCTCTCTCTCTCTCTCTCTCTCTCTCTCTCTGTCTGTCTGTCTCAAACACACGGCCTTAATAAAGGTTATTCAATCATGTGAGTACGTGTGTTTTCTTCAAAGGGAATTTCAAGTTTTCAGTGTAATGATGCAACGAGATCCTGTTCAGTACACATATGTTGCTACACACAACACGCTCAGTAACTAAACCTCACCGTACTTTCTACAACGTATCGAAAAAAAAGAACACAACAGAAATCTAGTGATGGATAATTTAGTTGTCTACATCTCGGCACCTCTCAGACCATAGCGAAAAAATTTATTAGGAGCTTGACCACTGGAGCACCGCACTCTCTCTCTTGTGGTGCGGTGAAGCCACTAAGAGAAGGGATGCTCCACAGTTTCGAGAAAGCATATTTAGGTTGGTGTTCTTATGACGCCCAAGCTTATGCTGACCTAGAAGCGAGCAGGCAGGCAGGCAAGGAAGAAGAGAGGGACGATGACGAGACGCAGGACGAAGGGAAGATGAGACAGAGGAAGTTAATAAAAGACAGCAGTCTGTGAAGTAAATTAAGAAATAAAAGAGATGTCAATATATCACACACCACATTTGTCAGGAAAGGAACTAAGAATTTGTAAAGTAAAAAAGAAAGGTGAGACTTTTGCAATTAGAGACAACATTAAACTCGTCTATTTAAAAGATAACTATGCAAGTATATATAAAAAAGTCATTATCAAAGACTTAACGGGAAATAGCGGCAACTCTCGAAGACACTGACTAACTCCGTTCACTTGTACCGTCCAAGATAAACGAGCAAGACTTGTCAAGTAAAGAAGGTGCACTAACAAACAAAATATATTCAACTGAGTCACACAAAATTTTATTCGAGATACAATTGTGCAAGTTTTTTTTCTTAATTCAACATTAGATGAATATATTTTGATTCCAATGAGTGAAAGTTATATGTCTCACTTTTTTATTCTTGAAAATATTAAACCTTACACTCACTTTAGATTAAATATTTCATTAAGTGTAGCCTGAAAGAATTAGCTTTGTGTTCACTCCAAATGATGAAAAGATAGTCGTAAGAGAGAAAAGGAAACAGGAAAAGGGAGAGAAAAGAAAAAAATACTGGAAAAGGATAAAAGAGAAAGGAAAGGGAAAGAATAAAGAACCATGAATAAAAAAAACGAGATAAAGAATAAACACAATGATCATGAAAACTAGAACATAGATAAAACAAGAGTGAAAAATATAAACAAAAAAACATGAAAAAGACAAATATGGAAAGAAGGAAGAGAAGGAAATGAGAACCGAATTGAAAAGGAAAAGAAAGATGAAAAAATAGAAAAGGAAGGAAACAACATAAATAAAACAAGAAGAAAAAAAACATGAAGAGGACAAATATGAAAAGAAGGAGAAGGAAATGAAAACCCTTGACTGAAAAAGGAAGAAAAGATGAAAACAAAAATAGAAAAGTAAGAAAACAAAAATAGAGATTAATACCTTAAAAAGTAAAAATTCCAGCATTACTTCACACACACACACACACACACACACACACACACACACACACACACACACACACACACACACACACCGATACATCAGCATTGGGGAACAACAGAGCACAGAGGTAAGGCGTGACCGAGTATCATATTTTTTTCTTTTTCCCCCCAAGACAAGTGAAAGAAAATGTGTGATGTAGAAAACGGGGAGGTGTTGGTAAATTTCCCTTGCTGGTATTTATGAGAACGCCCTTGTGTGTGTGTGTGTGTGTGTGTGTGTGTGTGTGTGTGTTGTTTTTGTTCATTCTTATGTTTGGGGTTTAAACAGTGATGGTATGGTCACACACACACACACACACACACACACACACACACACACAGTAGAGGTCATTTGTGTGCGTGACGGCGCGTGTGTACATTTGAAGGAGCTGTGAGGAAAAAAATGAAATGAAAGCAAACACTCTCTCTCTCTCTCTCTCTCTCTCTCTCTCTCTCTCTCTTAAAACACATAAAATACTCATAATGCTCATTAAAGTTCAAAATCTGTTCCGGACACGAGTCGAGATCCCGAAAAAAGAGTCTCGAATCAATTGTTCGGTCGGTGAGGCAAACAAAGGCTGAAATGGAGTCAAGGTGCTTCACATTTGACTGTCAATACGAGACGCGGTTCACTGGACTCTCGAATCGGACTCTGAATTGGTTTTACTACGCTGCTTTTGCCTTGGGTGTCGCTGTATTTATCTGCAGTACAGTGAAAGCGGTAGTGATGGTGGTGGTGGTGGTGGTAAAGGTAGTGGTGGTGGTATTTATAACTACGAATTGCTACTGTTATTGTTATTACTAGTTGATGTTTATTTGTAGTGGTAGTAGTGGTGGTAGTGGTAGTGGTAGTAGTGGTAGTGGTAGTAGTGGTAGTAGAAGAAGTAGAAGTAGATTTTGAAATAGTAGTAGAAGAACAAGTAGAAGAAATAGTAGTAGAAGTAGAAGAAGAAGAAATAGTAGTAATAGTAGAAGTAGTAGCAGTAGTAGCAGTAGTAGCAGAAGTAGTAAGGAAAGCAGTAGTAACAACAGAACAGCAGTAAAATCACTTATCAAATTACTCTTCCTTTCCACGTACTTGAGGACTGCAGACACTGAACATCTCTCGTGCAATAACAAAGTCTCATCCTGATTCGAATGTTTATGAACCACACACCAACACAAAACACAAACATCTAACGGTCTCCCTTTTACTCTTCCTGCACCTCGCTAAACTATTCTCCACCATGATCATAGAATTGTTCACACTTCCATAATGGCACAGACGATTACTGCCTTAACCCCTACAGTTTCTTTCCTGTGAACCCAAGAGAAAAATGATAAGTTCAGGTTGCAGTGTTGAATTTTGTACGTCACACATTTCATGAAGTAGTGTATTGCAATAAAGATTTCACTATTGAGGATATGAGAAATTTATATGTCTTCAAACACTACGTAAATAATATATAGAGGTAATTCATCAGTAATGGCATTAATGATGATTTAGGATTATTAAAGTTTCTTGCTAATATTATGTGCAAAAAGAAAGACTTTATAGTTTGTGTAAATAAATAAGTGACAGAAATTTACAGACTAGAAAAATATAAACACAACTTGACATCTCGTGTACTTACTATCAAAATCTAAAATAACTTACGTATAAAACTTTTCTTCAAGCCTACTCATAAATAGCTACTTAACCCCTTCAGTACTGTAACACATTTTTACCTTGATATTTGTGTACGATTAGATCATGTACTGACGTTAGGAAGGATCTATGGAGGTCAGAAGACTAATGGCTACAGTCCTCACTATTTCAACCCACCACATAAGTTTCTATAGCTATACAAAATCACCAAATAGTAAGCAGAATGAATATGGAAGCACGTTATGGTACTGAGGGGCTTAAACCTAATCGTATATTACTACTTCAAGACAGTTACCTATTCTTTCAGTCTCCCTGCGCTTAGTGAGACTGATTGAGAGTGGTGTGAAAGTAACAACCCCGCCCTCCAACACCCAACACCGCAACGACCCTGAATTGTGGAAAGATGCAGAAAAACATCATGTTCTCGCGAATTTATGTCAGTTTCGGGTCTCAGCATGACTGATATTTGTGCGACTCCATGTGTGTCAGAATTTTCTTGATTTCTGTATATTTTCTCTCTCTCTCTCTCTCTCTCTCTCTCTCACACACACACACACACACACACACACACACACACACACATGTACAGAGAGAGACAGACAGACAGACAGACAGACAGACAGACAGACAGAGAGAGAGAGAGAGAGAGAGAGAGAGAGAGAGAGAGAGACGTGAAAACAAGCTAGACACACGAAAGAAAACGGACAGATAATATATTCCAGAATTTTTTTTAATGAATTGTGACATCTTACAATAAAGCTCTTAATATAGAAGATACGATATATTTTACTTCATACAACATTCAATAACATTTTTTCCTTTACATTTTCCACAAAGGGTCAGAGAGTAACGGTGAGAGGGGACAGGACAACAGGCTTGGTGTATTAAGTGGCTTTTTCATCGATGCAGTATATCAACTTGCTTATTACGTTGTTGTTGTTGTTGTTTTTTTCCTTCAGACAGATTACGGTGCTTCAGAGTGTATGTTACTATTTCTGGTGTATTTGGTATCTATTGTCACGTGTTGATTTATCTATTCATCGAAAAATTTGTGTATCGAAGTATTTATTCATTTTTTCTATCTATTTATCTCTATCTATCTATTCATTATTTAGCCATCTATATATTTATCTATTCATCTATCTATCTATCTATCTTTCTATCTATCTATCTATCTATATACTCATCTATTCATCCATCTATACTTTTATTTATTCATCTATCTATCTATCTTTCTATCTATCTATCTATCTATCTATCTATCTATCCGTCAGTCAATGAGCCTTTTTTCCAGTGGTCCCTCTTTCTCAATGAACTTTTCCTTTATTCGTTTTTGTTTCCCTTGGCCGACTTTCCCTTCTTACATAAAAAAAAAAACACGCAAACTCATCACATCCTTGAGACGAAAATAAAAACAGGAACACTAAAGATAAGGATATTTCAAAATTCAAACCAAAAGCGAGGATTCTTGAAACTGAGAGACATGAATTTATACACACCACTGTCTCAAAATCCACAATGCCTCACCAAAAGGATATTTCAAAATGCAAACATAAACTCAGCCTTCTTGAAAAGTGAGAGACATGAATCTGTACACCACTATCTCAAAAATCCACTCATATTTAATACAAATCCACCAAAATCCACGAGCTGTATCCTGCAACTCGGATGGAGAATGTGGAAATAACATCTAATACACCCGGACACGTGCACTCTACCAAAAAAAAAGTCAACTCTGGCATCATAATATTATCTTGCTTACTACTGCAGTCTTTTGCCTCACATTGCCTCACCTCAAACCTTGTACGGGAGGCGACACTTGGACGGAACAATGGAGTCTTCTCATTCCGCTATTTGATCCCCGAGGCTCTTATTTATCCCCTAAAAACGTTTGTACATATAGTTAATTAAATCTTTCATTGGTGCTTTTTACACTGATTCGGTCCCAGTGTGCTCATTAAAGCGGGTAAGTTGATGTAGTGCTTTCAAAACATCACGTGTGTTAAAACTCGAAGGGGCAAGTCTCATTCCTTCACTTTCACTCTGCACTACAAGAACTATGAGTACTATAAGCCGTTTTAGCATCCCTCTCCCTTTCTCTCTGTCTCTCTCTCTCTTTCTCTCTAGTAAATACGTAATATTAGTAAGTACTATCACTTAGGGTTTTTTTATCACATGGCGAAAGGTTTTGTGATATTTGGCTAAGATGGAAAAAAAAAATTATAAAAACAGCGATATAGAAATGTAAGATTATATGTGTGCCTATGTTTTTTTTTTTTTTTCATGTCTCAGTTTGCTCTTCTGTCCGTCTATCTGTGCGTCTGTCTGTCTGTCTAACACTCTGTTTGTCTGTATGTTCGTGTGTTCGTTCATGTGTCTGTCGATCTGTGTTTCTGTTTGTTTGTCTGTGTTTGTCTTTCCGTTCATCTATCTGTCTGGCACTTCGTCTGTTTGTATCTGTTCATCTGTCTGTTTTATGTGGATCTCTCTCTCTCTCTCTCTCTCTCTCTCTCTCTCTCTCTCTCTCTCTCTCTCTCTCTCTCTCTCTCTCTCTCTCTCTCTCTCTCTCCATAAAACTATCAGTCTTGCATAAACTCACATTTCCATTCAGACAAAGTAGAACAGCATGAGTGTGATATTATTTCGAACCTGGGTGTGAATTGGTGTCATGTTGTGCTGTATGAGGTAACGTGAGGCTCGGCTGAGTCACAAGATCCAGCTCACAGTGATGTCTGCCACTCGTTTAGCTGAATCACGACACCTTTGATACCTCCCGTACAGACCTAATTGAGATTACCACTTGCTCTATTCATCCCACTCCTCCACCCTCACCTTCTCTCTCTCTCTCTCTCTCTCTCTCTCTCTCTCTCTCTCTCTCTCTCTCTCTCTCTCTCTCTCTCTCTCTCTCTCTCTCTCTGTATATATTTCAGGAATGAGTTCCATCAGCCAACTCTAAAATCCCCCATCAAGAAGTTCCAGTTATTATGAGTAAAAGTGACCACCTGATTGCCTTCCTGACACCTTTCAAGTTCGCTGGCAAAAAGCACTAACGGATGTGTTGTGTTGTGTGTGTGTGTGTGTGTGTGTGTGTGTGTGTGTGTGTGTGTGTGTGTGTGTGTGTGTGTGTGTGTGTGTGTGTGTGTGTGTGTGCCCTTTTCGTTCGCTACACCTGAAAGTACCAAATGCAAGAATACACCTCCAGTCGGCCAATGTTTACCTGTTTACTATTGCAATTAGTACAGTGGGTTTATCTTCCGAGTCTGCCTTCTCCACTCGACCATTCTCTTCCCCCCGCCTCGCTCCGCCCTCAGTGTGCTTTGGATGTCACCTTATGCTGGGCGAGGTCTTGTGCTCGAGTTAGGGAAACGAACCAACCAGCAGCCGCGTGAAAGGTGGCTGCCCTCCTACCCCCCTTACCAGAGCTTATATAAATGTGGCAGAATCGAGCGCACTTGATCAGTGATAAAGAAGGGACGACGTGGGGATGTCGACGCTTGAGGTCATGCAGTGAACGACTTA
Source organism: Portunus trituberculatus (assembly GCF_017591435.1). NCBI lineage: Eukaryota > Metazoa > Arthropoda > Malacostraca > Decapoda > Portunidae > Portunus > Portunus trituberculatus. The sequence continues at coordinate 4,128,999 of NC_059282.1, forward strand.
CAATATTTGGAACTTATAAGAAAAGAGACAGTGTGTGATCAAAGGGTTCCCTCTCGGCGCGGAAATGCGGTGCCCTGAGGGAGTCTTTGTGGCTCTCTTGGTGAGTGTTTTGATGCACGTTCCGCCACCTTACTCCTGCCTCGCCGCCGCCCATACCCTGCCCCTCGACCGCCCATCCACAGCCCAGAGCCGGGTGACAAAAGGCGGTGGAACGAAAAGGAGCAGTTAATCTTTTTCACTCGGGAATAATGGAGGTCCAAAAGAATGGAATAACAACATGCAGGACTCCCTGTGAGGATTAAGACTAGTGCCTCCATTAGCGTGTTTGCCTGACGCCCCTCTCTCTGCCTGGCTTCGAGTTTGGGATATAGTCACCGTTAAGCCTGATTCTGCTTGCCTTAGTTGTTCAAGTATTGTAATTGAAAGTACCACAGCGGGGAGGATGGTGAAGCCAACGCCTGTTAATCCTGATATAATAACGAGGGCTGCCCCGTGTCCGTGCATCAGTACTGGATCTCTGTGCCCTGACGAAGACACGCGCCGCGGCAATGTATAGTGATGATCTCCAGCTTTCATTCATCCTAAAGTTCTGTTTTTCAGTTTACTTTTTACTGTACACTTGTCGCTCGGTTTGTGAAAGATTTTTGAGATACATATTTGTCGTTTAGTTCATTTCAAACTTGGTAAATCATATTTTTTGTCCGTTGTATGAAAGATTTTGAAGTTGTTCCTCTATGTAACAACTAATCATTAGTAGTGATGGATAGTTTTGTTATTCACGAATATCAAAAGGCAAAACAAGAAAATATAAAGGGAATAACCTAACTGTCGTTGAGGTTATCTGGATAACAGGCAGCAAGTAACCACATAACACGTAAAAGAAGAAAGAATTAAGAATATAAAAAAAAATAAATAAATAAAGTGTGTCAACGAGACAGTTAAGCTAATGAAAGTCAGCCAAGCAATCACAGCTTAAGTAAAAGTCAGTTGAACATTCACAAGGAGGAAAAAAAAAAAGACAACTTAAGCTTTATCAACGTCCACACGTGATTCTCCACACGTGACTCAGCGGACGCCAAATGTTACTAAGAGGCGGCAGGAGGGGTTAGGACGGGGCGGTGGCTGTGTGTCTGTGGCCTGGACCAACTGCTTTTATAGACAGTGAGACAACAGACCTAGTGACTGGAGCACCGAGAACATGAGCGGCGGTAACTGGACTAAGAACGTTGCACACTTAACAACACAGACACACACAGACATGATGGACTGGAACGACCAAACCAGTGACCGATAACAAAAGGGTAAATCAGTAACAAGAATCAGACCAGCAACAAAGAGAAGAAGCAGGAAATGAGCTAGAAGGAAACAGAATAGAATATGATAATTGGAAAATGCAACACAAAGAGAGGGAGAAAGTAATGTAATGAAGGGGACGTATACACAACAGCGACACAGATAAGAATGAAAATAGAGGACAAGAGAAAACTAATACAAACAGGGAGGAGAAAGAATATTATACAAGAGACAGAGAGAAGACGAAAAAGATAAATATAGAAAGAAGAGAAAGTAATAATAACGAATGGGGCATAGAGACAACAACGACAGAGGTAGGAATAAAACAGAAGACAAGAGAGAAAAAGAGAGAGAGAGAACAGCATACGAGAGACAGACAAGAGAAATTCAAAACAGATGAAGTTAGCCTAAAGAGGAGAAAACAATAATAACGAAGAGGGACGTAGAAATACAACGACGAGAGATAATAATGAAACAGAGGACAAGAGACAACGAACAAAAACAACACGGAAAGAAAACAATTAACACAAAAAAAAAAAAAAACAGAAGGAAAACAGTATGCAAGAAACTGAGACTAAAGAAAACAGATGAAGCTTGACCAAAGAGGAAAAAAACAATAACAACGAAAGAGACGTAGAAACACAACACCGACAGAGACATAAATGAAACAGAGGATAAGAGACAACTAACAAAAAACAGGAAGAGGGAGAATAACAAACAAGAGACTGAGACAAGAGGGAACAGACAAAGTTAGAGAAGAAGTTAAAGAATTACAGAGGAATGAAGGCGGCCGGTCTCTGTTTCCCCCAGGCCTGTGCGGTGCTAACGACGAGGTGTCAAAGTGCCACAGTCCCAGAGGCTTCCCAAGGACCCCTCGACGCCCCCGCCCATGCCCCCATCCCCGCCCAAACCGAGCATGACTCCCCCACTCCCTCGACGAAGGAAAGAACCGAACGGCAGGTTAGTGTGTGTGTGTGTGTGTGTGTGTGTGTGTGTGTGTGTGTGTGTGTGTGTGTGTGTGTGTGCGCTCCATGACCTCTTCAATGTCACAGAGTTTTGGCAAATGACACGAACAAAATTTTCCCACAAAAAAAAGTTGAAAATCAATCGCTGGAGACTTTTTTGCATCTCGCTTCTTCTTCTTCTTCTTCTTCTTCTTCTTCTTCTTCTTCTTCTTCTTCTTCTTCTTCTTCTTCTTCTTCTTCTTCTTCTTCTTCTTCTTCTTCTTCTTCTTCTTCTTCTTCTTCTTCTTCTTCTTCTTCTTCTTTGACATTGGAGCTTCACGTCCTCTGTTCATTAAGCTCAACATGTTGCCTACAAGTTCAGAAGGGCTGATATCAAAGTCTTGCTACCTATCGCCCATTCTTCTACAGGCAGCTTTCTTACAATTCTAATTACTTGGAATGACGAGGCGTAATCTGCTTCAATTAACATATCTTCGACTCGCATTCCATTTGATTTTGTCAGTTCAATGCAGTCCAGAGAAATTTCACTTTATATTTTTCATCTTTGCTCAAATGTGGTGGTGGTGGTGGTGGTGGTGGTGGTGGTGGTGGTGAAACTCCTGATGTATTCGCTAAACATACACAAAATCACAAGAGTAAAGATTAAATACTGGGTCAGATGAACAGAAATATAACGAATAACAACGAACCATAGATGAGATACTGTACACATGCTTAGTAATATATACCTTACACACACACACACACACACACACACACACACACTAAAGAAAAGTGTTCCAATACTTAACACTCAGATAAGCTATACATTTCATCAAGTAAATAAATCGGACAGTTAGTTACCCTACATAAAGAAAAAAAAAAACTGCAAGTATTATGCCGTGACCAGGATTCGAACCTGGGTTATTGCGGCCACAACGCAATGTACTAACCACTATACGATCACGGCCACGCTTACCACATACAGCATCGCTAAATCCTACATTCTTGTCTTACTTTCTGCTGCGGAATAGGAGAAAAGACTTCAAATACAGCGAGAGAGAGACAGAATAGAAAGAATACAATATGTAACTGAACCACACACCAATACAAGATAAGCACCACCAGAACACCAACAGAAGCAGTACAGTGTTAACCCTCAACTTTTCTCATCCCACGTTCCTCCTCGCATCACTCACTTTTTTTTTTATATGTAAGAAGGGAAAATTGGACAAGGACAACATGAAGAGAAAAAAAAAAAAAAGGCTCGCTTAGTAGTCCCCTTGGAGACCCGAGAGAGTTAGGCAAAAGAAAGGGATAAATGTCTTGAAACCTTAAATGAAATCAAGTCATAGGAAGTTGGAAATACAGAAGCAGGTAGGGAGTTCCAGGGTTTGCCAGAGAAAGGTATGAATGGTTAACCACTTCAGTACCATGATGCTTTTCCATATTTTTATACAGCTTCAGAAACTCATATGGTGGATTAAAAATAGTGAAGAAGACTGTGGCCATTAATCTTCTCACCTCCTTAGATCTTTCCTAATGTCAATAAAATGGTCTAATCGTACACAAATCTCAAGATAGAAATGCGTCCAAGTATTGAATGATTAAAAGTACTGGTTAACTGTATGAATGATCAAGAGTACTAGTTAACATTTGCCCTCTGCGAATAAAACAAACCCATTTAACAAACCAGCTTCTCAACCCCAAAAGAACTACAAACTGCAACCCAAACAAAAATAGGAGAAAAAGGACCTGACGGAAGGAACAAAGAGAAGGTCAAGTCACTACCAACAATCACTCGCTTTCAATCTAACAATGGTAATAGTAAAAGGATAGTGTTACCTTTACTCTCACTTCACTATCACTTCACCATCACTCATTCGCCAGCCCTGCCACGCCTAAAGGACAGCGAAAAAAAGAAGAGGGAGGGCAAGAGAAGCGAGCAGGCAGACAGACAGACAGACAGACGGGCAAGCAGACAGACAGGCACCGCTTTCTAACCAGTTGCGTTAAATATCACTCGGGCAGAATTTGACCAGAACGTGAAAAAAGAGAGTATTACCTGAGCTTACGTGGAGTGTAACTGGTTTGCTGCTAAACTTCCTGGTTCATTAGGGGATTTTTTTTAGTATATGTTTACTTTCTCTCTCTCTCTCTCTCTCTCTCTCTCTCTCTCTCTCTCTCTCTCTCTCTCTCTCTCTCTCTCTCTCTCTCTCTCTCTCTCTCTCTCTCTCTCTCTCTCTCTCTCTCTCTCTCTCTCTCTCTCTCTCTCACACACACACACACACACACACACACACACACACACACACACACTAACATTTAAAATATACACAATAAATATCTATTGATTATTACGAGCAGAAGTCCATGTATTCCTAATTGAATTTATGACACGAGTCTTGAGAACATTGCTCTAACACTCTCACTCTCTCTCTCCCACTCCCTCCCCCCCTCTCTCTCCCCTCCCATCTCTCTCTCTCCCGTACTGAAAATCTTAATATAGTTTATCTGTTAACACACTTTTTTTCCCTCTAATCTCCGGTGACATTTGACAGGGCGACTTGCACATGAAAAGCAGGGCAGTCAACTTTCTAGCGTTGGGGTAAAAACTAAAATGACTTAAAGGCCGCCCTTCAGTGTGCTGGGAACGGTTTGGGTGCGTCACTGGAGCTGGGAGAGAATCTGAAGGTGTGGCTGTGAGATCAGGGTGTGTGTTGCTGGTGCCTTCATTTGTGTGGTTGTCATGTAGTGTTCGAGAAGACGATGGGATATAATAGTGGTGGTGGTGGTGGTTGTGGTGGTGGTGATGGTGGTGGTAGTTAGGTTAGGTTAGGTTAGGTTACGTGGTGGTAGTAGTAGTAGTAGTAGTAGTAGTAGTAAGAGTAGTGGAGGTGGTAGTAATAGTAGTAGTAGTAGTAGTAGAAGTAGTAGTAGCAGTAGCAGTCGTTGTGTGTGTGTGTGTGTGTGTGTGTGTGTGTGTGTGTGTATACATCCGTACGCCTTACATAAATGGTAGAGTGTGTACGTGTATCATAGCGTGTGTGTGCGTACATCTGGAAGTTATAAGCGGTGCAAAGCCAAATAGTACGACAAAAGCTACATTCTGACATAACTAGTATAACCACGCAAGGTTTGGTCCCACAAAGGCAGCGCCAGTCCCCTCGCAGGCTGCCACCCGCTGTGAAAGTAGAGATGCAAACTACCACAGGAAAAACAAATTCCCGCCCACCACACCTGTCTTCAAAATTTGTTCTAGAGCATGTAATTATCTTAAGCCCACACATTCTCTTTTCTCTCTCTCTCTCTCTCTCTCTCTCTCTCTCTCTCTCTCTCTCTCTCTCTCTCTCTGAATGTGAAGGACAGTCACGAAAATGAAGGAGTTTTCATTAATTAAGACACTAAACTAAAAAAAAGGCACTTAATGTCACAATTTTGAAGGTTTGGCGTAAAATCTGAAGCATAAGAGTGTTAGTGTGAGAGTTTTTCTTTTCTTTTTTATTCAAGAGGCACTGGGTTAAAATCTGGAGTGAGGAATTGAAAGTGAAGAAGATTTGAAGTTCACGATCTTTACCGCGGCCACGTGAAAGGTGATGGAGGTAAAGAAAAGTAATACAAATCAGTGTTAGTGCATCCTGCTAGGCGCTGTTCACTTTTTCTGAATCACGTCATCTTGTAGCCAGAAAACGCTCACCTTCACCTCGATTGAAGCTTCCCAAAAGAACCTGAACTGCTATACTTTCACTGCAGATACAAAAACACTGATATAAACAACACAGGGATCCAGTTTCGCATACACACACTAAATGAGATCAAAGGTGAGTGTTGGGTACAAGCACAGTAAACACATAAAGAATCCCTGTAAAGCCAGACCCACATGTTATGCAGTGTTTGGTAACAACATGACAGCCTTGCGAGTTTAATGACACTTCAATTCTGACACAAATAATTCAACTTCCAGGGAGTAAAAAGCGAGACTCATTTACTCCCCTGTGATGGTGAGGTGCTTGACCCAAATGTGAGCACTGTCTTTTTTGTGTTTCTTTTCTCGTTCGACATTTACCGTTCGTCGTGACTTGTTCGGCTTCTACTCTGACCCCTTCAGTAGTGGAACGCATTTTTTTACCACGAGTTTTGGGTATGATTAGACGATTCTATTTACACTAGGAAAGGTCTATGGAGGTCAGAAGATTAATGGCCAGAGTCTTCACTGTTTTAACCCCAACATAAGTATCTGAAGCTGTATAAAGTCATCAAGTAGTAAGCAGAATAAACATGAGAATGCGTCATGGTACTGAAGACGTTAAACAGCCTGGACTTTTTATTTTGTACGACGTAACTTACCGGAACCTAACGTAACCTAACCAAACCTGACCTAACCTTTGCCTTACTTATATAATCACATGTTATTAATGATGAGCGACACGTAGCTATCTCACCGCCTTCCATGTCAAAGTAAGATGACAGATTTGAAAAGACTTAACCGCTTCAATACTGGGACACATTTTTACCTTGAAATTTATGTACGATCAGACCATTTTATTTACATTAGGAAGGGTATTTGGAGGTCAGAAGATTAATGGCCACGGTCTTCACTATTTTGATCCCCCACATGAGTTTCTGAAGCTGTTTAAAATCACCAAATAGTCACCAGAATGAATATGGAAACACGTCATGGTACTGAAGGGGTCACGTACCATGAGAGTCAATATGAACAGCTAATACAAGTAGTTAGTATACTCATCCACATTAGCAAGCAGAAGCATTATAGGAGAAGATTACGTGACTAAAGCTAAAGAACTATACATTACTAAATAACTGCGATGTTACACTGCTGGATTATGACTTCGCTTGCCTTATCCATTACCTCTGTCCGTTGCTCTTTACCAATAATAAAAAACATACACAAAAAAACACGCTTAACCTTTTTAGTACCAAGACGCATTTTCATATTAATTCTGCTTACTATTTGGCGATTCTATACAGGTTCGGAAACTTATGTGGGGATGAGAATAGTGAAGACTCTGGCCATTAACCTTTTTGGCCTCTATAGATCCTTCCTAATATCAATAAAATCGTCTAATCGTATATAAAATTCAAAGTAAAGATGTGCCCCAGTACTGAAGATTTTAAATACACACAATTTGAAACGCGACTCACAGTAATGAAAATGAAAACAATCAAATTCGTCTCACATTATTCCACACGAATAGCTAATACTAACCAAGAAGAAACACCTCACAACAGAAAATACAAGAGTATAATTAAATTTCCACATCCTACCTCCTACCAATAAGCCATTCCAGTGACACCTGCACCTCTCCCCCCACAGGTATCAAGTGACTCCTTCCAGTACGCTGCCCAGGTAGCAAGTGAGACGGACACTGGAGCAGAGTTGAAGGGTCTAGAGGCTGCCAAGACTGAGACACATGTAAGTAATGAAGGAGAGTTGGAATGCGAGTGTAAAGTGGATAGAAGTGAAGTAAATGAAGGAGTAAAGCTGATGGGATATTTTGGCTACTGATGCACACACACACACACACACACACACACACACACACACACACACACACACACACACACACACTGGTTAAGGTTAGGTTAGGTTACGTTGGGTTGGGTTGAGTTGGGTTAGGTTACGTTAGGTTGCACTAGGTTGGGTTAAGTTTAGTTAGATATACAATAAAGTCCAAGAGCTAGCCATTACTTCAACTTGCGACTAATCATAATAAAATTGCTTTAGAGTGTTTTAGAAATGCATCCTAAATCTAACCATGACTTCATAATTCCAGGATGCCAGTGCCGGTTCAGACAGCGACATCAACACTCGGTCCGCCAAGCCCTTGAGTGGCGGCGAGAAGACCCACGGACCGCACCCAGAGGCACAACACACCCGGTACTTCGTCACCAGACCGTACAATGCTCCCAGTAACATCTCACCGTGGCACTTCGGATCAGGCCACTCACACAGGCAGCGTGGTGGCACCGTGAGGGCCACAGCACGCACCGGCAGACCAGCACCGCAAACCAT